>NC_056621.1:8927062-9259048 GCF_018340385.1 Cyprinus carpio
CCCCTTTTTCTTTTATGTATTGGTTATTATTTCTAATTCTGCTATTATTATTATTATTATTATTATTAATATTATTATTATTATTATTATATTTATTTTTGTTTATTTCACTTTTTGTTTGTGATTTTTTTTTATTCTGTCATCTTTGTTTATTTTGTTTTTATTACTAATTATTTGTTCTGATCCTTTTCATTTTCTTATTTTTAATTTATTTTATTTAGTTTTCAGACTATTTGTTTTGTTTTTTTTGTATTTTCTTTGTATTTTTTGTTTTGTGTTTTTTGGCCACATTTGATGTTGTTGTTTTTTTTTTTTTTTTTTGTGGAAAAACAGATTTTCATCTCCCTTTGATGTTTTCAACAAGGTTTTTCCAAAACGGGTTCGATAACTCCCTGAAATTCCTTTTAATGTCCTTTTTAAATATCTGTTCACATACTCCAAAACGAGATTCATAATCTCACCTTGGTCACAAGGTCTGCGTATATGCAACATCATTCCCTTACTAACGGACAGGGCTCTGACCCACAAAACAGACCAATCTTCCTCGCTTGTTATTTTTCCTGCACTTGGAATCTGGACACCCAGTAAGAGCCAGAAGAATAGACTGGTAACTCACACCTGTTGCCACACTGACAACCGCATAACAAATTGGTTCATTTTGCGAGTCAAGAGGACGTGATTTGTTTGTGAAAGGGACGTGTCTCCTGCGTCTCATGAGACCGCTCCCACACACTCCGTCTTTCACCCAGAGCATCATCTCATCTTTCCTAGAATAATGAAAGAGGAAAAAAGAAATACAATTTTGTTCTTCACATTTGTAGCCCCAGCACCAGATGTTATTGTGACTTTGTTATTTTTTCCCTTTAATTTCCACCCAGGGCAATAACAGCACACACACACACACCACACACACTGACACACACACACCACGACACACACACTCCACACACACCACACTGGTTGCGAGGCAGAGCAAATCAGATTGGGAAAATCCTGTGGTTTTTGAATCTGAGATGTGTGGCGGTGGGCTTTAGATTTACATGTCCCAATCAATAATCGCTCAGGAAACTCCCAGTCCACCGCGTTCTTCCGGCGGATGCCCCAGCAAGCAGAGACAGAGCGATATGTTTCAAATTAATTTCGCTCCACGGTGATGAAGTGATGACTTACAGAGCACTTCATTGATTTTTTTTTTTTCCCCAAATGCATTGTAATATATTGTTACAACTGTTTTACTTAATATTTTGAATTAACATTTATTTTCAGTTTTCATTTTATTTTTAGTTTTTTTTTTTTTTTTTTTTTTTTTTTTTTAGTTTTCATTTTATTAAATTTAGCTTTTAATCTTACTCTATTTAGTTTTTATTTTAATTTTTTTTTAGTTTTATGTTTTATTTTTTTGTTTTTTTATTTTTTTTTTTTATGTTTTTTATTTAGCTTTTAAGTTATTTTTTTTTTTTTTTAATTTTTTTTTTATTTTTTTATTTTTTTTTTTTGTATTTTTTTTTTATTTTTTTTTTTATATTTTTTTTTTTTTTTTTTTTTTTATTTTATTTTTTTTTTTTATTGTGCATACATTTGTGTTTTTATTTTGTTTTCATTTTTATGTTTAAGCTCAAGTTTTTTTTTTATGTAATTTCATTTTATTTTATTATTTAAATATCTATAAAATATTTAAATATTTATCGTATTTCAGCTGTAATGGATCATATTAATAATAACTTAAATTTAACAAAATGTTTTTGTTGTTTTAGTTTGTTTAATGATAACAGCATTGTGTTTGTTTCCGCAGTTGTTTCGAGGACGACGAGCCGCCCTGCATGGAGGAGATTGAATACTCATCCTGCAGCGACCCGTTTGGTGCCAACGAATTGGACACAGAGGTGAACGGTAACACTTCCAGTGAGGAAGAGGATGAAGAAGATGCAGATATTATCTGTTGTGTAGGGGAGGGAGAGTGAGATTGGACAGGTAGTCCACCTCGTTGTTCATTACTTGTTGAAGGATGATCTGGATAAGATGACTGTCAATGAGGTGTGCGGTGTTGTGGCGGTAGTGGTTGCTTATTTTTTCCTCTTTTGTTTATCTTGTTATTTATATTTTATATTAGCTTATCTTAAGAGTGATACTGAAATATTTAATATTTAGTCCATGAAACAAAACAAGACATGCACACCTGCAGAACATTTACTAGTCCCAGCTGCGCTCCCTGATATAAACTATATAAATATGTGTTTCCTGCATAAAAATGCACTTGAAGAGTAAGTGATTGTTGCATAATCCTAATAGCATGATGAGCTCATGCTTTGGTCTATGCGGTGAGGCATTGTTGGTTTGTTTACGAATTGCTCTTACTGTAAACTAGAGGCTGGTAGATTCCTGACAGAAGTACTCTGCTATATAACTGGTCTACCAGTGAAACTCATAAGTAAACACTTGATATTGTAAGATAGCACTGCATATAAAGTTTACCTTTAATAATATATTTATTATCTTATATTGTGAAAATCAGTAATCGTGTATGTTTTTATGGTTATTAGTTCCAAAGTGATACATACATATGAATATATATTTGAAAAGTTAATTTGCAAAGACTGATAAATCTGTTTTTAACTGTTTTCGAAAATAATGCACACTTTTTCATTGTGCTTTCCAACTAATCTCAATCAAACTGCAGTTGGGTTATTTTGATTAGGTAAAAAACAAAAAACACTAACACAAAACAATGAAAACATGATTTTAAAAAAATAAAAAAAATAAATAAAACTATCTGTTTTGCAAATAAACTCTTCATATATATATATATATATACACACACTATCTTTGCTGTCCCCTCAAAATAACTCAACATACATCCATTAATGTCTAAACCACTGGCCACAAAAGTGACTACACCCCTAAGTGAAAATGTCCAAATTGGGCCCAAAGTGTCAATATTTTGTGTGGCCACCATTACTTTCCAGCACTGCCTTAACCCTCAGTCCTCTTCCTCTCCTCCATTATGACATCACGGAGCTGGTGGATGTTAGAGACCTTGCGCTCCTCCACCTTCCGTTTGAGGATGCCCCACAGATGCTCAATAGGGTTTAGGTCTGGAGACATGCTTGGCCAGTCCATCACCTTTACCCTCAGCTTCTTTAGCAAGGCAGTGGTCGTCTTGGAGGTGTGTTTGGGGTCGTTATCATGTTGGAATACTACCCTGCGGCCCAGTCTCCGAAGGGAGGGGATCATGCTCTGCTTCAGTATGTCACAGTGAATGTTGGCATTCATGGTTCCCTCAATGAACTGTAGCTCCTCAGTGCCGGCAGCACTCATGCAGCACCAGACCATGACACTCCCACCACCATGCGTGACTGGAGGTAAGACACACTTGTCTTTGTATTCCTCACCTGGTTGCCGCCACACACGCTTGACACCGAACCAAATAAGTTTATCTTGGTCTCATCAGAACACAGGACATGGTTCCAGTAATCCATGTCTGCTTGTCTTCAGCAAACTGTTTGTGGGCTTTCTTGTGCATCATCTTTAGAAGAGGCTTCCTTCTAGGACGACAGCCATGCAGACCAATTTGATGCAGTGTCGCGAGTATGGTCTGAAACTGACAGGCCAGCCCCCCCCACACACACACACACACCTTCAAATGCTAGCAATGCTGGCAGCACTCGCCAAATCTATTACCCAAACACAACCTCTGGATATGGCCTTCCCCTAGCACATGTACACTCAACTTCTTTTGTTGACCATAGCCAGGAAAGTTACTGTTCTGAGTGGAACCTGTCCTGTTAAACCGCTGTATGGTCTTGGCCACCGTGCTTCAGCTCAGTTTCAGGGTCTTGACAATCTTCTTATAGACTATGCCATCTTTATGTAGAGCAACAATTCTTTTTTTCAGATCCTCAGAGAGTTTTTTGCCATGAGGTGCCATGTTGAACTTCCAGTGACGCGTATGAGAGAGTGGGAGCGATAACACCAAATTTTAACACACCTGCGTCCCCATTCACCCCTGGAGACCATGAACTGAGTCACATGACACCCGTGGGAGAGAAATGGCTAATTGGGCCAAATTTGGACATTTTCACTAAGGGGTGTACTCAATTTTGTGGCCAGTGTGTTGATTATATTTGAGGGACATATATAATATATATATATATATAGATATAGTATATATTTATATATATACAGGCCATTGGAAATATCATACCTTTCTCATTTCTTTCACAGTTTTTTTTTTTTTTATGTTGCAAGCCTTATGTTAACCTGCGTTATAATTGTTTCTATTTCACCCCGCCCCTAATTCACTCCATATACCATCACTGACGACACACTTGTCTTTAGAACTACTCACCTGGTTGCCGCCACACACCAGCTTGACCCGAAGCCAAAAAGTTTATACTTGGTCTCATCAGAACCAAACAGGTCCAATATTCCGGTAATCCATGTTGCGTGTCTGTCGCAAACTGTCTTGGGGCTTTCTTGTTGCACTCATCTTTCAAGACAGAGGCAGATCCTTATGGGCTGACAGCCATGCAGCCCAATTGTGGATTACAGTGGCGGGTATGGTCTGAGCCACTGTAACAGGCATGACCCAATCCGACACACAACAACACACACCTTCAAGCTCTGCAGCCAATGTCTGGGCAGCACTTCTACGTCTCATTCTCCCAAAACAACAGATTCTCTCGGATTATGACGCCCCGAGAACATGACTCAAGATTCCTTGCGGGGTCGACCATGGCAAGGCCTGTTCTGACGCGGGAACCTGTTTCATGTTACTAGAAACCGCTGTATTGGTCTTGGCCACCCGTGCCTTCAGCTCAGTTTCAGGGTCCTTGTACAATCTTTTATAGACTATGCCTATTCTTTAGTGTAGCAGCAATAACAACAATCGTTTTTTTCAGTATCCCTCCAGACATGCACGAGTTTTTTGCCATGTAGGTGCCCATGTGAACTTCCCAGTGACCCCAGTATGAGAGAGTCGAGAGCGATAACACCAAATTTAACACACCTGCTTCCCCATTCAGCGAACCTGACGACCTTGTTGAAGGACGTTCACAATGGGATACCCCCGGCCGGAAAGCCCGATAAATGCGCTAAATTGGGCCAAATTTTGGACATTGTGTTTCACGTACAGGGGGGTACTCCATTTTTGGGGCAGGAGTGTGACGAGTTATTTTTGAGGGGGAAATCCTATATATCTAGACCCTATTATACCCCCCCTACTAATATATCGATTCTATATATAGCTATATATATAATTTATAATATACCTAGTATCTATAGGATATATATATATATACTATTATATACCAGTGCTTTTGGATATATACATACATCTTCATTTTATTTCACTTTTTTTTATGTTGACAGCCTTATGTTTAAATACTGGCTATTGACATGAGTTCTGTCAACCTCCCAATCACAATCCATACACCATACTGACGAAGCAAAAAACAGTGAACTGGTCAAAGACTTTGTAAATTTATAAAAATAAAAAAAAATTTGCATAAGTATTCACAACCCTGAACCATTATTAGCTGGATGCATTTTTGCATCTTAACAGCCTTAAGTCTTTTTGGGTATGATACGACAAGCTTTGCATATCAGCATTTGGAAATTATCTGTCATTCTTCTCCTCACCTCTTCACCTCTCAAGCTCTGTCAGGTTAGATAAGAGCAGATGCACATCTTCAGGTTTCTCAAGAAATATTTGATTGGGTTCAAGCTCAGGCTGTGGCTGGGCCACTCAAGGACATTCACAAAGTTGTCTATAAGACACACTTGCAGTGTGTTTAGGTTCATTGTCCTGTTGGAAGGTAAACCTTCTGCCCAGTCTGCGCTTCTGAATGCTCTGGACTAGGTTTTCATTAAAACCATAGAAGACCCAAATATAGAAAAAATCTGTGAAAAGATTATTTTCCAGGCTAAAAGTATCAGTACACATTGATCCCATACTTACACATTGCAGAATAGGACCAATCAGTTGTCTAAATGTGGTCTTAGAGAAAAAGAGAGAGAGAAAAAAAAAAAAAACATGAGCTGTTAGACCTTTTATTAAGATTAATTTTATTAAGTGTGCCATTCCAAATCATACCCATTCAATTGAATTTGCCACAGGTAAACTGCAGTTGAAGTGTAGTAACATCTACAAGCAATATGAATGCTCCTAAGCTAAATTTCAACTGTCCCAGATAAGGGTTTGAATACTTATGGAATGGAATCATTTAAGTTTTTTTATTTTTAATAAATTTGCAAAGATGTCAAAAACCTGTTTTTGCTTTGCCATTATGGTGTATGGAGTGTAGATTGATGTGGGAAAAAGTAATTTAACATGAATTTAACATTATTTTATGTTACTTTTAAAGTCATTTAAAAGTAACATAAAGGCACTGTAATATTATGAAATATTATTAAAATTTAAAATAATGGTTTTCGATTAAAAAAAGTTTGTGGTACAGTATGTTTTTACTTTTATATGTATATGTTAATTAAAAAATAATAATAGAGACTTTATTGTTACAAAATATTTCTATTTTGAATGAATGTTGTTCTTTTTAACTTTTTATTCATCATAGAACCCTGGAAAAAAGTCACAGTAATGAATTATTTTAAATAAAATAATTTTAATTTAAATTAAATTTAATTTAAAAGAAAATAAAAAATTAAAGATAAAATTAAATTAAATTAAGTAGCACAACTGTTTCCAACATCGATAATAAATCAGATGCTGAAAATTCAGCTTTAATACCATAGGATCAAATTATATTTTACATTTTATTAAAATCGTAAACCATGATGTAATTGTAATATTATTTCACAATATCACTGTTTTTACTGTGTTCTTGATCAAATGAATGTAGCCTTGGTGAGCATAATGGACTTCTTAAAAATAAAAAAAATAAATCTTTCTGATTCTAAACTTTCAAACAGTAGTGTATATGTATACATAAAAGAAAAGAATAAAAGAGTTTACGAAAAACTCTGCACTGACAAACTGTTATTTGGTGAACAGAACTCAGACTGTCAGTCACTGTTGAGAAGGACAGTCATATTCAGAGCACTGAAACAGTGTAAAGAGACAGACACCCAATTAAATGTAAAATACTGTCAGATAAGTGCTGTTTGGCTTGGTCTTTTCTTCTTCCTCCGGTTTCGATGAAAAAAAAATGTTTTACAAAAGCCAATCTGAGCCTTTGAGCCAGATTTCATCCAAATTCTCCCCAGAATGTTTCGTATAATGAGTTCCATCATATCTGATCAATTGGTTTGGAGAGAAGCTACAAAGACTAACTCATGTCAGTCCATGTTCAAATTCAGGAGCCAACAGAAGCCTGCAATTAGATACTGACCCTTTTAGCTTAAAGAGAATTCTGCCATTGTGGAATAAATGTGCAGTTTCATCTCCAGTCTGTCAGACAGAATTTGATAATCAGCAATATTATTGTTTTCCATAAATGTTTGTATGTTTTATTAATGTAGCAATGCTATCAATATAATCATATAGTCATAATTTCTTAATAATGTAGCTAAAAACAGTGTATATATACCACATAATTACTATTAAATTTATTATGTGATAATAATAATAATAATAACAATATTGCAATGTGATTTTTAGATTTATATTTTTATTATTTTATAATTTTAAAAAATATAATATAATATTTTTATATATATATTTTTTGTATTTTTTAAGTGTTTTTGAGCTGAAAGTACTGTTTGTTAACATAATAATTGTAATGTAGTGTGCATATATATATATATATATATATATATATATAGATATATATAATATATATATATATATGTATATATATATGTGTGTGTGTATGTGTGTGTGTGTGTGTGTGTGCGTGTGCGTATATATACACACTGTAAACACTGCACAGGAGTTAATTTAACCGTAGTGAAGTTTCTACACACAAAACTCAAATGCACTGAATGTAAGTTAGTAAACAGTGCTGCTGCAACAACAGAATAATAACCAGGAAGGGTGAGTGCAGTGTGTTTCTCTGAATAAAGGCAGTATGGGTAATGACTCTATTTTCATTCTCCCTGTGTCATTCAGGGCTCAATCTAGGGCTAGGTAATGACTTAGCTGTGACCTCCAGCAACCCGCAGCAAACGGCATGCTGTCCTGTCCTGTAATCTCATTCCCATTTACAAAGAGATGGTCTAATTAGATCCTGGCAGGGTGGGCAACATACCTGAGCAGGGAGAGGTGGGCAGGTCTTCATTGGTATGCTGCAGACGCCGAGCACGGCACACACCACTGCATTTCTTAATTGTGTCTCTCTCCAGGTCTGTCTGCCACTCGGCTCTAGCCACCGCAGACGGAGCGGGAAGACGTTAGCAAGAGCGGCAATTCCACCGCTCCCCGCCGAATGACCCTCCAGGAGCTCTCAGGCCTGTGATAGTGATTACTACATTATCATATACGTTCAGCTAGCAGGTGGCTTTCTCTAAATAGCTATAGGGAGCTCCGATTTTACAACACTCTGCACAGGGACACAAGGAAAGATTTTATGATGTAAGACATTTGACAAAAGACTTTTAAAATGCCAAAATCTATCAAAATCTATGACTTTGTTTTGGGATCTGTCTTTAACTATAGACATTTTAGTTAAAGCTGCAGTCCATAATTTGGCCTCTTTGTTGCCATCTCTGTTTGAAACCTGCAATTGCAGTTATTTGCGGAATTATCTTCTTTACATGGGTTGTGCATCGGCACAGCTTTTCAGCACAGATAAATCTAATGTTTTGAGGTGTATGTATGGCCGGTCAGTCAGTGCACCGGTGTGGATATTCACTTCGAAATTACAGATAATATGTCTTGGAAGTATGTCAAAAATAAGAAGTTTCACTGGAAAATGTCATCTGAATAAGTAACATATCTGCCAGTTTTGTTCTGACCAACTGAAAAAAAAAAAAAAGTTTTACAATAAGTCACACTACCAATAGTAATTAAATAACGATCGCAGAACTCAGATCACATCAAACCATGCAAATTATTATTTTTATATTTGTTCTTAAATTGGTAATTATGCGTATTTAGTTTGCATTGGTGTTCTCTGTAGCCTAGTTTCTGTACAATCTAATCTCTAATTGTCATACCATTCAAATGTCATCGAAAGAAATTATTTTAATCTCAAAAAACAATTTAATGTTCGTTAGAACTGGTGCCAAAATGTCAAACAAATCCATATAAGCGATATAGCCTTCTAACTGGGACTCCTCCTCTATGTATACACACGTGACGTAATGACGCAAAGATTAATAATTTTATAATTATTAGACGAATAGACGAATAATTGGATCATTTTTAACCAAAAAAAGTTATGGAATGCAGCTTTAAAAAGTGATGGGAAAAACAAACCTTTTCGAAGCTTTGAATCAATTGAACCAATTGCTTCACAAAATGATTCACTCTTTTGAAGCGCTTAAAACACCACATGCTGGTGACACCTGCTGGTCAAAACCATGTAAATGCAACAACAAATGCATGCCAAATCATGCAAATAAATAAATGTGTAAAAAAAAAAAAAAAAAAAAACACCGCTTCCTACCATCCACCCAAAACCTACCATCCCAATGCAAATACTTTCTTCAAAGTATAAAATATAAAATGCAATCAAATTAATAAAATGTCATTTAATATGAAGTGTCTATATAATATACGTTTTTAAAATAATTATTATTAATTTGCAAGGGCTTTTTTGTGTGTTTGTTTGTTTTATGTAGAGCTTGCCTAAACAGGCCAGTAATAGACTATTAACTACTACTCATCCTTTAAATTACACAAATGTCTCTTTAAAAATGTCTACAAATAAAAAACTGCTTTACTAGTTTGTAAGATTTTGTTTAAGAATGTAATTCAGCTTTGCATCACATAAATTAATTACATTTCACAATATGTGCTGCATTAAAAAAAAGTTATTTTAATTAGGATAATATTTCAAATTATATATTTTTTTACCGTATTTTTTTTTATTTTTTATCTAATTCAACCTCGGTGAGCATAAAAGACTTATTGCATAATAGAGAGCTGATGTGGGAAGTGGGAGCAGGACTGGAAAATAACACAGTTGGAACTGATTTTGTGTGAGCACCACAGCTGACAGGTTATGTTTCTGAACACCAAATTGCTGTTTTTGACTTGTACATTTGTGAAGCTGTGCTGATGCATAACATTTTTATTTTTAAGCATAATTTTTGAGCTCTGAAATGTTTTTCATTTTTATTTTTTTGTATATTTTTTGATTTGTGATATTTATATTTTATATTATGTTATTTTAAGGTGAAGTTTGGTTTGTTTTGTTATGATACCCTTCCTTCAATGAGAGTGGTCACATTATGCAGTCTACCTTTAAACACGGCTTGTTCCTCATTCAACCAGGTGACAACTTAATATGTTGTCTCCAGGTGCCCTTCCTACTGTTTAAATTTTGTCATTAAATATGAATATTGCTCATGCTGTTTTCAGTTCTTTCTGTTAAAAACAGTGTGTCAAGTCCTTCAGAAAAACGTGTTTTAATCATTAGAACCATGCATGTGAAACACATGCAATTTCAACAGGAGCATCATTTGAAGAAAGACGCCAGATCATCATTAATTTAAATCTCTAACTCCTCAGGAGAAACCTAATACTGTCCAAAATGGATAAAATATGATAGAACTGAAAACCATCTGAGTGTTATGAATAAAACATTGCTCAGAAGCTCTGTTTATAATGAGCGTCATTCCCTTTTAACTTGATTAGATTTTGCTGGATGCTTTGTGTGGTACATCTTCCTATCAAGATAGAACTGAAAACCATCCAGGTGATCATATAAGCCTCTGACCGTTTGTTTTTATTGTCAGTGTACCATCTGGGATATCATTGTGTGTCAATTATTTTTGATTTATGGTCGCTGTCTAGAGTACGATATGTAAAATAACGGGTGTCATTTTTTGATTTATTTTTATGTTGGTTGTGGATTTTTTTTTTATGGTATTTGTAGGTTTTGTATATTGATACTGGTTTTTATTGTAGAGTATTAGACAGGTTTGGATGTGATCAGATTTCACTGAGATAATATTTCTATATAGATATATATATATATATACAAATATCTTCTATACACAAAACATTTTGATCTCATACATGTTTATAAGACTACTGGAATATTTCTATATATATATATATATATAAACATTCTAATTTTTTTTTTTTTATTTGTTTGTGATTGTTGATTACATTTAATTTATTATTTTTATTATATTTTTAATAAGGTTGGAATGGATAGTGAAGTAACATCAGCATCCCTGAGCTTTTATTTCATAATTTTACATGATTCCTATAATTCAGTAGTTTTGATGACTTCATGACTATTATTCTTAACTGTAGGAAATGATAATAGTGAAAAAAAGAGCAGGTATGTCCAAAATTTTCACTGGTAGATATTTGGAAACTGAAAAGCTTATTCCCTAGAGAGCAAACTTTTTCACCTTAAAAAAAGAAGCTGTTTTTAGAGAATTTTCCTTTCCCTCGTAATGCCCCTGTACACTTTGCTTTCAAGTCTGTTTTCGCCTCAGGCATCACTGTCATAGCAGATAAGAGTCGTGAAAAAAAAAGCGTGACTAAATTACCTGTGTTAAATTTGTCTGTAGTGGATAATTGACCACTTTCTGTGCTCTTGTGAAGGGGATTTAATGCACTTCTCTCAGGGAGACATGCACAACTTTAAAAATGTGTTGCACTACGAACAATTAATGTCAGGAAAGCTTGCTGCTTTATTGACAAGCCTAGAACGGATGGCCACTTTGATAGACTTGTGCCGCAAATATAGCCGCTGTTCAATACAGGTTGTGAGACACCGCAATTAATAACTATATTTTTCAGAAAAGGGTCAGTAGCTCAGCTCAAAATAGTCTTTATTTTCCTCTAACAAGCTGATTTTTCTGTCATTTTGTTTTGTTTTGTTTTTTTTAATGTTTTTATGTATTTATTTGTTTATTTTTGTTTTTTTGTTTTTTTAGTTGTTTAGCATGATTAAAGTTTAACTATGTCAAATCATGAGTACCTTGCAGCAGCATTTGGCTTAACAGCTAATTAGCTTCCCCAACACCTCTTGTGATCTTACTCAAAATATCTCATTGTAGCTGTGACTGTACAGTAGTTATAAGTAGTTATGCCAGATAATTTGTTTTTCAAGTGAAGCATTGAGAATCTGAGCACGACTATTCTGTTCTAGGTTGTGGCTTCTTGTAGAGCAGTAGAACAGCATCATCTATCCTCCACAAACAGGACAGCGATGAGACTTCAAAATTGCTTTTCATACCTTCACTCTCAACAAAGACGACATTAAGGTTAATTTTGAATTAAAATGTTCCATACAACTTTGTATTTTTACAAATTAAGTCTATAACAGCAGTTTGACAGCGTCATATTGCCACGGAAAATAAAAACTTACACTTAAATTTATTTATTTATTTTAGTAATTTAATTGAAAACTATAGTTTGTAAATGATGTCTGGCTATTCAGTTTTCCATTCCAATTTTCTTAAAATACTCTCCCTCAGGCCATCCAAGAAGTGGATGAGTTTGTCTCTTCATGCAAACACATTTGGAGAAATTTAGCATTACTGTACATCACTTGCTCACCAATGGGTCCTCTGCAGTGAATGGGTGCCATCAGAGTGAAAGTCCAAACAGCTGATAAAAACCTCACAATAATCCACATAAAGTAATCCACATGACTCCAGTCCATCAGTTAACGTCTTATAAAACAAAAAGCTGCATGTTTGTAAGAAACAAATGCTTCATTAAAACATTTTTTAACATTTTGTCTGAATCAGGAGAGAAATATGCACAGAACAAACACTGTTTACAAGCAAAATCAGTCCAAAACAATTAAAAACAAATATTTATGTTGGTGTATTTTGATGTGAGAGGACAACAGGTGATAGACTTTTTCACTAGAAGAAGTGTTATTATGGATTGTGGATGCATATTTCAACCAGAAGGGAAGGAAAGGGAAGGAAAATGCCTTAATGATGGATTGATAGATAAAGATGGATGCAAACATGCACCGTTTCACTTCAAAAGATATTCATTGATGGACTGGAGTCGTGTGGATTACTTGTCGATTATTGTGATGTTTTATCAGCTGTTTAGACTCTCATTCTGATGGCACCCATTCACTGCAGAGGCTCCATTGGTGAGCAAGTGATGTAATGCTAAATTTCTCCAAATCTGTTCTGTTGAAGAAACAAAGTCGTCATATCTTGGATGGCCTGAGGCTAAGTTAATTTCCAGCTGCTGTAGTTTTTATATCATACAATAAGCATACAATATAAGAAGTAGGCCTGCTTATGTTATCATGCATAATGTTAATAGTGTCATTGTGCTAAGCAGCCCAAGGCTTGTGTTTTGTGTACTGAATATCACTTTTAAGTTGTTTCTAACCTGCATGTGTAGAACACTGACCTCAACAGCAGCCAGATCGATCGAGCCCACGTCCAGACAAAAACATTTCATGGCTGGTTTGGCCGTTACGTGATTGCAGTCTGTGCTGTTGCAAGGTTTTCTCAAACGTTTTCATGTTGCTTGACATTTCCAGATGACCACGCTTAACAAGAACTCAGCAATAGATTATCTGTGATAAATAAAACGCAGCTAATCCCACCCTCAGTCAATAACGTCTTCTGCGAGACACACACAAAGACAGTTTCCACTTTAATGGTCCGTTTCACTGTGATCTGAGTTTTTATTATGTGTCCGAGTCTTTATCAGTTTTGCTTTATAAAAAAGGTGACGCAGTTGCTTGTGTCGTGCTCTCATAAATTGTTTAAATATCCCCTCATTCAAGCCTCCCCTCCTACACATAATGTTTCTCTGCAGGGAATTTCATTATGGCCTAGATTAGAACAATCACTCTAGAGAGAGAGACTGCAAGAAAGCTGAAGAAAAAATGCAAACGGATGAGATAAGGTGACATTTCAGAGTCTTAAATGCGGGCAGACTGTAATATTAATAAGCTCTGTCCTTATGGTTTCATCCTGTTATTGATTCGCTTTGTCCATACTCATTTAAATAAAAGTAAATATTGTTTATTGAGGATGAACAGTCTATTGTAATACCATAATACATTATATTTATATGGAGCAATAAGGCCTTTTATTCTTAATGTCGCAGTTTCGCTTTTATTCTTATGTCTTATGGTACATTTAAATAAAAATTTTACAACATTTTTAAACTTCCTAAAGTTCTACTTTATATAACCATGCACCTTTGATGTTTTTTTTTTTCAAGATTAATTGAAATTTAGCTTAATTTGTGTAATGATAACCCTCTAAATAAACATTTTTGCATATTTAGACAAATGTTGGCATGTTTACAGCATCCAAAATAATAAAAAAAGTAAATTTAATAAATGTAAAATAATATAAACATTTAAATTATATGTATATATACTATATATATATAGATATATATATATATAGTATATAGATATATATATATAATATATATATATATATATATATGTTATCTTATGTATATATATATTATATGTATGTATATATATATATGTATATATGTATATGTTATATTATATATATGTATGTTATATATATATATATATGTATATATATATGTATGTCTATTATTGTATATATGTATATCTATATATATATATATATATATATATCTATATATATATATGTATATATGTATGTGTATAAATATATATATATACTGTATGTTTGTTTATTTGTTTGTATTTTTACACTGTATGTTTAAAATTCTACAAACCTTAAAGGTTTTGTTAACATCTCTGCTTCTCTGAAGTTAGTCATTAGGCTAGGATGTGTGGATGCTGTTAATATAATAAATCACACATTACATATGAATATCTACTCATGTTGAAATATTTGGGAACTAATCTAATTTAAACGATTGTCTTTTGACACAAGATGAAGGCATCTTTAGTTAATTGTTGCACATTGTCACAGACAGCTGATAAGATGTAAAACTCCAGAAATCAGGACCTTCTTCTAGTCGGCAAAGTCAAAAATCAACCTTTGGGATGCCATTCTAACTTTCCTATCTGTGGCACCAGCGGCCAATGAAACATGAAATTAAATTAGCCCCTCTATATGTTTTGTGGGCAACAGAGCCACACAAGAATGATCGGCTGTCTCTTGTTTGGTTTCCTGTTCGTAACACTGTAGAAATAACATCTCTCTCCCCCTTGGCTATCATTTTCACCTCTGCCCAGCTAATGGGTATATCTCGAAGCAGAGTTTTGGATCTTATGTGTTTTTCAAGATGCTTGAGTTAAATAATAATAATAATAATGTCAGTGGAAATCCTAGCGCACGGAGCAAATGCATGTTTGTCTTTCTGACAAAAATAAATACATTTAGAAAACTCAATATTTGACCCAGAACAGTGAAGGAAAGGCTAAATTCAAGGTCAACATCTTTCCCTGAGGCTCGCAATGTGTGGTTCTTGAGGTGTCAATAATAATTTTTTTTGATATGTGCAACAACTTTTTTAGACGGCAGTCATAAGTTTGCCACCTTGGTCTCCATCTGCACCCTGGCATCCCAAATTTCCGGTTCCCTTGAATATACCTGAAATTATTGCTTGTTGAGAATTGATTGTCGCATTATGAGTTCGAGTTGGTTGTTGTTTTTTTTATGTTTGTATTTGGTTTATAATCATGCCACATCAGATTTAACTAAAATGATTTCACCCTACGAATACATTAACACAATTGCGACACTCATTACACTGTGAAATCAACCTCAAAGCAACCCCAGCCGCTGTAAACAACAGCACTGCTTTTAGAAGAAATAGCAAAAAGAATTTTTTTTTTTTTTTTTTTTTAATCTACGGGAATGAAGGCAGTCTGGAATACAAATAGCCATGTTTCATTTGTATTCCATCAAGGGATTGGGACGAAACCATTCCTGTAAATAAATAATGGATTCTTGCTCAGGATGGCCACAATAAATGTTTAATGTGTGCTGCCCAGCAGGATACAGTGGCAGGTAGAAGGCAAAGGGAAGTTGGGCACACGTCCCACTGTTACACTGGACTGCACTGGCTTACTGTAGGTGCGGAGTGGGTGAGGGGGGTGTATACTGGTAAGATGGAAAAATATGTATAGATACATATCGACATATTCTTTTCCACTAAATGTACTTACTATTTGGGGTAAGAGATCATTTGACTATGCTCAATTAATGTGACCTTTTGATTCAATTTGATCGTCAGTGCCACGTTTGTTTTTATGTAACATTATTTTTGCATATTATTATTATTATTATTATTATTATTATTATTATTATTATTATTATTATTATTATTATTATTCATTTTGTAATAATAATATTTAATAATTATATATAAATATATATTTATAATATAAATTGAGTTATTATTATTATTATTATTATACAAAAATAATGTTACAATAAAAACATAAATACATAAATAATGTTGCAATAAATAAATCAATATTAATCAGGTTCTTGTCTGTATGTAGTATCTAATAATAATAATAATAATAATAATAATAATAATAATAACATATAATAACTTAATGTTGATTTATTTATTTTAGATTATTTATTGTAACATTATGTATTAATTGGGGTTTTATTGCAAAATGTTATTTTTCTGTTATTTATTATTTTTATTATTATTATTATTGTTGTTGTTGTTGTTGTTTTTGTTGTTGTTATTGTTATTATTATTATATAATGCATACAAATAAGAACCATGATTAATATTATTTATTTATTTAGTTAGTAATTCTTCAGATACAACAGAGTGGAAAAAAAGCTTTGTGTATATTGATTTATTTTGTATATTAATTAATTTATAATATCATTTAGCAGTTTTACAATGCCCTGTTATCATTATTAAAACTTTTTTGACTTTAAAGTAATTTCAAATGGGAAATTCATAATGTCAAGTGCTCATCAAATAACCTAATTTAAAAGTACATTATTATTAGTAGTAGTAGTATTATTTTAGACACAACAAGGAAATAGAAAAGAAAGCAGAGAGAAACTTTTTGATTCATCAAGATAAGTGGGTATGCATCGACTAAATGAAAATTGCCACTCATTTAAGGGTTAAAAATAACTTGAAATCAATATTTCTCAATATTTTCCCCCAGCTAGATTAATATTTTGATGAACTCATTTTGCATCCTATTTCCTAAAAGCACTGAATATCTCCTACATTGCATCATTGTTTCTGCCAAAAACTCTTTGACAGAGCTGTGTGCCACTTCCTGCCAAGTCAATGTCTTTGTTTTTCTTTCTCTCCTTCTCTCGTTTCTCCCATTAGGAAAGTAAATGCTTGGTAAACATGGCCAGCTGTGAACCCTCTCATCCCATCTGCTCCGCAGGGACAGCCAGGCCTTTGGCACTTAACTTTAATGCATTCATTGTGAGTTAAAGCAGCAGTATTAGGAGGATGATTAAGACTTACCAAAGACTAACCAAACGTCTGGTTGTGTTCAGGTATGTGAATGCTGCGTGAACAGCTGACTTGGTTTGAGTGTGTCCCATGGTGATAAGGCACCCGTGGATATCAACTGAATCTAAAGAGGAAAGTGTGGCTTTCTGGTGTGGATCCTATCTGAAGAGTATTTGAAATGTATGAGAGCAAAACCACAGCTGACTTTATGCTTCAGAGACCTCGGACTAGCTGCAAACTTGTATATGTTTTCAACAAAACACAGCTAAATCTGAGATGAATTAAGCATTTGATTAGATTAAAGATTTTTTTTTTTTTTTTTTTACATTTTTTTTTTTTTGTATTTTATTTTGTATTGTATGTACTGTTAATATGTATTTGTAAATTTGGGCCACCTATCTTGGCCAGGACACTCCTGCAAAAGAGATTTAAATCTCAGTGAGTCTTCTTTCCTGGTTAAAAATAAGTGAACCAACCATTGATTAATTGATTGACTGAAAAGTGTAAAGGCTGTGTGTTTGTGGTGCTGTTGCTGTTTTTTCCCAAGCATTCTGACATAGCAACAGCAGCCCATCTAGTGGAATAAGTGTGGGCAGGGCTATCAGTTTGTCTGACCATTGTGGGTCTGTTTAAAACCAATTATTATTTGTACATCATTTGATTGGTGGTGGCACAGAAATGATGCACTACAGCTTTAAGAATGAAAAAAAAGAAGAAGCAGAAAGTGAATTCCCTCAAGTGTGCAAATGCAATTGGCAGCTTCAACTGTGGAGTTGTGTGACTTTTTGAAGATTTAAAATATTAATGCATTGTAATCTAGAAGAAAAAAAATGCAGACTACATTAAACAATACAGAGAGATAATAAGATTTTGTCCCTTATTCCCAGAATTTAAATAGGTCATTCCACAGTCTTAGTACAGACTTTTTTCTTCTCTCTTTTCACTGATTCTAATTCTGTACAGGTTTGATTCTGGCACTGACATTTCATAACACCAAACTTGGTGCAAGAAGTTTGGAAGTGTGTAAGTCAGTGACAGAACTTTGCATAGATTTATGAGTCCAAATAAATCTAAAATGTAGATTTATTGACAGACTTTAACTTAAGGGTTTACATTTTATTTACTTAATTAAATAGCAAACATTTTAAATAATTGTGAGACGTAGTTTTTTTGAAATGTTTTTACTTGCAACAAATATATAAATGCTCTACATTTTTAAAATTACACACACACACACACATCACACACACTGATAATAGATAATATATGCATATATATATATATATATATATATATATATTACAATGACGTGCATTTACGTATTTGTTTTAAAGATGTGCAGAATACTGATTTTGGACAAATGTTTGCTATATATGAGATATTATCAGTTATATATATTAATCTATATATATTATCTATAATATATAGATATATATATATACCTATATATATAATCATATATATATATATATAATATATATAAATAAATTTAAAATAAAATAAATCAGCTGATGTCTACCAAGACCTGAGAATGTTCTAGGTCAGTGGCTACAGTAATTAAAACCCTGTATAGTTTCGTTAACTGTGTCCTTTTCTGTCAGTCCATTTAAATTGATATGCATAAACGCTAATCACATGATGTCTACCAAGACCTGAAATTTACATAAATAACAGTAGAAACATGTACTGTGTAGTACAGTAAGCTCAAGAATATGATAAACAAAATTTCAAAATAGAATTTACATAAATATACAGTGAACATGTATGTATACAGTTAAGCTGAATATAAAAAATTTCATGTGTTGTTTACATGTGAATTTTTTTCAAGGAATTGTTTTTGGTTTTTAAAAAAAACATGGTTTTTATATAATAAAAGGTTATTGTCGTTGGCCCCCCTATAAAAGTGCAGCTTTTAGTAAAGATAGCGATCAGTATTCAGGGTTTTTCTGGTTTTACTGTCTCCTCTGAAGATGACTTCAATCTGCCATGGACAAACTCCTGAGGATTTAGGAGCTTCGCTGTTATTGACTGAATCTATTCAGCATCTGGTGATAAAAAGCTTAGATAAGCTCAGCTGCCTTTGAAATAAACACAAGAAAAAGAAAAAATAGTGTTATGTTAAAATCCTGCACTTAATTTACATAAAAAAGCTGAGAAAGTGATGCCAGAGAGGAAAAATGTCTTGTTTTTGAAGAGTTTCGTAATCACACTGTTCAAGTTGACAGATTATTCAGAAAACAGTAATAAGTGATCATTCATTTATAACCTGTATTGTCACTGTCAAATGTTGACTAAAACTTTATTTTCATTTCTATTTTCAAGTTGATAAAATTTTGATTGCTATTAGTTCTCAGACTCAGATGCTTCAGTACGCCCTCTTCCTCTTTTCTTTTATCATGAGTCAATGTTGGATCACAACCATGACGAACTGGCGTATTCCCATAACAATATTTTTCCCTTCCATCTTTCATTTTGGTCAGGTTTCACGAGTGACAGACGGAGATTACAAAGGAACTTTGCCAAGAATGGAGGGAACAAAGGGAAGTCCGTGAGAGGAAGCACTGGAGAGGAAACGGCTTGCGATCCTCTTTAATTAGAGCGCCAGAGTCTCAGGTGAATTTTTCCACCCAATCATACAAAAAAGGCAAAATTCAAAGACTTGCAGGAACAAGATGATCATGACACATTTAATATTCTTTTCATGACAGAGTGAAGCCATGAGTAGTTCCTGCGAGAGAATTTTTCATTTTTCTTTGACTTTTATTACTTTTCGCAAATAGGGTACATTACATCTTGACTCTTTTTTTCCCCATCAATGTTTTTATTCAAATGGTCAGTCAAAAATGAAGCCTTCAGAAAATACTTATTATGCACCTAACATAAATAAATGTTAGATAAAAAAAGAACATAAATATTTTTAATGTGCATTAATTTAATCTGAATGATTTGCCATTTTTTGCTTTTTTATGAAAATGAAATGCAGTTTCAAACCCAATTTGCATTTTTTTTCTGAAATAGACAATATAAATCATTTATTTAAGAAAACACACAAATTGTGTTTTACACTGCATTTTATTTTCATCAAACTTATGACATTTCAGAAGAAATAAAGCAACATCTATTTATTTTAGCAATTTTATAATATTACATTATAATTGTACAAATTATTTAATATTAATTCAACAGAATATCATACAATATCATACCATAAACCATATCATAAAATGTAATAGGGCATTTTCCTTTTCCTCTTTCACAGCTGTCTGCAGGATAGACCTTTAAAAATGGACAGAGATTTCCTAATTAGGCTGCTGATTAATTAGTTTTCGGTAATTTTAGCTAAAGGCTTACTAAAGTTGTTTATTCAATTACATCTCCTGAGCCAACTAGTTCATACTCAGCAAAATAGCTAGGGAGTTAACGTTTTTTTTTTTTTTTTTTTTTTTATGAACTTTATACTCTCTGTCTCTCTCTCTTTCTCTAAAATAATAATTATAAAGTTTGTTCTTGTTTGAGACATAGAGACATTAAAGATTTATTTCAATAATACATAAAATATCAACACATTTCAGTTTCATCACTGTTTCTTCCAGTATTTAGGGAGAGGAAAATAAAACTTTTTAGAATAAACATCTGCTGAAATTAATGTAATGCAACACTGCCAACAGCATATTTCACATTATGAGCCCACAAATACATCATGTAACAGTTTCAGCAACAGTTATTTGGCAGTTCAGATCTAATCATGCATCAAGCACTTCTACCATTAAAACAACTAACTGGGGCTTTGTGTTAAAGGTATAACTGAAACTGACTCGACTGTTTGTGCAGCTTACACACAGACGGCCGTTCAGCACCACGGACAGCGACCAAACACACCAGCACACTGTACACGAGGGCTCTGTATAGACGTTGTCAGAAAAGAATGAAATGCTTTATGGCTTTGTGCAAGGCTTGAGGGATAACTTGATTGTTTCAGCTCCTGTTATTTGTAGATTATGGGCTGAACGGCTGGAATGTGTTTCCCTCTACATCGTCTCTTCTTCAGCACCTGAACTAGTCAGGTATGCATGCATTCCTCTTGTGTTTTATATAGTGGCAGTGTTGTGAATGGAAATAGAAGAACCTTGTTTCCCCAGGAAACCATAACCATGTCCCACAACATCCTGAAATATTAAAGGTCCAGAAGAGCTGCAAAGTGCAAGCATGACATCTTTAACATTTTTAGAATAAAATATCTGACTCAATTGTCTTAATAAGGTTAATTTCATATCTAAAATGTATATATTCTGAATGCAATTAATAATGAATAATATTTATTAATAATATTTAATATTTTTTTATTATGTAATTTAGAAATGACAGCTTGATTGAAAATGACACAATTAAAAAATAGATTCTTTTCACAACTGATATTTTTCTCCCATGCAATGAAACTCATTTTATTTTAGACATGCTCATCACCGACACCGTTGTTAGGAACTGAGAAAGAAAACTAGGCCTATTTATTTATTTATTTATTTTACCTTTATTCATTTAGCAGACACTTCTATATGAATAGAATATGGCATAAATGTGTTTTTTAATAAATAAAATTATTTATTTAACTTAATAATAAAAATATACTTTATTAAATTATATTTAATTTATTTATTCACAATTATAAATTATTATTATTTTAATTTTACATTTTGATTTTTAAGTTTTGGATTGAGTGAAGTTAAATTGTATTTTATTTTCTGAGCAATTGTAGAAGAATAAATGTTCTTTGAAATTTTTTTTTACCATGCCTTCCTCATTTACAATTGCTACTTTCTAACTAACAGTTAGTTAGTTTGTTAGTTAGTTTTCAATAGAGCTGTAATGTTCAACAAAGTGTGTATAAAAATTGGTAAAAGTTTTAATTAAATAAATAAATAAATAAATAAATAAATAAATAAATAAATAAATAAATAAATTTATTAAATTAATGAAATGTTCTTTTGTGAAGTTTGTGTTATTGTACAGTAGTTGTAGAAACATGGAGAGTATTGCATTATCACAATATAAGCCAAGAATTTACTAATAATAATAATATTAACCTAAGGCCTACAGTGACTCCTCGAGCTTTGAAATGTGCTTTTCTTAAGTAAATCAAATGTCGGCTCTACTGCTTCCAGCTCTTCTCCTCCATGACCCAGAAATCAGTATTAGTCCTGCCAATTTCATTTAGTCCCAGTAGTGGAGAGGATCAGAAAATGTGCTTCAGGATATTTGAGTATGTCCTATCTCAGATGTCCCACTGATATAAATACATTTATGCTCTCACAGGAACATGTTTGATGTTAAATGATAGGGGAGGCCTTCACATGTGTTTTTCTATTAAAAAGAACGTGTCATTTAAGTCATGGAGTATCTTCCATCAAACCTGTGCGTGGCAGAGATGGTTGGATATGAAGTATGGAGTCAGTTGTGGAAGACTGCTCTTCATCACTGTCTCTTGTTTAGTGTGTTATTTTCCTCTTTCTCGACATGTGAAGAGAATGGAGAGCTGTCAGTTTGATAGATGCTGGTATGACAGATGAGGTGGATGATGGGTTCCCGCCACACGCTTCGTAGAAGCTGTTATGCTTAGTGCAACTAAGCCGAACCTCATCTGCTTCCTAATTTGGCTTTCAGGTGTTTTTATTTTTTCTCAATAAGATCTGCAGTAGATCTTGATTGATGGAGGTGGATATGATTATCTAGTTGGCACCTTCACTGTTTGCTTATGCATTTTGTCTTCAGTTTTGTTTACTCATGCTTAATATTTATTGACTTATGTTTGCATTTTGCAAATTTTAGTTTGCACATTTTAGATTACAGATTTCTCAAGAGTGACCATAGAAAAACTTTCTACGTTGTTTATGATTCCTACTTTTCACTTGAGTTATGAAGGATATTTGAGTATGTAAAACATTTTTCTTTTATTTGAGTATGATGGTGTTATTTTGCTGGTGACAAAACATGTAAACATTCTCAGGTAAATGCTAGGTGCATCCCAAATCACGTACTTGTGCACGATTCTATGTCATTTTGTAGTGTGAATAGTGTGAGGAGTGTGTTCACACTGAAAATTTCAAAAGGAAAAAGTGCACTTGAAATACCCAGATGATGCACTTAAATACTGGACACATCATGCACTCGGCTGTGTCAGTTTTAATTACGTCACAAATTCATACACTACATGGTTTAGTATTATTTTTATACAGTCATAGAATTTATTGAGATTTTAGCTTTTATTTTTATATTTAAAATTGTAATACATAGCATTTTTCAGTTGTAGTTTTAGTAATTTTAGTACTTATTTCAGTTATTTGCCAAGACACCATTTCTACTTTACATGTAATATTTATATTTATGTACGTTAATATTAATATCATACCTAATGTCTAATTTTTTACATCTAATATTTCATTCATTCATTCATTCATTCATTCATTCATTTTCAGGGTGTTCGGGTATGTCCTTTCTCAGATGCCAGATCATTCAATTCATTCATTCATTCAGGATATTTGAGGATGTTTTATATCTTTTCTCCAATACCAGATTGATTATTTATTTATTTATTTATTTGTTTGTTCATTCATTCATTGAGACATCCGATTGGTTTATTTTATTTGTTTATTTGTTTGTTTGTTTTCTGGTTACTTTTCCCCTTGTCCTCTCAAATTTAAAAATAAAAATTATGAAATCCATCATAAAAATATATATAAATAAAAATATATTATTTAATATAAATAAAAATTAACATCAAGAGCATATAAAAACAGTCATAATCAGCATCTTAAACCATTTAATTTTGTATTTTTTTTTTTAAATCATAATTGTGTAAAAATAATTTATATCAAATTGAACTAACATTTGTCCCAGCTGTGGCAAGTTTTGTCTTTAATTCTTTAATCAGACGTGAACACAAATTATGATTTCCTATCCTATTTTGTATATTGTATATTTGTGTGTTAGTTTTAGTTAAAATGAAAATTATGTTTTTGTTTTGTATTGCTCATTTCGTTCCAAACCCGACCTTCGTTCATCTTCTGAACACAATTTAAGAAATTTCTGATAAAATCTGAGAGCTCTCTGACACTGCGTAAACAGCAATGTAACTGCAATATTCCCAGGTCCAGAAATGTAGCAAGGACATCTGTAAAATAGTCCATGTTACATCAGTGGTTCAACCATAATTTTCCAAAGCTATGAGAATACTTTTTGTGAGCAAAGAAAACAATAATAACATCATGTATTCAACAATTCTAATCCCCGAGTTACTGTCTTCCACCATTTTGGAGAGTACCCCAGAACGTAATCAACGTAATCAGCGTGAAAACGTAAAAAATAACTGCTGTACATTTTGTTGACAGACAGATCAAAGTTGTAATAGTTTATTTTCTTAAAGTCCACAGCATAAAAAGAACAGTGTGTGCATTGTATCAGAATAATCCAGAATACATCAGCCCTTGCTGTCAGCTTTAGTGATCATGTTTATAAGATTTATTATGAGAGTTTATACAGTTCATTTATCTCCTTTGAGCAAGGGGCCATAATAATCCATTTCTGTGTTAAACTCATAGTCAGAAAATAACTGTGTCCCCTTTCTCTTGTTTTGATTCAAATCAGATAAAACAGTGGCACACAGTTTCCAGTCTTGCCTTGTGTGTAATTACATGGTAGATGGTGCTAATTAAACAACAGCAAGACTGCTGAACACACTGCTTTAGATAGTATGGTGCTCTGCTGGAAAGCTTAAAATAAACCAGCCAAACAGAGTGCTGATGTTGTAATCCACAGCGAACAATAGCTCATTTATATTTCTTGGTGGTGGTATAAGAAGTATCCTGAAGTAATAGCAGAGTAGCTGCAAAATTACATTATTTAAGGCTGGAGATAAACATGCTTACATGCTTTTTCATTGTCTCTTTCTGCAGGTTACATTGCAATGCCAGTAGGTGGCAACAAGTTAATCAATTAATCAATGATTAAAACAATACATCCAAAAACATCCAAAAGTTACCTTCTTTATGATTGACTCATTGAATCACACCATTTTATTGAAACATACTGTTTTGTTCAGGAACAAAACAAGTGAATGTCTTTATAAATGACTCATTGAATCATCCACTCAACTGATTTGTTCGAAAACCATTTCATTTTGGGACAAAATGAGACCGTCCTTATGAGTGAGAGAACTTGATGGGAAATTATACAAAAGAAAAAAGAAAAGAAAAGATGACTTTTTAAAATTCATTTAATCCCTAGATTTAATTGTATTTTGCCAGCAAATAATTGAATGTTTTATTCCCCAGCCCTAGTTGCATTCTGTGTACATCTATGATATCAGTTCCAAGCCAATTATAAAATGGTATGTGTGTGTCTCCATTTGCTTCCCCTTTGTAATCTTTAAAGCCACTTAGTGTCTTGTCATTTAATCTCCCCCGGCTCTTGGACTTTATCTGTCCATTATGTCTCCACTCAGACTCCATTTGTCCCTTGCAGGGTGGCCTCTAGTTGTGTCCATCTAACTATCGCAAAATCAGGCAGTACAAGCTTCCCTGCCTCTAAATGCTAGCGGTAATTGTACAATAGATATTTTGTACTACTGTATATGACAACAGTCTCACACATTGTCTATAAAATAATCTGTTTATTGCAATTTACTAAACTAAATCTGCCTGGAACACATATTTTTATTACATTTTAACTGGTGGTACAGTAACAGCATTCGATGAGCAGGTGGCCTGATATGCCATCATGGCTGTGTAACATTATAGCTCTGTTATCAAAGCACCCTGATGCATCTCGTCATCTTTCATGAGGGAGATGAGTGCTGATGGACAAATTATCCACAGTTAGTTTTTTTTTCCTACCAGCAAGTAATTTTCATAACAGCCTCAAGTGTCCTAAAACGCTGTTTAAAGCCGACCTCTGGCTGGCTTTAAAGGGAAAATTCACCCAAAAAAATTAAAGTTTGCCATAATTTATTCACTCTCATGAAAACCTTCCAAGTTAGAACACAGACAATGGAAGTGAATGGTGAACATATCTCTCAAGCGATTTTTCCTTGCATAAAGCTAAAGAAAACTTGGATCCAAGTATATGAATGGTATGAACTACTTATAAGCTGCTTTTATTGTGGTTTTTAGAGCATGAAGACTGATTGTCGCCATCCATTTTCATTGTATGGATAAGAGCAGCTCAGACATTCTATTGTGAAAGTGTATTGTAATGAATATTGCAGAAGTCAAATATAGAGATGAAGTTGAAGTGGAAACAGCAAAAGAAGAATATACTAACCAGCATTTACTCAGGATTTACTTAATCTTTTGCGAGTTTTCCAAACCCGCCTTGTTGACATTACATAAACTACCTTTGATCTTTTCATTTGATCTTTTCCTTTTGTGAGATCAGACTTGACAAGATACAAGTTTACCCTTTGATGTGCTATTTACAATAAATAAATAAATAAAAATCTGGCAGGCATAATCATAATTCATTGGCAAATATATACACTTTTCAAGCATAAGTTGTTTATTTGGCTTTAAATGTTAAAAAACTCCTGTCCATTCCCTACTGTTCATCTGTTTCAGTCGCATTACTTTCTCGTTCATTCGCCATATTTATGACCATCAGCGGGGCAGAGTAATGTCAGAGTATCACAAAATGAGATACAGTACCAAAGAAAACTGCTGATTACTGGATTCGATCCATTCCTGGTCCTAGATCTAAAATTAGCACAGACCCAAATCAAAATTTGCAGACATGTTATATTTAATCCATTTCCATTCATTGATTTTTATGCTAAATATGGCAGATAAGTCTATGAAACAGTTCATCACATTAAACAATAATATATAATGAGTAATGACACAACAATGCTTAAATACTTTCTCTATTTTTACTCCACCAATGGAAACAATTACAAACAATCAAAGAAGTCACTCATACAGACAATCATTTATTCAGTTTTTGAATGAATCAGTGCTTTTGAACAAATAGTTTAAACAAATGATTCATTTAGTCTGTCCTGACAAAATCAAACACTTTTCTCCATCTATAGCATTTTGGACAGAGATAAGATATAGCTGTGTTCCTGAGAACACAAGTTTCACATCACCAAACAGAAAAAAAAACAATATGTTAGTTTATTTTATTTTCAACTAGAAGCTTCAAATTCCTTCTCAGAATACACAAGGTTAAACACTTATTTATCATGTCTTTTGAGCATGTTTCACACCTCACGGATCAGATGCCGAATGTATAGAGCAACCTGATTGCCATTTTTTTCTCACCCAAGGGAATATACAAGTGTTTTAAAAGGCGACTCGGTGAGGGGCAGTAGCTAGAGAGAAAACAAACAGATAACAACAAAGAACAGCCTTATAACACAACTATAAAACACCACAGCAGGTATATGAGGTAAAAAGCCCATCTCATTAAAAGCTGCCAGATCTCCTGCAATCCCAGAATTGTCCATTAAAATGATTAAAGGGAACGGCGAGCCTGCAGGCAATAGGGGTCTGTCAGGGAGCAGAGAGCTGTGCTCGGATGTGAGGTGAGCACCTTGGAGACATTGCTGTTATGGACCACAATAGGAATGGTATTTGATATCCATGTTGTCCTGTTGGCTTCCTACTTGGTAAACATTACAGAATTAGTGTTTTTATTAATATTTCTATTTATTTATTTTTATTGAAGTTATGCATAAAGCTTTGTGTTCCTTTTTCGATTTACTTTATAAAAAATATAAATTTTCTATTTATTATATGTTTTTTAATATATATAATATTTTCATCTCAAAAATGAAAATTCTGTCATTAATTACTCACCCTCATGTTCATCTTCGGAACACAAATTAAGATATTTTAATCTAAGAGCTCTCTGACCCTCCATAGACAGTAACACAATTGCAATGTTCCTAGGTCAAGAAACGTAGCAAGGACATTGGTAAAGTAGTCATTCTGACATCAGGGGTTCAAACGTGATTTTACGAAGCTACAAGCATACTTTTTGTGCGCAAAGAAAACAAAAATAATGGCTTTATTCAACAGTTCTTCTTCTTCTCCTCATCCTATCAGCAGCAGTGCACTGCCATTGAGAAGAAGATCAAGACGCATACGATTGCTTCTGGTTCATGTAAACAATGCATGCGCATTGTGCTGCTGCTTACGTTATACACACATGCATCAGTAAATGTGTGACAATTTCGATTCTTTAGCCATAAATAACTATAACGAAATGCAGTAAACTGCAAGACTATTTGTGCTACAAGCCACTGTGTTTATGTATGTAATGATAAATGAAACTAATATGATGAGAAATACCAGTTTGCAACTAAAATAACTGGAAGCTGATGACACCGGAAGCTTTGCACATTCTAGTTACAAATGACTGCTTCACATTAAAAATGTGTGGATTAGCTGGGGTTTAAATATATGCAAATTTATGCAAAAAAAACGTGACTTCGAAATGTCGAAAGTTAAACAAACAGCAGTAGGAGAGCCTGTCAATGGATAGCCAAAAAATGTAATGTAACAGATTGAAAATTTTTAGAAAAAAATTGGTTTATATTAAATTATTAATTAAATAAATTTAAATTTTATTTGTTTTTTAATTTGTTTGTCTTTTTTTGTTTAAAGTTATTTTTATTTTTAATTTTTACTTTCAAAAGTGACATTCCCCAACACTGCTTGTGAGACCATGACAAACTTAAACAGCTTTTGATAAATTCATTACATATGTACATATTGTTTCATATGAATGTGCAATTCAAACATACCCAAGAGATAATATGTGTGTCCTCCAATGAACAGGAAGTTCATTGTGTGGTTCTTTTTTCTGTCGTCCACAGATACAATCGACAAACATAACAAGATCAGACTCTGAAGTGTTTGCTGGTTCCCTGATCTACCACAGGTGACCCTGAAATGGAAAACGCTGAAGTGTTACAGAGCTGGTTACCCACATTTGACTCGTTCACCTTGAACAAGGCTACAGTGTTTCTATGGTGAAAACACGAGTCTGATATTTGTGACTTTGGTAATGGAAGCCAATGTCTCTCCACTTCCCTGTGTTAAAGGAATGATGCAGATACAGAAAATTAGAGTGAAATTACCCTGGAGGAGCATTTATGCTAACAGGTAATTGTAGATTGTGATATTTGTCTATTGTTGTTGGTTATTTGATTAGTAATTAGTGTATTTTGTGGGGAGTGAATTGGTTAGGTAAGAAACCAAAAATGTTGTAGTAGCAACTTTAGTATGACTTTTGAGCAAGCATCCTTATGATTATTTACATATATAAAACAATACATAGATTTTGTTTTTTATATCTATGTAGCTTGAGCATCAGTTTCCAGTCTTCAGGGCTTTGCCGAACAGGGCAAGTATTTCTTTTCATACTCGACTTGGAGGGAGTTACAGCTCATTTAATTAACATTCCAGTGCATATGCGCTCAGGACCCAGTCAGTGCCAACAAGCAAATTAATTACGTTGAAATGATCAACTGGGCTGGGCCACCCTAAGTGTTAGATGCAGTATGAAATTGCATTCTCAGTACCCTATAAATCCACGAATCAAGAGGCTTGTGTACAATCCTCTAGCATATTAATACAGGCCGAACAATGACAACGGAGTACAAATGATATCAGTTTGACTGAAGAATAGAATGGGATTAAATATTTGTTTAGTGATTAAAGTTGTGGCACTTAGTTATTCCTGGACTGTTTCTGTATTAAATAATTTATTTCTGAGGAGAATGTGAGCTGTGCTTCTAAAATGTACCATCAAGATGCTAGGGTTTGTGGTTGGTTGCAGGGACTTTTCGTGTCCAAAGTGTAGTTTAATACTTGGTTAGAGGTTTGTTTGAATGGTTGTCCATCAAGCACTAGTGATTAGGCTTAGGAATGGACCCTGGATCCTATTTCTCTTATTAAAAAAATACCAAAACCATATCATGGTAAAACCGATACTAAATTTACATCACAAAACAGACCAGTGTAGTCTAATACAGAATGAATGACTGTTATGAAATGGTTCTTTTTGTTGAATGCGAAATAATCAGTGTAACCAGTGTAATCTTACTCCCAAACGAATGACTCTTATGTTCCAGTTCTTTTTAGTGAATCAAAACTATGCAGTGCAACAAGTCTAGTCCAACTCCCAAAAGAATGACTCTTTTGAATCGCAACCAGTGTAGTTCAATTCCTGAACGAATGACTGTGAAGTTGGTTCTTTTTAGTGGTTCAAACATGTGCAGACTGAAATCTGATTAACTGTTCATTTGACAACATTTATAAATATTATTATTAATGAAACAAATTCAACCAGATTCGTTAAGACGAATGGGAACCTGAATTGGAATTCTTAAATTCTTTACTATTCCCATCCCTGCTAAGTTACTCAAAGTGATTCAGTTTTATGACATCACAGTGGATTTCATCTCATCTAACCTGTGCTGTGGGAGTGATCGCTTTATTCACAGATGATTGAACTGCTGAGTACAGCAGACTGCAGTTTTGACAGCAACACTGTGACACTGATAAAATCCTTTTCAAATAATTGAATAGCCTAGAGCATTCTCCTGTTTCTCAGCAAATATGATTTGGATAAAGACACACAGTTCAAATAAGGAATATGATGTATTATATATATAGCTCATTCAGATCTCAGGGCTCGTATCTTGATATATACCATTCCTGTGGTTGCCAGCACAGATTTTCCGGCAGAGATTTGTCAGAGGTGGCAAAGAGTGTATTCATTTTTCTTGGCTTTAAACACTGTTTGCTGATGTTGAATCTCTTTGAACTGATAAATTGGAGCCTGAACCCTTTTTTATGTTGACAAGATGGATTGAAAATGAATGTCATTCACTTCTTCTTTCTCAATTACAGATCTTTAAGGAGGTTAGATTGAGGAACTCAGCTTTATGGCCTACATTTATTTAACATATATTGGTTTATATGTCATTCAATAGTCAAGTCAACTAGAAATTTCCACAATTCACCGAAAAATCAGTGAGCATCAGGCCCTCACTATAGTCACATACCATAAATGTCATTGGAAATAAGGCATGAGTGCAAGTTTGAACTTTTAACAGCTACAATGAAGCCTCACGATAAACAAACAAAGTATATAGATGTTAAACAGCAATGTTGTTCATAAATATGAGCTGCGTTTTAACGCACAGTCTCATAATCCTGTCACAGGTAATTGAATCATAAGTGTCCCAGTGTTTAGTGGATCTGCTGTATGTAGCCTTGGAAGGCTGATTCATTTTAGTTAATGTAAATTAACCACACACACACACACACACACACACACACACACACACAAAAACAACCCTGCTCAAACATAATTAAATACTGTTGTTTGACATTGTTTATGATTAAGGTATGTAAATTAGTTGCGGAAGCTACTTTTAGGGAAGAAACTAGTTTGTTACACTTTAATTTATTCATATTGTTAAAGTAGTTACAGTCAGAATATATATATATACATATTTTATATTTATAAGCTGATATAAAATTAAGCTATTTACTGCATTAAAGCATTTTATTTTATGTAACACATTTTATTTTACAAGCTGATAAAAATAACTAACTATATTTAAGCTATGTAATAGGAAAAAATCTTTATAACTGCTGATTCATTTTATAATCAGAACAGCATTTTTTGTGGTTGAGAATAAACTTAGAATAAATAGAATACAATAAAAACAAGAATGCATAATTTAGTCAAAGCACGATGGAGAGCAGTAAGATTTAGTGAAACATTTTGCTACAAAAAAGACAAACTTTTGTGCAAGAAAACGAATCATTTATTTCTCCAGTGAATCTTTTTTAATGAACTGATTCAATAAATTGGACCTCATTTGATTATTTTCTCTGTGCAGCTTGGATACAATAAAAAGAATATGTAACTTGTTACCCCAAAAAAGCTACTGCAAGTAAATTTTAAGTTATTAGCATTGCTACTTTTAGTTAGTTACTCCCCAAAACTGGGCACCAGCAGCGCAAGCAACATGCAGATAAACTAAAATTTATGATTTTCTACCTACGTGGCTTTAATAGTCATTACCAGAACCAAACTGCAAGTAAACTCTTGACTCTGATTTCAAAAAAGCCCAAGAGAGTGATGAATAGAAACAGGACAAAAATACAATATCTCTTCCCACAGTCACTCGCTGCCCTGGGTTCTACTAATCCAAGCAGAAATGGGCACAAATGCTCTTAAATTGACATTCCACGTGTGCCAGTAAGCCCTCCAGAAAGGCACAGGATTTCTTAGGCCTCTTCAAAGCTCTCATTGCTGCCTATTGGTGGATATCCTGCAGTGGCAGATGGTAAGAAAGCAAGATGATAGACGCAGCACCTGTGGGTTTCTTCCTACGTGGGTTGGGAACCTCGGGGAGATTATTTTTTGACTGTCACTCTTTTTACCTTCCAGCTTAATTTTTATTTTTTTATTTTTTTCATCCAATTTTCCACCTCCACAGAAGTAAATATCAGAACACATATAGAGAAAAAAGCCCGGAAGGTCCGAATAATTGATAAAGGGTTCTTGTTTATCTTTTCAGTCAGACATGAATTTTTAAAACTGGACTCTTAAAGGGTTATGGGCAATGATGGGTTGATGGCCGCTGTTAAACTCGCCATTTGGTGCACCAAACGGGAGAAATTAATAGGGATTGTTGCATGTGGGAATTTTGATGCCCTGCTCTTTCAGGTTCCAGCAATATCAAGCCAGTTTGATACTCTAGGGAAGGCTATTGAAAAATATAGAAATAAGAGAACATCTGATATATAAGATTAAGGGCTCAAAGTAATCCTCTCTTTCTCTCTCTCTCTCTCTCTCTCTCTCTCTCTCTCTCTCTCTCTCTCTCTCTCTCTCTCGTTCTCCCCAGCATGAATACTCTCACTTTTGAGGTATCAGGTTTTCATCTGAGGTCTGCTCATATATGCAGTCGCCGATGACATCATGACACCAGTCCTTAGACGAGATGGAGATCTTATTTGTCCTCATAAAACTTTCAGAGCCTTATCTGGGCTTCCAACTAGAAAATTATGACCAATGCATGATGGTCACGACTAGAAAATTGAGTGCATCTGTAGGGAAAAAAGGGTGGATTACACATCCAGCGGTCTTGCATTTGGATAAAAAAGGTTGGAAAAGAAAAGCAATGTCAACCCTGAAAGCAATGTAGAGTACCTATTTTCATGCATAATTGATGCCTTATCAGTGTCTCTGTCCCCAATGTATTACCCTTTCTGATAAGCCTGACAGCTTAGATGTGCCCATAGCCACACACCAGCTGCTCGGCCAGGGCTGAGATGAGTGCAAATGTTCGACATTGCACTCCGATTACCACACCGGTACTGTCAGCGTGTGTGTATGTATGTGTGACACACTGTTGAAGCCAATGCTTGACTTGGTTTAGTCTGGACAACTTCAGAAGCAATGAAGCAGAATTAGATGAGGTCTGCTGACTTGATTCACTTTGATAGGCAAATCCTGCTTTTGCTGCTCTCAATAGCATAAAAGACACAAAGTCATTTCACAGTTGTTTCACGAAACATCGGCTGTAGAAAAATGTGGCAGTAATGAGGAATGTTCAGACGTAAAGTTGATATGCCTGCGCCTTTGTCTGCTTTGAATTAGGAGAAGGAAATAACAGCATGCCAGGGATCTACGGTTTCAGGTATCTAGTTAATTGCCATGTGTGATCATTTGAAGTCTCTCTGTTGGCCGTGCCCGACTTACTTTCAGAAATAACACAAACTTTAATTGCCCTCGCTGTGTCGGTTAAAATTGTCTGAATGTCAGAAATTTAAATCAAGCAGTTAGAACATATAAATGGAGCATTTTATTAATATTTTATTGATCATTATATTATATTATATTATATTATATTTTTTTTAATATTTTATTGATCATTATATTATTAATTATGTTGTTTTTTTATTTTTTTTTGAATTTTTGTTGTTATTATTGTTGATAACTTTATGTTGTAATTCTTTTTTTATTTCTAAAATCTAAATTTAACATTTCTAAATGATCAGGGGATTTTCGCCTGAAAAAAAATAATAATAAAAAAGCACTGCAGTGAAACTGATTAACACAGTCTAATGCATCCCTTGAGTTTCTCTCTTGAAAGTATTATAATAGTTTTCACTAGAGGCTGCTGGTGGTTGGCCTTGACTTTTAATTGTTTGTTTTTAATGGATTAATCTCTATTACCTTGGACTTGCCATTTTGTAATCAAAGGCGAATATGTCAAAAGCTGTTAACGCAGACTTAAATGCTGAAGATTTGTGGCTTCAAAAATGTTGGCTACATGGTCTGATGGGAAAATGAAAATTAAAGGAAACGATTACAACAGAAATTTGAGGTCGGTAAAAAGGTCAGATAGAGCTGACAGTCTGTGCACACCAGGTGGTGGAAAAAACATTAGAAACATGGGAAAATTCAACTTTTTATCTGAACAGGCAAAAAATATCAGATAAAATCACTGAAGTCTACTAAAGCATTGGATTTCTTAAGTTTCTCTGTTGCTGCCAATGAACTAGCCAGGCTTTATTTCTTTTCACAGAAATTCAAGCAAGTTCCTCTCAAGAAACCTCTTTGAATCCAGTGATTTAGACTCAAGAGATGCCCCCACTTTGATTTCTAGAGACACAGTGTGAGTGCGGAAGAGATTTGTTCTCTGAGAACACAGTGTGGGTGTCCTATCTGCATGCATTAATAATTTTTATGCATGGCATGTCTGTTGCGAGAGTTCCTGAGTTTTAGTTTCACATGGATATCAAAGCACCCTTTCACCTTAAAGTCATCCTTTACTGTGATTATATCATGTTAATAAGCATATACCTTTCAGAAAGCATCATTCCTCCATGTTGGCCATATTACTGCCGAATTACTGTATCTAAAAGCAAGTGATAAAGTTTAAAAGCCTATTAACACTGAAGTGTTATCGTAATATTCTAAGGTTTTGCAAAACCTCAGCTTTTTTCATACCTATTCTTGAGCACAAGATAATGACTAGCAGAAGCACTTTTCTGTTATCTGTTGTCATTTTCAATTTCAGAAGCATATATCTTCATTTTCTCATGTATTAAGTGCTATCATAGTGTAAAAAAAATGTCCTATGGAGTTGCTCATAGTGCCCTCATTAGTACATCCTTTACTGTAAACATTTTTATTGATCTCTGTATGTTGAAAGCACAATAGAGGAAAAGAAATGGCACACTTTTGTAGATCACTGACTTGTAAGTGTTCTTCACCTGTGGCTGGTAGCTCATATCATTGACAAGCACAACAGAGCTGCAGCTAGAGCTACAAGAGCTCAAGTGCTAAAAAGATCTTGTGAAATACAGGATGACACACTCACTGTAGAGTTAGTTTAGGAAGGAAGGAATACAAGGAGGAAAGTTTGAAGAATCAAAGAACCCAAGAAAGAAGAAATGAAGGAAAAACAAAGGAAGGAAGGAGGAAATTAATGAAGGAACAACCCAAAAGGAAGAAAGGACACAAGCAGGGAGGAAGTAAAATTTCAAGGAGAAAAGAATAAAGAAGGAGCTCGAGAAGGAAGGAAAAACTAAGCAAGGAAGAATGAACAAAGGAGGAAATGAAGGACAATTGGAAAGGAAATAGGGAAGAAAGAACACAAGAAGAAATAAAGGAAGTAATGATCCAGAAAGGAAGGAAAGAAAGTACAAAAGATGGAAAGAAGAAAGGGAGGAGAAACACAGGAAGGAAAAGTGAAAAATAAGGTAGGATGAACACAAAAAAGAAGTACGAACAAAAAAAGACAGAGCAGAAGAAAAAGGGAATGGAAAAACAGGAGGAAAGAAAGAAAGAACACAAGAAAGAATGAAAACAGGAAGACAGGTTGAATGAATGAACGAATGAATGAATGAACGAATGAATGAATGAATGAATGAATGAATGAACGAATGAACGAATGAATGAATGAATGAACGAATGAATGAATGAATGAATGAATGAATGAATGAATGAATGAATGAATGAAAAAACAGGAAATAAGAATATGGTTAAGGAAGGAAGAAAAAGATGAGGAGGAAAGCATTAGGAATTTAGAAAAAATATCTAAAGCCATAAAGACAGAACACAGGAAGGAAAGGAGGAAGGAAGGATGGATGAACAGAGGAGGAAAGAAAGAAAGAACATATAGGAAGGAAGGAAGAAATAAATGGACTAAGGAAGGAATAAGGGAAATGTGCACAAGATGGAAAAAAGGAAGGACAAACAGAACACAGAAAGGGAAAATTTTAAAGAAGATAGGATGAACACAAATAGAGGAATGAACAAAAACAGATTGAGCACAGGAAGGAGGGAATAAAAAACAGGAGGAAAGGAAGAAAGAACACAAGAATGGTTGGATGTATGAATGAAAGGAAGAGGGTAAAAGAAAAATGGACAAATGAATGAAATAACCTGTTCTGAATTTGAAGCAAGAAATTGATCACTGTTCTAAAGCATTTTGATCCATTATTTAAAGTCACTTATCATACATACATGAATGATGTTAAAACTCTGCCTCATATGTTGTGAAGAATAGACTTCTCTTACAGTTTCACTGAGACCTTGCACTTCAAGAACTGTGAGCTTTACATCCATTCCATGTCCTTGGCTGAAATTTTCAGTATAAATCTCATAAAACATTTCTCATGTTTGAGTGTAGTGAGGTGAGTTGAGGATTTGTGGAAGAAAGCAAAAAGATGATCTTTTTCTCCCCCATCCACTTTAATCTTTCATTCCTAAAGATCTCCTGAGGTTCTATTCCCAATTGTTCCTCTTCCATGAACTTCAGTGTAAATATTTTTCTACAGCACATGCATGTTGAGAGTTACTATTTGTTGTCTTAATAATACAAATATTGCAAGCTCTTCTAGTGCCTGTTATGAAATGGACTTTGCGACAGCATAAAGAGAACCCTCTATGGAATATCGTCATTTATAAATGACGCTAAGAAAATTGCATTTAAAATACAATGTTAATGTTCAAAAAAAAAAAAAAAAAAAAAAAAAAAAAAATATATTAGTAATGTCAAATAACACCCCCTTCAACCAGTAAAATTAAAATTTACTAGTTATTATTAGTTATTATTAGTTATTAGTTGGTAACTAAGTAGTAAAGGCGACATTAGCACGTTAGGTAACATGCTCTCAAGGCTCCATAGCGAGCTCATTTTAGACTAGAAAATACATATAAATTCAACTTATAAAAAATATAATTGTACATCCAGTGAAAGTTTGTTGTCATTTTTAATGCATCATGCATACTGTAACTGACAAAGTCCTATTATGTGATGCATATTTTGTGTAGCTGGCACTATTGACCATCATTGGTGGGCAGAATAATAGCCTTTATGCATATGTTTTAGGATCGGTTTTGTAAGATTTTTGGAAGATGGAGAGACAAATCTGTACTTATTTCAGAAAGTATTGATGATAGTGATATGAGTGCATCAGAAAATCAGGTTTAGGAATAAAACAAATTGTTGAGGACCTAGGAGGATAGAAGCATTGGGGGTGAGGGCAGTGATGGAGAATAGGTTGTTGTAGAAGTCAGGCATTTGGGTGCATTATTGTAAGCCAGTTTGAAAGATGTGATCCATACAACAACCAGAGGTCAGGAAAGATGCCAATGTCTATTGACATAACTATACTGACAGGCAGCAATGCTCCAGTGACGACTGCACAAGTCAACATCTACTTTTGTGTGGTATGTGTGGGGTACACTGAAAAAGATGAGTCTTGCTTTTTCTTCTCGTGTGCTACGATAATTGATTTGAAATTCCAAGAGGAAACACAATGTTAAAGTTGTGATAATGCTTTTGAAACACTAAGACTTGTGAAACACTAAGAGCAGTGAAATTACATCCGAATTTGTCAAGTTTTAGACATTTTTTACACGCGAGTTCCAAATCAAATATAGCAGCACAAGAAAACAATTTAATGTTCATAAAGATTTTTTTTTTTTTTTTTGATCAGATAGTGAAAAAGCATTTGATTGTGTGTGAAGTTTCAGACAACTGGCTAAAAATAATTTACCCTAATGGGACGACGTCAGTTATAAATGACGCATCCCTAAAAAAAAGGTCAAAAGTCAGATGAAGAAAACTAATTATGGAAAATGATTTACACCTAAATATATGTAAATATGTAAAATATATGTTTTTTTTTTTGTTTTTTTTAAGCTGTAAATTCACAATTAGTCCTATAGAGGGTTAAATTAACATTAGGAAAGTTCATGGGAACGGGAGTCTTGGGAGAGTAGTGTGGAAGTCTTGCTGAGAGTCTTAATTAAAGATCGGTGTACTCAGGTGTGAGGCATCAACAGCTCAAGGAGAATAAACAGCAAGCTAATACAGGCAAGGATTAAAAAGATCAGTTTCTTTATGGGAAAATGTCAGATATTTGCTATTTTGGACCATCAGCGGCTGCAAATCGCTCCGACTTCATAGTTTTGTTTCTGCTGGAAGGTGTATCGTATTGCTGGAGGCTAGCCAAACATACGAGGAACGAGTCCTCCACACCTGTTCGCTCCTGCTGAAATGTACAAACAGAATTAGAGTAATATGAATCCATGTTGTACCTAGTGCAAAAGTTTCTAATGGAAGATCAATAAGGATTAACAATGTAGAGAGGTTGAAACAGCAAGCGTCCTCTTGGGGATAAAACACAGTCTTGTTCTCTTTGCCAAAGGACATGAGTTTAAGAAGCTGGCGCCATGGTTCTATTGGGTTGTCGATACTCTGGGCATTGAGGCAATCTAGCCTGACCTCTTATGAGTTTTCCTTACATCATCTCACTCTCACCAGATTCACTGTCCATTCCGCCAATGAAACCGGATACAGCAACATCTCGAGATTTCTGAGAGCTCCTCAAAGATAACTAAAGAGGAAACTCTCCAACCATCTCGGCTAATAGGGCTGGAGGAGAACAGAGGGCTCGGCTGTCTGATGAGGTCATACCGGAGTGAAGCCGGCATGCACTAATGACATATCAAGAAACATCCAGATCAAAAGCAGAGATCCGAGATGAGAGGTTTGGTCTGAAGCCACCAGTCTTCAATCTTCAGCGTTGTTACAGGCAAGCTGCTGGTTTGGCGGAGTGATTATAGCATATAGATGTTGTGGGTGTAAACTTACAAGGGACCTCAAGAATAGTCATTTTCCATTATTTTTGTTTCGGTGGGTGAGTGTCTTACAGTCTTGCAGATGTGCTGTGCGTGGACAAGTAAGTGAGCTTAACCGGCCTTAGAGATGAGAAATGAAAAGTAAACACATTTTGGGAGCAGGAGTTTATCATTGTATGCACATTTTAATCACATTTCAAATCTGCTATCGACCATGTTTTCCTGCTACATTATGTGGCTGAGCTTTAAATTTCCTCACTCTATCTATATTTCATCAGATCCCCCTCCTGCCCTTCTGGGCCATAAACTGGAGTTTATATATTACCCATGATGCACCTCACTAGAATCCTGTTATTAGATTTATGCCGTTTGAAGTGGCCTCCGGGAATGTAAATTAATAGAGTGAAGGGTAGTTTGCGTCTTATATCATACTTTTTCTTCAAGACCTCTTCGACATACAAATATTGCACTTGCATTCCTGTGATGCCACCCTGTTCCTCCATGAAATATATTGGATCTAAACACACAATCCATAATTACCTAAATAATGTCTCATTAAACTCTAGGGACTAAATAGCTTTGTTTTTGAATACTGAGTCAACATGGAAGATCATGACAGATTGTATTGTAATTTGTGAGTAATTTCCCTTAAATAGTATACATATTGTAGTTCTGTGACACATTCTAAACATTGTTCTGTCTTTTTGAGTATCCTGACCAGCAACAAAGCGACATTGGCTCATCCAATAGCATGAGTTGGGGGTGTGACTATCTGTTTGGCTCAACAAGTAGTAAACAAGGTGAGTAAAAAATGTAAAACCTTTATGTTATGTTATATTTTAAAAACGTTTTTGCATTTCTGTTTGGTTACTCTAGTACATAGCTCATTTGTCAAAAGAAAAATTATATGATCAAACTCATACGCCTTGGCTCATTTTCTCTGAAGAACATTTATCAAAACAAATTTTCAATGACCACACACTGTACAAAACAAACATACACTACCTCAATGTGGCATATTACATACAGTAAGTTTGCATTAAGCGCCCCAGCTTCTTGGAAATCCATAGTGCTGGTTTGACTGCACCATCACTAACAGTGAAAAGTGCTTTGTTTTCCCATTGATAACGTGTGCCATGACCCCTCAGGGGATGTGCTGAAAAGATACTGCTTTATAGTGGATGAGAAACGGCAGCCTCCCTAAGCGTATGCCGGGAGGCCATAACCAGATGCATTATGGTGCCACTGTATTCTTTTCCTGATATAAAAGAGAGGAGGGCCCATATTGATCATGGCAATCAGACGAGCCCGCTGTCTTCCTCTGGGGAACTCTCGCGTCTCTCTTTCTCGTCGCTTCTGATAAGGAGAAGGTGCTCTCACTTGTGAAACACAAGAAAGCCTAGCAACACGACAGCACTGAGTAAGTGGTCACAGTTATACACTCCATTTAGGTGTGGGATGCAATCCTAATGTGAAGTAACAATAAATTGAGATGACCATGAGCCGTCTGGAGTTGAAACCAGAAACTGTGTTATTGGTGAGACCACTGTTTGATCAATAAACTGTGATAATACAATTGCATCCCTCATTAGAGAAACTAACTGACCACTTGAATGAGTCAAACATTATTATGAGGTTCTGTGTTACGTCTTTAATTAATATTTACTTGTTGTATGAGAAGTCAGTCAATACAGAAGTAGGTCATGGCACTTGTAAGCTTGAAATGTACACCAGAAAAAACCTGACTGCACAGTATCCAATTATTGACCTGACACATTTGAAATCTCTTTTGCAATTCAGAAATGTTTCCCCCATAAATAAGTGCAAGTGGTTTCGATACACTTGTAGTTTTTGTTGACAACCTACCCATGTTCCATTCTCAGCCAATTAAGAAAGCCTATAGATTTCATGGGGTTAAGTGTGCTGTTTATAACACAAAAGAATAATGCCGGATTTAGCAGCACAAGAGCCTAAATCAATCTAAAATTGCAGTGCAATCTAAGCACCACAGTAGCCTCTATTCAATTAAAGTCCATTCGCCATGCTAGATTAATGCCAAGAAATGGCAATAAGCTAAAACCACATGGAAAAGAAAATGTGTCAATACTATTATACTTTCGCAGACATGGAACTTTAGTTTTTCATTATAGCTTGACTGAACCAGGGCCGCCGTTCTATCCCATAACACTTTTTATGTTCCCAAAGGAGATTGCAGACTACATGCCCAAGAGGAATATAGAGTAACTCTGACACGTATCTAGCAGCCTGGTCTCATAGTGGCGGCAGATGTGTGAACCTCATGATGTGAATGATCTCCGGCAGCACCTGGTACTCCCATGGATAAATGTGGTGCATTAAAAGGTACATTAAAGGAGTGGAGAAAATAGCTCTCTTTCTGAAATGTTAATGGGACTTAGGTTATGCGTTTTTAATAAATCATAAAGCAGCCGTGATTTCGGCAAGAAAGCCAGCATTAGGAATTGCCCTGGCCACCTTGATATATAATTTAATTCTTGAAAAATAGCCTCTTTACTTACTGAAACAGCTGTCAGTGTACTGTTAATTGAATGCTTTGATGCTGGCATTTCATAAATGAGGAGGGATGAAAAGGAGGAAAACATTTACAGACTTTTATTTCATCTAGGCCTTGTGAAATGTGTCACGAATGGCCTGTTTTATCAGGGAAACCTCCAAATTCATGTCTTTCAGAACTCCGTGAATGTGCATGAAAGGAAGTGTTCAGAAATAGTCATTTACTTACCATCATGTTGTTCTTAACCTGTATGACACCATTTCTTATGTGGAACACAGTGTAAATCTTTTACATGCAATAACAATGAGAACTAAGTTAATGATAGTTCATGAAAGAAGTAGCAATCTCAAATTCATGAATGAATCATTCTTTTGAGTCAAATCTCTGAATGATTTACAAATGGAACTAATCAGGTTTTCACTGGAGGGCAAGATTATTTGGTGAGTTCACATTAAAGGGATAGCTCACCCAAAAATGAAAAATACCCATGATTTACTCACCCTCAAGCCATGCTAGGTGTACAGTGCATTCAGAATGTATTCAGACTACATTCACATTTTTCAGTTTTTTTATGTTGCATCCTGATACTACAATTGTTTAAATTCATTTTTTCTCATTAATCTACACTCCGTACCTCATAATGGCAAAGTGAACAGAATTTTTTCAGTTTTTTTATGTTGCAATGTTTTTTAAATACCCTTTGAAACAAACACTGTCGTATTCAGACCCTTTGAAACAACACTTGAAAGATTGCTAAGATGTTTCTACACCTTCATTGGAGTCCACCTGTGGTAAATTAAATTGATTGGACATAATTTGGAAAGGCACACGCCACTCTATATAAGGCCTCACATCTTACAATGCATATCAGAGTGAAAACCAAGCCATGATGTCTAAGGAACTGCCTGCAGAGCTCAGAGACAGGATAGTATCGAGGCACAGATTTGGGAAAGGCTACAAAAAAATAAATAAAAATAAAAATAAATATTCTGCTGCACTGAAGGTTCCCAAGAGCATAGTGGCTTCCATAATTCTCAAATGGAAGAAGTTTGGCACAGCCAGGACTCTTCCAAGAGCTGATCGTCCAGCCAAACAGAGCAATTGATGGAGAAGGACTTTGTCTAGACTGGTGACCAAGAAGCTGATGGTCACTTTAGCTGAGCTCCATGATCATATATGCAGATGGGAGAAACCTACAGAAGGACAAACATCACTGCAACACTCCACCGATCATGGCTTTATGGTGGTGTGGCCAAACTCAATCCTCTCCTCAGTGAAAACACATTTGGAATTTGCAAAACAGCATCTAAAGGACCCTCTTACTCTGAGAAACAAGATTATCTGGTCTGATGAAACTCAATTCTAAGCATCATGTTTGAAGGAAACCAGCTCTGCTCATCACCTGCAGAGTACTATCCCAAAAGTAAAGTGTGTTGGTAGCAGCTTCATGCTCTGGGGGTGTTTTTCAGAGGCAAGGACTGGGAGACTGGTCAGGGTTGAGGGAAAGCTGAATGGAACTAAGTACAGAGATATCCGCAATGAAAACCTGGCACTCAGGACCTCAGACTGGGCCGAAGGTTCACCTTCCAACATAACAATGACCCTAAGCAAACAGCCAAGGGAACACATGAGTGGCTTAAGCTCTATTCGGACAGGACTAGTTTTCTAAACTACATCTGAGTTTTGATTCTTATCACCTGATGTCAGGGATTTTCATGTACCAATTCAGATGGGACAAACAGAGATCAGAGGGTCTGTTTTGTATATCTGGACATTTCAGAGATCACATGCTCCGTGCTCTGTGTGCACTGTGTATAGTCTTTTGGATTGATTACCATAGTATAAGCACATCAGTTTTACTACAAATACCATGGTGAAACTATATGACTTCAGTTTAACTATTTTATTATTTCTTTTTTATTATTTGTAGTAAAACCATGTTTAATTTTCATAAAGGTACATATGTAATATAAAGATTATGTAAATGAGTGCAGAAATGAAGGTGAGTAACTTTAATCTTACCTGACACTGATATTATAGTAGCCAGTCTTAACGGTTTACATGATCTGGCTCTTGATTTTATTTTTGTTATTGTTTTTATTTCTTTGCCAGGAGGCAAACATATAAAAAATGTGCATGGTAAAAGTGTCTATGGTAGTTGGCCAAAACACACAAGGAAACACTGTGAAAAAAAAATATATATATATCTGCAATCACAGAAATTCGCATTCGGACAGGATTAGTTTTCTCAAAGGATCACTGAGTTTGCCAAAAAACAGTAGGTAATTTGCTCTGGAATTATTGCAGAGGTTGTGTGAGAAAAACACAGACGTGGCAGTTTTGGACGGAATTAAAATCGCAAAGTATGTCTGTGAAACACAAATTTCTCTTATGACCCTATAAATGTCTTAGAATGGCCCAGCCAGAGCCCCGACTTGAACCCTATCAAATATCTCTGGAGAGACCTGAAAATGGCTGTCCACCGACTGTCCCCATCCAACCTGACCGAGCTCAAAAGGATTTGCAAAGAAGAATGGCAGAAAATCCCCCAATCCAGGTGTGCAAAGCTTGCTGCATCATACATGTACACTAAAAGACTCAAGGGTGTAATTGCTGTCAAAGGTCCTTCAACTAAGTACTGAGTCTGAATACTTATGTAAATGTGATATTTCAGTTTTTTTCTTTTTAATAAATTTACAGACATTTCTAAAATTCTGTTTTCACTTTGTCATTATGAGGTATGGAGTGTAGATTAATGAGAAAAGAAAAATGAATTTAAACAATTGTAATATCCGGCTGCAAACAACAAAATTGAAAAAAAAGTGAAGGGGGTCTGAATAGTTTCTGAATGCGCTGTATATGACTTTCTTCTTTCAGATGAATACAATCAGAGTTATATTTAAAAAAAAAAATGTCCTGGATTTAGAGTTTTTTTTATTGAATTGTGTGGCTGTTATTTTTTTTTAAGTCAAATTAAACGCATCCATCCATCATAAAAAGTGCTCCACACGGCTCTGGGGGGTTAATAAAGGTCTTTTGAGGTGAATTAATGCATTTGTGTAGGAAAGATATCCATATTTAAAACTGTATAAAACGTAATCTCTAACTTCCGCTAAATGTCATACATGCGTTCAAAAGAGAGTGACATTCCAGTGGATGATGTAGGATGTAGGTGAACGTGGTGGTGAATGCAGAAGCACAGAGGAGAGAGAAAACAAAACACTGGTCACATATAAGAAGTAAATAAAAAATAAAATAAAATAAAATAAAATGTCAGAGGATTTTGATATAAGTTAAGAGGAGACTTCCTTTTTCTTTAAACAAAACTTGGTTCTCACCAGACTAGCATATTCTCACCAGAGCAAATAGTACGTCTACGTCATCTGCTGGAATGCCACTCTCTTGTGAACAGTTAGCAGAAGCTATAAATTACAGTTTATAAAGTTTACTTTTTTTTATTATTATTTACACAAATGCATCAAATCATTTTAGATGACCTTTATTAACCCCCTGGAGCCGTGTGGAGCACTTTTTATGATGGATGGATGCAATTTATTGGACTTCGAAAAATCAACAGCCATTCACTGTCATTATTAAGCTCAGAAGAGCCAGAACATTTTAATAAAATAACTCCAATTGTATTCTTCTGAAAGAAGAAAGTCATATACACCTATGCTGCCTTGAGGGTGAGTAAATCATAGGGTAGTTTAAATTTTTTGGGTGAACTATCCCGTTAAAATTTTTAGTAAATCATGATTTTCCTAAATCATATCCTTTTGCATTCCTTGGAAGAACCAAAAATTATAGGTGACAAGATAAAATGATATACAATGACAAGAGGCTGACTTAATAGTTTTTTTATTTTATTTATTTATTTTTTGGTGGGGTTGTGAACTGTCCCTTTAAAAAACGAATAGTTTTTTTTTTTTTTTGCCTAGTAAATGTGTCTGGATATCAACAAGTAGTGATGCAAATTACCCTCCTAGTGATTCCCACACAGATATTATAAACAAAAACTATAATGTGCTGTGGTAATAGATATAATAATGCAGTAATCGTTGGGGGAATATTGTGTTAAATTAAACCATCATTGATGCTTTGCACACACATCCCCTGTTGCTTGCGTGCAAAACCTCCATCTCCATTGTGCAGTGTGCACCCAAGAGGATGCCTCCTTTCCAACCTTCAAAGGCTTGTCAACTCACCCTGTCTGCATAATTCATTACCAGTCTGACTTGCATGGTGTTTATAATGTCTGATCTGTAAGTTGCACCGACGCAGGTCTGGTCTGATTCACAGTCACCTGCCATTGTACTGGGAGTTCCATGGTGAGATAAATTGACTGAAGTCTTGTTGGGAATCAGAAGGAGTGGCTGTGAATGAAAAGTAAATTGAAAAACTAGCAAACGAAACAATAAATGACGAAAGATAAATGGCATGCAAAATTAACTTCTTTGATTAGCAACGCTCTATAAAGGCCTTTGAGATGTTAAAGGTGAATCTATTTACCACTAGTGCCACCAAACAGAATTGCAATGTGTTTGACTTTTGTTTACTTGCCTATTATGCAAAGCTTTACAAAGACGCTCCATAAAAGTTCTCTTTCCCACCAGAGAAGGCATTCAAGTGGTGAAAGTGAAGAATGGGGTCATTATGGATTTAGACTGGCAGGTCGACTTTATCTTATCTTAAATCGCCTGGTGTGCAGCATGAGAGACGTGTCATGTTCATTCCTCAAGATGGTCTCACACTGTCTTAATTAAAGACGAAGGGCTCTGCGGCCTGCATGTAAATTAGAGATCTATTAAAGTGCTGTCTCTCACTTTTACGCTGGGTCAGGACGATGGCAGGAGATTCTCGGAAAAAGATTTACAGCTATCAATCACGCCTTAATGCCCTGAATCAGAGATGTGAAGGGCGACCTCATTAATGAGGAACCAATCAAGATTTGACAGGTAGCATATTTTAGATGATTCATTTGAAATAGTGTGTGTTTCAAAAAATGACTGACTGTTTCTGACTTTTTGTATTGCCTTTTGTTCCTCTTTCTACAGTGAAGCTTAGACACAGAACTCTGAAAGAGAATGATGACCCCTGGGAAGAGAATTTGGCTGCCCTTGTGCTGATGCAGTGCTGAATCATGGTAGATACTGTCCTGGTTTCATTATTCTCATTTTTGGATCTGCAATACATAAACATAAAATTACAATTAGAAACACTCAACCATATTAATTTTTGCATCTTTGAGCTACAATTATCACTCAACACAGTTTGCAAACAACATCACATGAAGCACCTGATACACACAGTGTGTGGGCTTTTTTCAGTGGCATTTTCAGAGTTTTTTGATGAAAATATGAGTTGAGGCTGTCAGTGCAAATGCTGAAGTGTTTCGAGTTTTTAGTATGTTGCTAGTTTTATCGTGTGTTCTGAGTCTTTGCCAAGACATTGCTAAGGTTTTCTAAGTTGATTTTAATGCATTGCCTTCTGGTTATGTTCAGTGGATCGTAGTTGCTCTGTGATCCGTACAGACGGATGCACTTTTTTCCAAAGATAGTTGTGTTATTTTATTGCTTTGTGTAAATGTGCATTAGTAATATTTTGCTCGATGTGCCCTCTTGTGGCCTCAGAAGAGAAGCCAAAAGCTTCTCTATGAGAAAAAAATAGAGAAGGCCGAAGAACATAACTGAAATTATGCCATTTAAATTTTAATATAATTCAAATATTGATAATATTTAAGTACAAAATTCGAATTTAGTTTTTCAGCCATTTTGACAGCCCTATCTCACAGTTCGGCATGCATGTGATTCATGGATTAGTTGCAAAGTTTAACTATCACAGACTGATGCATGTTTCTAAGTCTTGCCAATTTAAACATTCAGGCAATTTTAAACCATTCAAGCGCAAGAAGTGGTGAAAGAGAATTCTGTACTTGCAAGCTGTTTTCTGTGCGCACACACTCAAAGCATGCACATAGAGAGCCGAGATTCAGACAGAGCGCAAACACAGAATTCAATTCTCTTTTCAATTCAATTCAATTCAATTCTCTTCTCAAATAATTAAATTCTCCTTGCTCTTGAATGGACACATACACATAAAATTACCTCAAAATACACCCCTTGCCAATTATTCTTCTAAACACACTGCAGAATATTTAATAATGACAGTTAGTGGTTGAAAAAGGTAATACAGTCTAAATTCCAAATATTGTTTCTCCTGCCCCTCCTCCTCAATGCACATGCAGGTTGTCAGATTGTGGACATTAAACACGAATGAGCGCAACTGACAGTGTAAGACGACAAACCTTATACTGTAAACAAAAGAGTTAATTTATCTGTGTTTTAATTTGCCTATGGTCTTAGAGCTTTGTAGATAGATGCTGAGGCTTTTTATCTCGGGTAGAATCTGCGATCTCTGATCCAGTTTTTTTGCTCACTCCCATGACTGCAGTACACTGTGTTTTTCTGCAAATTGGCAACCCAGGCCGTCAAAACATTATTGAGTAACTGTAAGTGGCCAGTATAACATATTTGCCTATGATCATAGAGATTTTTAGATGGATGCTGAGGCTTTTTAGCTCGAGTAGAATCTGTGATCTCTGATCCAGTTTGCTCTATTCCATGACTGCAATATGCTGTCTGCAAACTGGCAACCCAGGCGGTCAAAATGTTATTGGGTAAACTGTAAGTGGTCTGTATAACACAAGTAAAATGATTGTAAATGGAAATAGGAAATAGGATGAGTATCATTATATTGGATCTGTGCTTTCAGTCTTAAAGGGACAGCAGCCTATAAATCAAACAACAAAACACAGCTTTACAAGGATGAATCCATATTTAATTTATACAAAATTATACATTAATTTATAATTCATCTATATTTATAACAATGCAGTGTTATTGAATATTACTGTTAGACCTTATTTTATTTGCTCTATTGTATTTAATGTTTTAGTGCACTGCTATGTGTTTGCTTGGTTTATGCTTCATTCAGTGTCAAAGTCTATGGGATTTTTATGCTTGTTTTTTATGCTCCATGCAAAATCATAAGTCTGGTTGCTTAGTAATAGTGCAATTGTAATGCTTGCTTGAGCTATTGGTTCATAGAGATGAAAGACGATGCCACTACAAGGCTATGAATTTTTCCTTTAGTATGCAGTGCTTCAATGAATCCCATATAAATGACTGTGAAAAATAATTCCGTCAGCCTTGTGAGTTACCTAGGGCATCAAATAAGGTCTAATTTGCTATTGTCTCTGAACAAAGCTACCGCTTAGGGGTTAAAAGAGGACTGTGCTTTACACTGCGTTGTCTGGAAAAGGTTACGACTAAAGAGGTTATCGCCACACTGCAGGTATGGAGGCGCTAACTGCCTCCTTTTTTCCACCCTGGAGACAGGTTGTCGTGGATGCAGAGTGATTTGGGTGCATATAATATATGGCTGTGATGGCAGTAGTAGCTAAATTATGTTCTCCGGCCTGCTGTGTGAATTGGGGAGACAGTTATTTCTCTCAAGGTCAGATGGCAAAGCGGCTAAAGGGGTTTGAGGAGCCAGAAAAGGTGCCCTGTTTGCACAGATGACTTTGGGCTGTAATTCAGGCATTGTACAGCTTCAAAAGTGACATTAAAAGATTCATATGATGCTTTTGTAAAAGATCATTGTCTTGTGTATTTGGTGTAACAGAATATGTTGACATGCTTTAATGTTCAAAAAACACATTATTTTTCAAATACTGTACATTATTGTAGGTCCTCTATGTCCCGCCTCTCAAACAAGTCGTTTTCTACAAAGTCCCTCTTTCTGACAAGTGCAGTCTGCTCTGATTGGCCAACTGACCCAGTGCATTGTGATTGGCCGAACACCACAAGCACTCGTCGGAAATGTAACGCCCCTTTCCATAATCCCGAGCTTCATCTTTCAAAATAAATCTAAAGACAGTTAATAATGTCCTTAGTTTTACCATCAGTTCAAGCCCGAAAGGGGAACAGAGTCGTGTGACAGACACAGTGATGAAGCTCCTATGTGTTTGCAGTACATATACACACAAAACGCGTAAAACTCCGCATTTGAACAGTCAATAAAATATACTTAAACTAATAACAAAACATCCTTACAGTAGCTGATTCAGAAGTGTCAGATTGTCATAGCAAAGTCAGAATTACCTCCTCTCCTAGGTTCACGAAACGGTCGTCCATAAAATGCGTTGCTGTTCTGTTATATTAAGTAATCTTAAAGCTTCCTAAATGCATTTAATTTCAGAAGGCCAAATCAAGTGCTTTCACCTAGAAACACATAGCATCTCCCTGACATGGCTGCTTCAACACTAACTGCAGTTACTGAAACCACACCTTCTTTCTTTGCATGAACATTTGTGCAGCATTACGCAAATATTTCCACATAGTGATGTAGACATGTGGGGGCGTGTTAGAACGAGCCATTTTAGGGGGGCGTGGCAGAGTCTTGACTTTGATAAAGAATATCTCTTTGGTTTTGAGACTTTAGTCTTTGCAACTTCAGGGATCTTATCTATGCACAATCAGCTTGTAACACTTAAAAGAGAAAGGAAAACTTGAAATTGCATCATATGACCCCTTTGATGTAAATATATTACCAAGAACTGGTGACAACAGTGAATGTGTAGGCAGGTCTGTTCTAATAGTGTGAGTTATTTTTATTATTATTTTTTTTTTAATTTATTCTTTAGGATAATATGAAGTTGTATACAGTATATGATAAAATAAAGAAAATAAAAAAGGTCGGTATATATTATTTTTATTATTATTTTTTTTTTATTAAATAAATGCTTTTTTTTTTTTATTTTATATTTCATAAAAAAAATATTGCTTCAGTGCCAAATTAGAATGTGACACTGAAGACTGGAGTAATGCACACACAAGTGTGTGTGTGTGTGTGTTAAAAAAAATATTGCTTCAGTTGTGGTTTATGAGGACACAAATTTGTATAACGACATGGTTATGACATTTATGAGGACATTTCCAGTGTCCCCATAATTCAAAAGGCTTATAAATCATTCAGAATGAGTTTTTTTAAAAATCCAAAAACTGCACAAATTTTCCTGTGAGGGGTAGGGTTAGGTGTAGGGTTGGGTTGGGGTAGGGCAATAGAAAATACAGTTTGTACAGAATAAAAACCATTACGCCTATGGAGAGTCCCCATAAACCACATATACCAACTTGTGTGTGTGTGTTTAAAATATTGTGTGTAAAATATATATTTTAGCAAGTGTATTTTTTCTTTTTATTTATAGAATAAGTCTACATAAATCATTATAGGATACATAGTTAGTTACAGCTGTTTTTAGTTTATAGATGGATCAGTAAACGGAACACAGGTGGATTAACAATGAGTTACAAATAGAGAAACTGTGAGATTTTTTTTTCACACCTCGTCCCTTCATCATTCCAACGAGGGTTTGGACAAGATGATAGAAATACTCAAGAGAAATAGTAAAGTCAGCACTTCAGCTAGGACTTCTCAGATGGAAAATACATTACCGTGGATGCCAGAGGGTGTCACAAAGTTATTATTTTTCAAACCGTACACAGCTTAATGGCAATGAAAACACAAAATATCTGCACTCATCACACATAAATATTCAGACATTTGAACTCGACATTGCCCGACTGCTGTTCTCGCGTTAGCCCAGATGAAAAAGACCACATATACTCTATAAACAGATGCTTACAGATGTGTAGCTTAAATGTCTCCCACAGTTTAATATTGCAACGGAGTTTTCCCACACAATTCACAGGAAGAGAAATATATTAGGTTGAAAGATGAATACTAACAATGATAGTGACACACACAGATATTGCTAATGTGTAATATGAGTTTCTTTTAACATGGTTTTATGAATCTCTTATTCTTGTTTACAGTATATACTGCTTATATGACATCAATACCAAAGGCGTCAATGAACAAAGCATCCATTAAAAAAAAGAAAAAGTGAAAAACTAAAGTTAAGGACATGAATTTGAGGCTGCTGCAATATAGCCTACTGGTAATATATTTCTCTTCTGCCAATATGGGTTACTGGAAACACAGAGTCCAATCACATACATAATTATGATTCTATTTCTTCGCTCTGTATTCCAGATCCCTGCCCGGTCTTTCCGCATGGAGCCCAGGCACCATGACAATAAGATAGCGTCGTCAGCTCAGACATCTAGTTTTCAAGTGCAAGTCCACTACCTGGAGGGCCAGGATGTTCGAGAGATGAAAACATGGACAAAACAATACATGGTGAGCCATAATGTTTGGATGAGAATCCTGTTGCCTGCAGACTTTAATATAGCTGAGGTTGGCTTTTAAAGCAAGGTTGGAAATGTCAGTTCCTGCTTGGCTTTCGCAGCGTCAGTTGGACTTAGCACTGCAAGAGTGAGATGACAATATTTCTTATGTTTCTACTGCAGTGTTTGTCTGTATATGGCATATCCATTCCAGACCTACACAATTTCCCGCTCATTTTTCCCTGATTCACAAATAATAAAGCTAAGTGGTCTGATGGCATGATAGAAGATGGAACAAGTGTGTGCATATACTCCTATTGTGATTCCTAACATAGTTCCTTATGGCTTTAAATGCCAAATAGACTATCTATCTATGGCTTTCATCACAAGATTTAACATTAAGCAAAGATGGATGTTCGATCTGAAACAGGAAATTCTTTAAAAGACCCCATTTTACAAACTAATAATCTAAATTTTCATTCTTTAATCAAGGCTTTGTTTGAGAAAAGATTTGAAGAACTTAAAAAAAAAAAAAATGAATTTACCAAAAATTCAAATGCTGTCATCTTATATCCAATGACTGATGCTTTTATGAATGACACAGTGAAGGTGTATCATTACTTTTCCATATTATGATGAATTCTAAAACATTTATTTTTTATGTATTTTGTAAAAGGGCAGAAGTTATTTAATATAAGATTTTAGAAAACCTGTCTGAGTGTCATTGCAAGAGGAAGATCATAGAGAGAAACTGTTAACTGTAAGCTACTTAAGTTTAACCCATCAAAAAAGAGCATCCTAAACTAGCCTAGCAAGTCTGATCATATACAAAGCACAAAATGCAATGCTAACATCTTAGGTTAGCCTAGCAACAGTCCGAAAAGTAAGTCATCACTCAGCAAGGCTCAAGTGAAAATCATTTGGGTCCTAAGCAGTGACTTTTATCCAAATATTATGTTAGAAATATGTTTGTTTACTATTTATTTACTATGCAAGCCTACTTTTGTGAATATAGCTCTCTTTATATCAACTCTTCAACATACTGTATAAAAAACAAAAAAACAAACAAAAAAAAAAAAACACTTGGCTGATAAAATTGTCCTTTTCCAGAAGCATTTAATCTCTAAAAACATCCCTGTATTGAATAGCATGCTAGATGATTGTAACTCCGCTCCAGCTAATAAAGCATATGTGTCCTACATTGCTTCTACTGTGACCTACGGCCAATTAATTATTTCTGACCTTCTTTTCTTTTTCTGTCATTCAGTCATCAAAGACTCTCTGAAAGCAATGGCCTCAAATGTTACTCTCTAGGGTTTGGATGTAGTAATAAATAACTGCTTGCATGATCGCATTAACATCACATGCACCAATAAAAGTACACAAGGAGACACTAACACAGATTTCACCACCTTCCTGTTTACGTTTTGTTCTGACCTCATGAAATGCGTAAACAAGGCTTTGTACTAAATGCACTAAACGTGTCGCAAACTATAATGTCAGCTCTATCGTGATAGATTTAATTGAAACTGAAAGGCCAGATGTCACACTATAACGGTGACTCAAACATGTTCTTGTTCGCTGCAGTAAGAGGTTAGTTTGCAGTAGTCTGACTTAAACGTATGGTGCTGTGGGTGGCAGAGCTAGTGCAGACGAGCTGTGATCTGAAATGTCACCCAAGCTCTGAGCCTAGATAGGCAGCATGAGTCACAAACTCACCGCCCCAGTCCATCCATCCTTCTCACAACGTTATTTTTAGTCTGGTTATTGTATGGGTAGGTCCCTGCTAGCACCCTCTTAACACTGCAGGGATGTTCTACTGTTAGCCATGCCGCTAATGAAAACATTTAAAGCGGTTTCTCAGCAGCTGGTCCTGGAGTCAAAGCTCTGAGTGTCTCACAGGCTCACAGTTGCTTTCCTCTGAAACTTCAGATCATTGGTGGGATGTAGTAACCATGAGTTAATGGCAGTGTTATAAACAGTGCCTTCAGAATTACAATCATGTAGTAAAAAATAACTCCTAAGGTGGTTAGCTGGTCTTAGCTGATCACCCAGTCCAGCTAGACTAGCTGATCAGAGAACCGCCCTGGTTTAAGCTGATGTTTTCATCAACAACATTTTGGCAAGGCAGGGAGTAGCTAAGACTTTTTTTCTCCAGCAGCAAAAATCATATACACATAGCATACTGCAACAAAGATATTTCAAAAGGCTTCTGTTAGAAAGAAAAAGTGACTTATTGGCTCCTTATTGAGTTGACAACTGGCAGTTTATTTTACAAACTTGGCCGACAAAAGGTTGACGACTAATCGTCATGCTGTTTAGATACTGAGCTTTGACCAACAAAGTTACAGTCATTATCTAGCACAAGTGAAAAGAAACAATTACAGGTAAAATAACTTTTCACTCAAAGTTGGAACTACCTTGTAGCAATCACCTTATTAAAACAACTTTCTCCCACAGTTGACCAGAGAGTGGAACAAGGTTGAATAATACATTTTAGAGACTGAGTAAGAGCTCAAATGAGCTCACTCTCCTTGTGTTGTGATTGACACGCATTCTTCCGTGGAACAAAGGGCCGTAGTCTCTATTAGGAAATAAAACAGTTCTGTTGAAAAAGACTTGAAAGAGACTTAAGATATCCACCTAGGCCCTTTGGTGTATCTTTTGCCTGCTGGTGGACTGGAAAACTCAGGGAAGGCTGGAATAGATCACCTTTTGTTCAACATTTCCATTCCAAAAGCGATAATATCCCCTCCCACACGGACACACATAAAGACCTCCCTTGGATCAGTGTGTATGTGCTGGCTCATGCTTCCTACTTTCCTTTTCAAACAGGGAGAGAGGGGGCCAAGGTATCTTTGGAATAGAAGATCCAAGATGCTTCTTGCATCCCAATGAGAACCGTCAGCACGCTCACAGCAGCAAGGTTAATCTAGATGTCAAAGTCTGCTGACAGTGCAGGAGATTGCTCTGGGGTGACATCCCTATCTGAAGTCTTAATGCCGCAGTCAATTTTAACCTCCCTTTTAAAGAAAACCAGCGTTGCATTTGGCCGGGCTTTCCGAGTTAACTGTCCTTGAAAGCGGGTTCAGCTTTTCCCACAGCTCAGGAGATCTGCCGGCCTAAACTATAGATCACTTTAGGTTCTAAGTAATAAGATTCACATGCTTGCCCATGTGCCTAGAGTATACAGCAACAGCAGCGTGAGCTGAGTAAAGCTCTCAAAATGCAGCTGGCCCTTTTTCAGGGATGTAGCTGCTTCAGATGTTACCATTACCATTGTTATTCATATCATCAGCAGAGCATGCCATGAATTGTCCGCAAGTTTGGAACTGCTTCTTTCCAGAGTACATTAAGAGTACTTATGCGGCAATGCACTGGAGGTAGATAAGGACTTGTTCTGGTAGTCTCATTTGTAATTTAGGAGTGGGGTTTCAAATCAGATAAGGATCTTTAATTAAATGTTTTGAAGGCAATGAAAATGAGTTTTATCCTGCAGGCAAAAAACGGATAGCATTTTTATGTGAGCCACAGTGACAGGTGAAGATACGCAGCGACAACAATTTGGGATAACAGATTCAATCAGTAAGATATTCAGTGTGACTGCATCTCTTAAAGATTATTGCTCCAGGTGGCCACATCAAGTGTCAGGGTGCTAAATGAGTTTTAGAAGCTGGTCGGCTAATTTGATGGGGTTGTTACTGGTTTCTAAAGAAGCTACGCTTGGATTAGTATTGCCTCCAAGTGCCCAAACCGGAATATATCAAAGGCAGTAATTTGGGTAAAAAAAAGTTAATACATAACGTGTTAAAATGTCTTGCCGGCAACTTATTTTAGCAACATTTTAGCAGGTGATTGGGCAATTATAGTTGTTCTTCTTCACTTTGCCCCCATAAGGCAGTATTGCATGCGTTAAATGCTTTGGTAAATCAAGCCTACAGAAGGCAGGATAAATGGATGAGGAGAGGGCTGATCTGAGATCAGCAGCGAAGCGTGACAGTGCCAGGTTGCTGCAGCCCTTCTGCAGGGTTATGAAGTGCTGAAAGAGAGCTCATTCCAGATGTAATGTTCCAGCTTCCTGCCTCACTTCTTCTCCTCATGATTAAGGTCTTAAACCTCTCATCAATCGCCCTGCGCCTGTTTGCTGCCATGGCGGCGGTAAGTGAGAGAGGGAGATTCTGCTTGCCTCACAGCTCTGAATGCTTAACTCAACTCTGTTAGCCTGCCAACAGACAGCGCTGTGGCACTTCTATCCACTCTGTTAGTGTGTGACCTTCACTGATTCATCTCTCCTACCCCTCGCTTTTTTACACACACTGACACAACCACACACACTTCTCTTCTCTGCCTCAGGGGGATTACCAAAAGACTGGCCATCATATTTAAGGGATATCTAAAAGCCTGGGCCAAAAACTCATTTCATTGGTAATTTCCACCCATTTCTGCAAGGTGAAGTCATTAGAGTCACGGCAACCCCTGGAGCTGCCATACCGTCACCCTGCTGTCACACTCTTTCTCATCTGATCCCCCTCTCCAAACCAGCTGTGGCTCACATGCTCACGTCCTTTCATTTACAGAAACTACTAATTCCGTTCACGCCTGTTCTCTGATGGCTTCAGGTGATAAAGATACAGCCTCCCCGCAGATAACGCCACCCCACCTCTCCTTGCCACATTTGTATAATCCACCTTTCACAGGTCGTTGAGCAACGATCGGTTTAACGGAGTAAACCACAGAGAAATGTTTGACTCTTTCAACCCTGTTAGTCACAGTTATGTACCCAATGACTCAAATAATCTTCAGTAATCGCTTCCTCGACTGATTCACAACAGTGTGCCACAGCCCACAGTCCTCTAGGAAACATGTAAGAACTTAATGCAGTTTTGTTACATTTTGTTGCAACATATACATGGTGAAAAGCATGAGGGTATAAACTTTGTATCATTCATGTTCAAATGATAAAATGAATATAAAATAGATAAAAACTGCAACTAGTGCTAATAATAATGTTTACTTTTTGAATAAATCAATATTTTATTAGAGAAATTTGAGTGGGCAAGAAAGGTTTTTACAGAAAATTGCCCACACTGAAAAAGAGGTTGAACAAAGACCAAAGAGGTTGAACAAAGACCAAAGAAATAATACCCTGTTCATGTTAACATAATTTTCATATTGTGAAATTATCCCCACATGCATTCTCCAAGTCTTGTCTTTTTACAGGAAAGCTGGGAATTGGCGTCATTGGCAAAAGTGACATTTTGTATGTTTCCTTCTAATTAGAACCTAATTCAGTGTGAATGCTTACTGTGTACTACAATTGACATGTAAAATCTGGTATGCCACATCAGTGAAAGATTTGCAGAAATTACATTCAGTAAAGAGGACTGCGCTTGAAATTAAGTCTTGAATTGGGGGCTCGTCCGGGATGCAGGTGCACCTGTTTACTTAATAAACCTCAAACGTTTTGAGCAAGCATCTGTGTACCCATACCAGGGTAAATCTCCTCTGTTACTTTTCTGCATGAAAGCTTGGGAAAAATTGTGAAGTCAGTGAATATATGCAGCAGGCCCCTGCAGCCAACAAGAATATCAAAATGAGAAGCATCTTATCACACGTAAGCACATCGCTGCCGGTGTTATTGAAAGACTTTTGCAATTTCCCCCTTGTCATAGATGTGGAGAGAATTATCTGGCCACTGTGGGAAGCAGAAAGAAACAACACAACAAGATCAACAAATGTTCAAGTCACTTCCTCTGCGCCAGGAACTTTTCCTGATGTGAAGGGTGAGATTATGGTTAAGCGCAAATGTGTTCTGTCGAACTGTGATGGGCAGGTTGCTGCAAACAGCAATTTAAGTCATGGTTTCTGATAGGGAGCTGGGAAAAGCAGGAAAGTTTTTGACAATTTTCACTTTTGGTAATAGTTTGGTTGGGATAAAATTGTGAGAGTCAAAGTGAGCATGTTAATATGTGTGAGGGTTAAGCAAAACTCAGGATGAATTTTTGAAATGTCATGGATTGTATGGTCAAGAATCATTTGCACACATCTGCAGCCAAAACTAAACTAAAGTTTACTTGGCTGATTTACTCTACGTGCAGTGATTACAGATTAATCTTAGGACAAAAGTTTGGTCTTTAATCAGATTGAATGTGAGGCATGAATCAGCTTGAATTGTGAGAGTAAGAGTGAATGAGAGAACACATTACAATAAAATCCAAATGTCACTTCAGAATAAATGAAGAATGTTCCAAAGAAGCCCTTTAGTCTTAGGAAAGCTCCATCTTGAATACACAATTAAGTTATCCTATGATTGAGTTTACAGTCTTCTATTGTAAAACAATGGGGAGAAAAGAATATTTATTACTAGACAGAATCCAAAACATTGTTATGAACTCTCTTCTGTTAAATTTTGATGACTCCATTAGCAGCTACAATATTTTTTTTTTTTGAAGAAAGTAGTACAGAAAGAGTCACTGAACTAGGAAAGGACAGTTATTCTTATGGAATTTAGCAAATATATATATATATATATATATATATATATATATATATATATATATATATATATATATATATATATATATAAATATAAATATATATATATATATATATATATATATAAATATTTAAGTTTGCACATGCTAGTTCTTCCAGATAGCTTAACCATCTCTCTTTTATTACTCAAATTAAGGGAAAGGACGATATAATATGTTTGCAAATAAGCATAATCACAATTCATAAATGCAGTGAGGGTTAATGAATGGAATACGAGTATTTTCTGGGTATGATCTTGCTTTGGGAAATAAATCTACCTTTTCTGTTACATTCATTTCAGAAGCAAATGGTCTCTGGAATACAAGGAGCAAGGCTGCGTCTCATAATTTTCCCTTTGTGGCGTGTTCCACCATGAAAACGCTAACCGTTCTCTAGCTCTTGGTTGCATTCAAACTGAACAAGGGGGATAATCAAAAAAAAAAAACTAATTTAGAAATATCAACATACATTCTATGGACATGTGGAAAAATAAAAAACATTAAAATATTATCAAAATATTTATAGAATTCACTCACCGTAACAGCACACCAAGGAACTAAAATCATCTAATCAGGAAATGAAATAAGTTAACATACTGTCGGTTGTGACACAGAAATTTACATTATATACATTCTTTTTTTTTCTTTTTTTTCTTAAATAAACTCCTTTGTATTGATTGGTGGTTCCTTCAAGTTAATCCATTCACTAAAAAGCTCCTCAGAATATTTAAAAGCCCTGTTGGATACTTCCTGTAGCGTCAAAGAGAAGATCCAGCCAATCACAGCGCAGTAAGGCTTTTTTTTTTTAAAAAAAAGTCCTTGCCAATCATCTGACATGGCAACGGTGAGCAGTCATATCCAAAAGGCGATATACCCTTAGCTAGAAACATGGCATACATCCACACTTGGAGAAAGAAAAATTAATTAAAAATATATATATTTATAAAATGAAAAAAAAAAAAAAAAGTAACCACTGGGTGAGTTCTCAAGCAGTCCGGAAACAAACAAACAAACAAACAAACAAACAAACAAACAAACAAAAAACCTTTTTTCATACTTTAGGGGGAATTTTCCATTATTCCTTTTTTAGAGTTTAAAAGTAGGCTGTTCTTACCAAAACAAAAAGAAAAATGAAAGAAATAGAGAAAAGAAACTCCTCTTCTTGCAGTAGAACTGTACATCTTTATATGCAGGTAAACAAAATGTAAAAGTGCTTTTTAAAGACTGTTATCCAGTGTATCGAAAGGAGTAGCAGGCACTTAAGTCCATCCCCATGTTGTAGGTGTCTGACAGTGTTGTTCTGGGTAAATCCCAGGTTGTTCGTTCCTCTGATGGATAGACGCAGACAGACATCCACACATATTCCCAACAAACACTAGCCCAGGATATCCAGGTAGACAGGTGTGGCTTTGCCCAAGGCATAAAGAATTTTCTGGATGTCTTTGATGTTCAACCTCTGCTGTGGTTCCCTCTGCCAGCATCCCAGCATAATGTCGTACACTTCCTTAGGACAAACCCGTGGCCTCTCCAGCACACGTCCTTGTGTGATGCATTCGATTACCTGCAAAGACGGGGAGGACGGAGAGTGGAATTACTTGACAAATATTCTATTGCAGGGGTCCTCAAACTTTTCTAGGCCAAGGACTCCTGTTACATACATTATAAACTTGAGCATTGCATTTAAAGCCTGGCCTGTAAGTATTTATATACTAAAAAAAAAAAATGTCAAAATTAGTGCGTTAACACAGGCAATTAGTTTTTTCAATTTAACATGTTAAAATTATTTAACAACAAATATGATGCATGTCAGATCTGCGTTACGTTCAACAGCTGCAGCTCTTGCAATAGCAGGCAAATACGCTAATAACCAGCAGCTGTGACGTCTGTTCATCAAGAACAAAAGAAAAAAAGAGGAAATCAATAACTTTTATAGCTATAAGGATTCATCTGTATTTAGTTTAGAATTTAGTGTTTGATAACTTTATTCAATTTCTGTATATTTCTGCTGAGGGGCACAGGTAGCTAAATATGACATTTATTACAATGGGTTTATGTGAAGATTGTTTTAAATTTACTGTAATGGTACTTTTATTTCGTTACTATGGGCGACGCTCCTCTCATTACTTTATCTTAATGCAATACAAGTTTAAAATGCTTCAATTTATTCCAATCGAACCATCTACTTTTCTCTGGGCAATGAGTGATGCCCATTCGCGAATGATACATTCTTTTGAATTAATTCTGTTCAAAGGCTTGATCAAACCTGTTGGCAAACCAGTGAATTGGTTTGCGAATCAGTTTGAATGAGTCGTTTAGTTTCCTGTCACACACGCTGAGTCATCTGAAGCAGTTCTCACTCAGAGTTGTAACAGAAAGTTTAAAAACATCGAGAGCATTGAAGACATGGCTTTGGATCTACAGAAAATTGAAAGCAAATCTGAAAAGGCTATTGTTTGCTAGCTATGAAGATCTTTATTAGATGAATACTGCATGTGCTGTCTAAGGATCCACAGGCTACATTCTAATACAGTATACAATATCACTATGACATTACCAGTATGTTGTACAAGAACCTTGTACATTAAATACAATGCATAATTTATACATTAAATTACATGAAATGAACACCCGCCAAACCCACGTTAGCTGCGCAGCGGCATGTGACCTGTTCCAGGAGGAATGCCTTTGCCTAGATTCAATTAATATTGATATTTTTCACAATATTTATGCTTGCAGAAATATACATTTGTTTACATTTTGCAGAACAGACAGAAGAAGATCTGTTATTGTGCATTTGTTTCATTATGTTCCGATTTCGGTAGCGGTCATGTGAGGAGTTTTCACTTTACTCCGTGTCAGAGGTTATTATATGTATGTGTGTGTGTGTGTATATATATATATATATATATATATATATATATATATAAATATATATATATATATATATATATACATATATATACACACACACACACACACACACACACACACACACACACACACACATATATATATATATATAACACATATTTAATATACTTTAAAATATAATTTAATTCAGTGATGCAAATCAGAATTTTCATCAGCTGTTACTCCAGTTTTCAGAGTCATATGATCCTTCAGAAATCATTCTAATATACTGATTTATTACCAGTGTTGGAAACAGTTTTGCTGCTTAATATTTTTTTGGAACCTGTGACATTTGTTCAGGACTCTTTGATGAATAGAGAACAGCATTGATGATAAATCAACATATTAGAATGATTTCTGAAGGATTATGTGACACTGAAGACTTTCGTAAAGGCTGACGAAAATTCTGATTTGCATCACTGAAATAAATTACATAACATACATTTTGATGTGGCCACTTTATTGGGTACACCTAATTAATTGCTTGGTAACACAAATTGCCAATCAGGCAATAACATGGCAGCAATTCAGTGCATTTAGGCATCTAGATGTTAAGATGACTTGCTGAAGTTCAAACCGAGCATCAGAATGGGGAAGAAAGGGGATATAAGTGACTTTGAACATGGAATGGTTATTGGTGCCAGACAGGTTGGTCTGAGTATTTCAAAAACTGCTGATCCACTGGGATTTACACGCACAACCATCTCTAGGGTTTACAGAGAAGGTTCTGAAAAAGAGAAAATATCCAGTGAGTGGCAGTTAAGTGACAGCTGTCTGGACAAAAATGCCTTGTTGATGTCAGAGGACAGAGGAGAATGGACAGGTTGGTTAGAGATGATAGAAAGGCAACAGTAACTCAAATAACCATTTGTTACAACCAAGGTATGCAGAATACCATCTCTGAACGCACAAAATGTCGAACCCTGAATCAGATGGTGCCGATCCTGTCAGCTAAGAACAGGAAACGGAGGCTACAATTCGCACAGGCTCACCAAAATTGGACAATAGAAGATTGGAAAAAAGTGCCTGGTCTGATGAGTCTCAATTTCTGCTGTGACATTCAGATGGTAAGGTCAGAATTTGGTGTAAAGAACATGAAAGCATGGATCTATCCTGCCTCAATGGTTCAGGCTGCTGGTGGTGGTGTAATGGTGTGGGGGATATTTTCTTGGCACACTTTGGGCCCCTTAGTACCAATTGAGCATCGTTTAAACGCCACAGCCTACCTAAGTATTGTTGCTGACCATGTCCATCCCTTTATGACTGGAGTGTTCCCATCTTCTGATGGCTACTTCCAGCAGGATAATGCACCATGTCACAAAGTTCAAATCATCTCAGACTAGTTTCTTGAAGATGACAATGAGTTCACTGTACTAAAATGGCCTCCACAGTCACCAGATCTCAATCCAATAGAGCAGCTTTGTGATGTGGTGGAACGGGAGATTCGCATCATGGATGTGCAGCCGACAAATCTGCAGCAACTGGGTGAAGCCATCATGTCAATATGGACCAAAATCTCTGAGGAATGTTTCCAACACCTTGTTGAATTTATGCCATGAAGAATTAAGTCAGTTCTGAAGGCAAAAAGGGGTCCAACCCGATACTAGCAAGGTGTACCTAATAAAGTGGCCAGTGAGTGTACAGTATATCTAAATAAAAACAGACTATAGATATGCAGTATATGATCCAAAATAACTAGTAACTAACTACTTGAGAACTTTTTTTATCCAATACTTTTTTACTCTTACTCAAGTAACTATTACTTTTACTTGAGTAAATATTTCTATAAGTACTTTTAATTTTTTTCTTGAGTACAGTTTTTGGGTACTCTGACCACCTCTGGTCTGAAGAACTGTCTGATGTGTTTCTTTTGTACAGCAGACTTATTCTCTCATTTACCAGTTTCCTGTTTCTGTAGAGAAACCATCTACAGCCTGTATGTTATGATACGCAAAATGGGACCATCTCATGAAACTCAAGACATTTGTCTCTGTGGATGACTTCGTATCGACTTTTAGAAGAGACAGATGATTGTTTGTGGTCTCTCGGGTTCCCCGCACTGACTCTAGCTAGTGGCTGTCTATGTTCTATCGACTGAAAGTTTGATTTAGTTTCTTCCACTGGCAGAAATGACACCATAAGTTCTGATCCAATACAGTAGCCACCGTCCCTCTGGCAACAGAATATGAAGCAGTGCATGTGATTGCTATTCAAGCCCCTTCAGTGCAAAATACAAAAACACACATCTTTCTTTCATAAATTGCACAGCACCTGTAGATTATGGTTCGCTGAGTTGATATTGATAATGTCTGTGTGAAATAGTGCTCAAACCAGCTGTGACTTGAAGCTTCGAGAGAAGCACTGTGGCTTTTTTTCACTTTTCACAGCTTGGGAATCTGAAGTGGGGAATGAAGTATTTTGGGCAGATCCAGCTGTTTGGTCAGCAGAGAAAAACAGAACACACTTTCTCACATAGACTTTCTGCTTTATATTACTGGTGCCTGTTCTCTACTGATTCCTGTTTATAACTGTGAATCTCATGAAAATATATATTATTTATATTATTAGGGCTGTCAACTTGATTAATTGAGATTAATTGCATCCAAAATAAAAGTTTGTGTTTACATAACGTGTGTGTTCATATTCAGTTTAATTGTAAAGTGTATGAGTTTCTGTGTGAATTTATATATATCAACATCCCCCTCACATAACATATATTTCTTAAGAAACATGTCATATATTTTTACATTTATTTATAAAATATATCATATATAAATATGAATATTTATATAAATACTCATATTATGTAAACAAATTATTATTTTTGATGTGATTGATTTGACAGCATTTAATATAATATTTAACATATTTTAGCAACTTTTTACAAGTAACTATTATATAACTACTATATAATAAAATAACTCTTAGAACGATTATGATTGTTTGCTTTTTTTCTACTTATAATTGCCATCATTCACAACGTTATTACTTTTTAGATTAGCATTACTGTAATTCTTTGATTTTGTATATACAGTACATGGATATTTAAAAATGTTATCATTGTTTTCTTTCATTGTAATGTGTGTATATATTGTATATATCACTGTAATGTAGCTATACATACATTCATTTTTTCAAAATATATTTTGCATAGAAAACGTTAATCTTTTTAGGTTTATTGTTAATTGTAATTTGTCCAATTTATAATTGCTTTTATTCCCAATGATGATTCTTATTAGATAATCATTACTGTAATTATATAACAATATAACTATATGGGCATTTAACAATGTAACCAGTATAATTTATTATTTTCATAATTTTAATTTCGTATTAAGAATTAATTTTTTAATTATTTTACACACACACACACACACACACACACACACACACACACACACACACACACACACACACACACACACACAGGTGCATCTCAATAAATTAGAATGTCGTGGAAAAGTTCATTTATTTCAGTAATTCAACTCTAATTGAATTGGGTTTTTGTTAACACCCCCCCCCCCCCCCCCCCCCTTGAATTGGGAGTGAAATAAATAAGCTTTCACAAGATTCACCCATAAACTTCTCTTATATTAACAACTCTCTTCTCTTATTATAATCTACAGCATTTTCTGCACATAGGAATATTTAGTAATTTTGTTTTGAATGCATAAATGAATGCATAAAGCCCAGTTCAGTCACAGCAGCGAACACAATGTTATAAGGCTCTTGTCGTAACATAACAACATTTACAGTAGTTCAGTAGTGGAAATTATTAGATTTATGTGAAAAAGTCAATAATAATATTTGCTATTCAGACACATGGAATAGTTTGGGAGCAGCATCTCTATGTGTGTGCGGCTGTTTGGAGTTTATCCAAAGCTTAGTTGTGAAATGTTACATGGAGAACAATAGCGAAAATTAAGCAGCGATGTTCCTCATTAACATGTCACACAAGGGAATATGTGTGCGATGAATACACCAACAACATGACATTTCAACATGTCATGTCTCAAGATGAGCTTGAGTTACCGTCTATACAGTATCTGTCAAATGACTTAATATAACAGCCAGTGATTGTTTAATTTCACCTCTTTTGTCATCCTGCTAGAAGACTTCATTTATTTTGACCAGACACCATAATCTACGCTAAAATTAGCACTAAGTGTGTCTCATATTGCTACATAATTGTCAGGACTGTGGGAGTCACAATCCAAATCCAGTTTTTAGTCCAGTAAAGACGTTCTGTATCCATTATGCTTTTATTGTTTTATCTCATATAGGCAATGAGTCTTTACACCTTGCTTTCGCCTACGGCAGTCATAGAGTGGTGGTGGTTTACTAATAACGTGTGACCAAAGCTAGCCAGAGGGCTAGGAAACAGCTAAAAAAATAAGATTTCTTGATGGGTTTTTCTTTATGGAAACCGATAAAATGATCATACCTCATTATTTGCCAGCTGAAACCATGGCTGCTTGCCGTAGGTAAAGATCTCCCAGAGGATGACGCCAAAGCTCCACACATCACTCTCCGTCGTGAACTTCCTGTACATGATGCTTTCTGGCGGCATCCAGCGAATGGGCAGCATTGTGTGTCCTCCCACCTGTCAGGGCACCAGATTTTGATGATCAAGGACTAGTCACCTTCACAAACTCACAAAAACTCAATATTACCAAAAGCAAGCCACACTCCATGTAAAAATAAGGAGTTAAAATCCTTATTATTTGTATGTACCTGTATTTGTGGAGAAAAGTAATTAAACGTTGCCTAGAAGCATTTAAAAAGAAAAATTGTCCACATTCCATGATTACCTTGATTTTTTCATTGCATTTACTAATTTATTAAGGCTCTGTTCACACTAAGGACGATAAGTTAACAAAAAAGTTTTAAAAAATTGCTCTAATTCTATGAGAGCAGTAACCTCCACATCAAAACTATAATGATAACAACACAGAAATTATATTATGGGAATTTTCAGAATGTTACTTTTTTCAGCTAAAAAACCCAAAAAACCCTGACAACTAATCAAAATTCTCTTTGATTAGTTTAAAGAGCTTGAGTATTTAAGCCAAGACACCCGAGGTGATTAGGTTTAAAAAAAAAAAAAAAAAAAAAAATCATAACTTGATTATAGTTGATTCTATAATAGTTTACATTAAGACCTGCAAATATTTTTTTTTATTCTATTGCCAGTTTCATTAAATATGTATATATGCAAATAAGGCATTATCTATTTAAATATGCACTTATTTGCATACATTTCCAAAAAATGAATATGAACATTGGATAAGGTTTCAAAATTTCCTAACCTTTGACTCATATTAGGGTCAAAGGTTTTTATTAAGAGAATTTTAGATTTTTTACTACAAATGTAAATAATAATCAAATTACTAAATTTAGATGCACTATATTGCAGTATGTGCACTTACAGTGTACTAACTACGTACCTACCTATGAAAGCACTGGTAATATAAGGTAACTACATTGGGGTACTAGGGTTAGGTTTAGGGGTAGCTTCAGGGTTAATACCTAGTTATTGTAATCACTACAATAAGTACATAGTATGTACATGAGTAACAGGACCGTAAAATAAAGTGCTAACCTATTTTGGATCATTGTAGTTATCTGTATAGTTCTTGATTTTGGTGTGAAAGGGCATTTAATCCTAATTTCTGCTTTTTAGAAGCTGCTAAATAGATCAACCACTTTTGCTATAAAAAATAACCAATATGATTTACAAGATTTGTCAAGCCTGGAACCATAAAACTTAGAAATCAGGAAAGATGGAGAAAGGGAAAACAAATATATCCATTAAAGGTTTTTGACAGCTCCAAATCATCAAATGCCATAAATAAAGTCTCCCTCCAGGCCATCCCCATGTTAAGCGAGATATTAATCGATTAAAACAATGAGACATTAATCATCTCTGCCCTGGGCTGGCACCGGACTGGATTGGTTTAGAATCCATTTCCTCTTCGTGTCTGTTGGGTTGTGTTAATTACAGCCATGCCAGGACAACTGAGAGTGATGTTTCAATGGTGGCTGCGTGGTTATTGCGGCTTTCAACTCGTAAGTGGTGACTGCGTATTAATTACAAGGCTCATTAGTGGTTTGCTCACATGGGGGTCAGGCTATCGACTGCACGCAGGAATACAAAGCAGCATGTGGCGTACTGTACATACTCAGAATGCCTGTTTGTGCTTTATAGTATGCGCATTACGCTTTTATTTATTTAATTTTTTTTACCAGAAATGAATTTAGGTAGAAAATAGTAAGAAGAAAAACAACTCTTAATGAGATTATGGTAAAATGTTTGTTGGCTCACGTCCCACAATGCTTTGGCAAGAGTGTATCCTTGGCAACAGGATGTGTCTCTAAGCACAGAGCACAATGACAACAATTTAAGAATTAGGAAAATTTTTACTTTTTTCGATGTTTGACGATGAATAAATCACTGTTTATCAAATAAGCAACAAAAAATAACTCTGGTTGTGCATCCATGCTCATTTAAATGTGCAAACGACTCGGAATAATGAGAGCAAAAATATGAATGTCAAGATTAGGAAACTATAGAGGCATTGAGATGTACTATAATTAAAGGTCTGGGAAGTTTTTTTTTTTTTTTTTTCGCCGTAATGTCTTTAATGTAGGGAACGATAAGGTTGTGTACTGTTTGTTAATCAGCTATGCTTCTGTGATTCTCATTCGCAGCCAGTTCCTCAGAGAGGAGGAAGCTGTCCTACAGGCTCCAGTGATGTGTAGCAAATATCCCTCCCCTCGCTGGCTCACTCTTTCCCTCCCGCCCCTGCCCTTTAGGAGGTGTAAGCAATATGCCAGTCCTGCTGCGGTCAAACAACACTCCTCTTGTTCCGTGAGATGGAGTTCAGGGTACTACTGGGCCGCTGCTAGCGCTCTCCATGCGTGGGCAGAAACTGATCCCTATGGCCATACTGCGCTCCTCGCCTGGTTAACTCAGCCCACTTTAGCGTTAGCGCACAACATCCTTGCCAAGAAAAGTCAGTCAAGGATGAAGGTAATAAAGGTATGATCACCGGTAATAGACAAAGACAGAGAGGAGAGATACAGAATAATGTTTGGAGAGCTTGAAACAGTCAAACAAGATGCTAACACACATTAGCTGCAAAGCTAGCAAATAGCTGTTGATGTGTAAGATCCTTTCTCCCACAGTCTGATGATAAAAAATTGCTTATTATTCATGAAAACATGCTACTGTACTGTCTTTTAAATTACATGTCAGAGAATTAAAAGCGTCAGATTAAACATTTATCTTTCTTTGTGTTTCAATTAGGCTTTGATTAGAAATCTAAGAGCATAGTTTATTAGCTTAGCATAGCGTTAACTGTTTAAGACTGGTTAACTGGCTCTTTTGATTAGCTAGAACAATATATAACAATAACAGTCTACTTTTTCTTCAGTCAGGCATTGAAGGGAATAAGACACTGCATACTCCTCGCATACAAACCGTTAAAAAAAAAAAAAAAAAAAAAAAACTATGAGGTGACAACATTATAAAGTTTAATTTGAAGCAAAAAATCTGAAATATGGGCAAAAAGTCAGAAGACTGTATACTGTATTTATAGCTATAATGAGGTAATGAACTTCAATTCCATGAAGGATTATTCCATGATCAAATTAAAAAAAAACAATGTGCTGATTTAAACCACTGATTAAAATATGTTAATTAGAGTTATAAGACATATTGGTCACACTTTATTTTAAGGTCAAATTCTTGCCATCAACAAACCAATAGCTACAACTTTTTCGCTGCTTATTAATAGTTTACATTTACATTCAGTCATTAAGTAGGCTAGTAATAGTTAGTAAGGTAGTTGTTAAGTTTAGATATTGGGTAGGAATTATGATGTAGAATATGTTCATGCATAATATGTGGTTTATAATTACTAATAAACAGCTAATATGTTATTAAACTACAACTAGTTAGAATTGGTCCCTATACTAAACTGTTACCGACATGTTTATTGAAAAATATGAATATACATACAAATATTTCAATACGTCCTCACTCCCAACTCGTCACATATTTACTCTTGGCCAGGACCCCTTGGCGTCGCGGTTTGATGCACAGGGTACCCCTTTAGCATCACTTTTCGACGTGCAGGCTCCTCCATTGATTTAAATAAGAAACCCTTGGGGTCAATATGCCGACGATTGTTTTGTGAAAGGAGTAGATGCAGTCGCGGTCTCCATCTTGTGTGCTACAGTCTTTGCTCTCTGCGCAAATTAAAAAAATGCCGCCAGAAGAAGTCTTACGTCAGCCTTGGTTGTGAAATGTCATTGGCTCTCGGGTGTCTTTTAACCGATTGCATCATGCTATGGGAGTATCTTTTTGAGTGAGATGTGATGTGAGCGTGTTAACAGAGCGGGATCATTTTCAGTGATTAAAACCTTATGTTTTACTCGCTTCTTCATACAGAGATATCATATGGCTTCAGAAGACTTGGAATGGAAACACGGACTTGTTTGTAAAGCTTTTATACTGCTTGTTTATGGTCAGTTTTTGCAATAAATACCCATGACTGCACTTATATTTGCCTGTTACTTGTTTTATATTGTTCAGAAGTGGGTTGGTTTATGTTAGGGGTGGGGTTAGGTTCTCCAATGAAAGTATACATTTATATAAAATTATTTCTATTTTATTATTATTATTATTATTATTATTATTTTACAAATTCATGCAAACCATTAAATTAAGACAAACAACTGAAAATAATGGAGGACCCTGCATATCGAAAAGTGACACTAAAGGGGTACCTTGAGCATCAAAAACCGACGCCAAAGGGGTCCTGACCAAGTGTCAATATGTGACAAGTTGGGAGTGAGAATGTGTTGAATATTTAAGAAAACATAGAGAGACTGACTTGAAATGTCATTTGCAGTGGAAGTAGGCAGATGGTAAGATAAGTAAGTGGGAAGTAGGTGGATGGTATAGAGTACTTTAAGCGCAATTTTTTGATTGGTGGAGATTTCTCTGCAGAGTCATGGGTAATGTAGTTTTTCATCAAGAATTTCTGATTATTAAAAAAATATAACAAGCTCACAGCAGGTATATAACTCACATCATAAGTTACATGGGACTTTTTAGAACCCAACTGCTGCATTCTTTTTTTTTTTTCTTTTTTTCTGCTGTTCATACCATTCTGGTGTAGTATGCTATAATTTAATTTAGCCATTGCTAATGTCCACATACACTCCTATATTTTAAAACCAAAATAAATAGACTATGTTTGTTATGAAATACTAGCCTTACACTTACTAACTCTATACAGCCTACTTTTTCTTTTAAAAATGTTTTCAAAATGAGAGTTAATTTGAAATTATTCAAAGTTAAACTGTAGTATGCTTCATTACGTGTCACATTACATTACATGTTAGTAGCATCTAGTTTTAAAATTGGAAATTGAAAGTGTTTTCAAGAATTTTTAATTCAGTTTACATAGATTGCGTTTTTAATCCCAGTTCATTCATCATACAGGTCGAGTGGAGTGCACTGTACAGTGTGTTCGGCTTACTGCAGTGTATCCATACAGAAAAGTGCAGGCAGCAGTGAATGCTATATGGTAGAAATATTAATAGTAGTATGTTAGTATGCTAATCTGAACACAGACATATTCAGTGTTTTTGTTTAGTGAATATGTTCGTGCTCGAGTGTTTGGGAAATTGAATCAATTGCAATGATTGAACTTCTATTCATCTGAATAGCTTCTCCCGGATTGCTTCCCACCATCTTTTCTGAGGTGGAACGACGAGACTGCAGATGCATGTAAATCAGTCTGTGGGGCTTCGTTGAGATCGGAATGAGAACTGGCAGGGTGGTGACAAAAATGCCAACGCAATCTGAAAGGGCACCGATGAAAGGCAACACAATTAGCGACTAGAGGGGGGGGTCGGAGACGAGGAGGATGGGAATCACATAGTGGTAATTAATGCATATTAAAATCAATAGCATGTTTGTTTCAATGAACAGCTGACGAGAGATGATGTCATTAAACGAGTGCTCATCAGAAGTTAAAGACCGTTGAGGAATAAGACATATGTGGTTGGAATTTCGAGCAGTTTTTGAGCAGGTTTCATTAATAGATAAATATATGTTTTATATATTGTTTCAATTAAGGGAGTATTCAAGTCCTTCAACCTCATAGGAGAACCTGCTAGCTCTAGACATTTGAATGGATTTGAAGCAAGGTAGCTCAACTTTGCTCTGCCAGGTCTTGCTGGCAGGGAATTGAGGTGTTTGGTTCCTACATCATGGCCTTCAGCACAGATTTACTCTGACAAAGAAAACTTGAGCGACTCCAAATCGACCGTAGCTTCTCCACCTTCTGCAAGTGAGATTATATGCCACAATCATTACATGGATGAGGAAGCCAGGCTGTTGATGAATACTGACTCTGGGCTAACCGACTACATTCATTCCCAGGAGACCACCTTGTAGAGGTTCTCTCTGCAGAATGAACACGTCAGAATGTCACCGGTGTCAGAGAAGATGTGCTGTTGGATGCCATTTTGGCTTATATCTGCTCGGAGATGTGAGGCGTAGGTACCTATTGCAGTTGGAAGCTAAAACAGAGCAGGTCTGCGTTCATGCGAAATCACCGAATGGTGATAAAAGCTCTGTTTCTGAAACCTAGTGAGCTGCTTCCTGCAAAGACAGCAAACTAATAGCAGAGTCACTGATTTGAAATGCTCTACCTAGGCATATAAATAGCATTCTCGATGCTATTTCTGATAATGCTAGAAAATAATAAGAATAAAAACAAAACAAAAAAACAAAGCAATAATATATCTCATGCTGCTCATCTTTATGCATCAATGCAAATTGCCTCACAGCTGCATTTAGGTTTGCCTATGCAAAACTGTGAAGGTTTGGGTCACTTCGTGTTTGTTGGGAATGGTAAATTGACTCCCTTCTCTTTTGTTCTGCAGAGTGCAATCTGCCATTTCACAGTGCCGTTAAAAGAAAGTAAGCCACAGAATATATTAAGTGAGAAGAGATGCAATGGTCTATTTGACATTTAATGTTAATGTAACATATTTCCTTCACTGCATTCAGAACTGATGCTCTGGGCACTGCAACAACCTGTGTCTATTGAAGGATCTGCATCTAGAAATATGTTTTTGAGGCATAAGTCTGTAAACAATTCTGCTTTTTGGTCATAAGTTTTTTTTTGTTGTTGTTGTTGTTGTTGTTGTTGTTGTTTTCTCCAAAGTACTCAAAATCTTTTCTTGCTTCCGGTCAGTTTTATAATGTCGATGATTATATATCGATTTTTTTTGTCTCCCATATGCTTGTCATGTAAAAAATGCTATAATAAATATAAACACATATCATAATAATATAGTAGGTACACTCACAAAATCTCACAAAACAAAAAATAAAGCAATAAATAAACAAAATGTCACAAAATAATAAAAAGAAAATTGTTATATATTATTATTATTAGATAATAATAATACAAAATAATAAATTGAATAAAAATTTAATAAGACAATATAAAATATTATTGTATAAAATAATATTGTTTATTTTAATGCTCTTAAAAAAAAAAAAAAAAAAAAAAAAAAAACATTTTAATAGCTTATATGGCTTGTTTATAATAATAATAATATGGCATTTGTCTCAGCAGTTCAAAAGTCCAGCACAAGCCATCGATAACATCTGAATATGTGCTAATTGAGCCGTTTGCTTTATGTTTGACTCCTGAATTATTCCTTGACTTTTGACAGTGAGAAAAATTCTCATTTAACTTCAGTGCCTTAAAAATGGGAGTCACATTCAACGCAGAGAGATGAACAATCATATTCAATTCAACTTAATCTAGTCGAGCAATAGAGGAGCTCTGTAAATTTAGTGTCACCTCATTCATCCTCTTGTTGTGTGGTAAGTGAAGACATACATTTTAATTCATTTAGGGCCCTCAGCTTGCAAATTGAGCCCTCTGTCATTTAGGCCAAATCTACCGAGAGGACTCTGTCTGCATCAAGAAAAGACAAGATTCTGATTGAGGATCTTCTGTTGGGTGGGGGGGGGGGGGTTATCATTTAATTTAAATCTTATATGGTTGTGAATCCTCATGGATTTAAAACTTGCAAATGATAACTTGAGCTTTCAAAATCTTAAATGTATTTTTAAAATACCCAATTAATGGTCACAGCTCATTAAAGCTTGTATTCACAGCTGTGTGTATGATTTGGATATTGGTCAAATGTTTAATGGGCTGTATTTGTTTGTATTTATGCTAGTATCTTTAATACTCTGAAATGAACTTGAATTAGCAAATACACTGATTTTTTTAACCTTGTTCTTAATTAACACTTGGTATGACTAAGCTAATGATTGTAAAGAAACAATTTGATTAAGGTCTTTCAAAGCGCTAAAGCAGCTGGATATATCAATATTACAACTTTTCAAAAGTCATTAAAATAGCAATTATGCATGCAATTACGGATCTACAATTGACAAAGGGTTAATTTGTGTTTTGTGGATATTTGATGACTAATAAATGAGGTAAATACTTTTTCTTTTTTTTTGATACACCACTATTCAAAAGGTTAGAATACTGTTCTATGTTATTATATTTTAACATATAATGTTATGTGATTGCAAAGTTGAATTTTCAGCATCATTACTCCAGTCTTCAGTGTCACACGATCCTTTTTTTTCTGCTTAATACTTTTGTGGAAATTAGACATTTAATACTTTTAATACTTTTGTGGAAATGAGACATTTAATGTGTCCTTGCTGAATAATAGTATTCATTTCTTACCCCAAGTTTTGATCATTTTAATGTGTCCTTGCTGAATAAAAGTATTAATTTCTTACCCCAGACTATTGAATGGAACTGTATCATGGTTTCCAAAAATATATTCAGCAAAAACTTTTAATATTGATAATATTAAGATATGTAATATGATTCAGAAGGATCATGTGAAACTGAAGTCTGGAGTAATGGTTGCATTTTAAAATACAATAAATTATAAAATAGCTATTTTAAATTGTAACAATATTCCCAATATTACAGTTTTACTACATTTTTGATTAAGTGAATGCAACCTTTATGAGATAGTGTATATAGGAGACTCCTTTCAAAAAAACAAAAATAACAATTAATTATTCCTACTAACTTGTATTTCGCTCAAGCATTTACAAAAGCGCTCTTACCCGGTAGTAGTCAGTGCTGTAGATGTCTCTTGACATTCCAAAGTCTCCGATTTTCACCAGCAGGCCGTTGCCCACCAGGCAGTTGCGTGTGGCCAGGTCACGATGCACAAAGTGCTGAGACCCCAGGTAGACCATTCCTGATGCGATCTGACTGGCTATGTGCAGCATCTGAGACAAACCCAGTTCCCCATTGGTCTGCAGTGGCTGTCCGTCAACCAGGATCATTGCATCTGGACCATGAGCTCTGTGAGTATAAAATAATGCCACTTCAGTCCCCTAATGTATTTGGATGCTTACAATACACTTTAAAATGATTGCATTAGATAAGAATGAAATCAGAAAACTTTCATGAATACTTAAAACAAATCAATACGAAATTAGAATGAGCTAATGCTTCCATTTACATATGTCAGTGCAATGTACATTAAAGTTACCGATAGATTACTTTCTTCTTCAAAGGGAATGTTTACTGTATGATTCAATTTGCATCTCTGCTAGTTCCTCTGCCCTTTCAAGAATGTATCGCCCTGTCTTTACGTATGAAGTAGTTTCGACAAAACCTGTTATCCCCCATAATCCTGCTGGCTGGAAAGAAAAAGTAATTTCTGCTCTTTCGACAGGGCTTTATCAGAAACCATATACACCTTTGTATCCACTTCCTATTGCTTGTTCAATACCTCTGTGGAAGGTTGTAACCTCTCAATCACAGTCAGAACTAATCTGCTGACATCACAATGCTGGATTTTACATTACAGCAACTAGAAAACGTATGCAACATTCTAATGCAGGGCTTCCCAACCATTCAAAAAAAAGAGAAAGTACCCATAAAAGATACTGAAATTTCCAACCTTTTTGTGAGTAATTATGAGAAATATATACATTTCTGCTCATACTGTATGTTTACATACTGTACTTCAGGCAGAATATGCAAAATGCTAATAATTTCAACAAAATAAGAAGGATCATGAAAATTGCAGGAGTATGTACACATATGAGCAAAAAATTGTAGCTAAATATGCGCCATAAAATGTATAGAATTATTGGAAAAATGTGAAATTTGTTAATTAAAAAGTTTTTAACATACTGCATATTTTAACAAACTTTTGAATAATTAAGTTTTATACATAGTTTATATATATATATGTGTGTGTGTGTGTGTGTGTGTGTGTGTGTGTGTGTGTGTGTGTAAAATATAATATAAAATAAAGAAAAATATTATTGCATTATGATATACATTATAATGTTATGAAAGATTATTGTAATTTAAAATACGTTTACTATTTTAATATATTTTAAAATGAAATGTATTACTATTATTGTGAAGGCAAGGCTTAATTTTCAGCATCATTACACCAGTCTTGTCAACTAACTATTTTTTTTTTTTTGTAAAATAAAACTGCTTTAATACATTCCTAAAATATTGAGGAGGATATTGATGATAAAATAATAATGGTTCATGAACATGTTAAGCATCAACTACCCATATAAAAATTTTTATATTTTGTTTCATTTAGATTATTTAATTGAAATAAATAAATAAATAAATAAATAAATATATGTGTGTGTGTGTGTATATATATATATATATATATATATATATATATATATATATATATATATATATTATAACTAATTGGGCATTTCTGTTATAATCATAATTAAGGGTTGCTAATTTTTTTTTGGAATGTTTCCGGAAATTTAATGGACATTTTCCGCCCCGTTGTAGCCCTAACAATTCCATTTGCAGCCCCACTACAATTCCATCATGAACCTCTGGTTGAGAAATTCTGGTCTTGTAAGCATCATATTGGAATTCAGTGGTTCCATAATTATGTTCTACTTGGTCTGTGATCTCAATCAATTATAACCAATTCCCTTCATATCTCCGATCATTACACAAGCAAAGCACAAAGATTACTGCATTATAACAGCCACGAACCTGAGGAACTTGTTGAGGTCTCCGTGTTTCATGTACTCGAAGACCATGATAAGTGGATCTCCATCTACGCAGACACCGTAAAACTTCACTATGTGATCGTGCTGAAGGTTGGTCAGCAGCTCGGCCTCCCGCTGGAAGTCTTTCCTCGCTGCAAGGGTGGGATCCTTCAGGGTCTGTGAAGACACAAAAGACAGCCAGTTTATTGTCTAATAACCACAAAAACACCCAGAAACTAAAGCATTGTGGGTAAAACCAAAGATAACATGGGGGAAAGTTAAATTAAAATCTGTATTTCAAAACAAATCATTTATATGATTGGAAATATTGTTTATATCCAGGAATTAAATGTCCCTATGCTATTGTTTTTTGATACTCACGGTACAAGTAAATTAATTAAGGGAGCTTAAATGAGTCAGTCTGTAATAAATAATTCAAGTGAACAATTAATCAGGTTAATGAGACTAACCGCTCCAACTAATCTGGATCTAAACGGTTCCGTCTCTAATGGTTTATGAATCCCAAACGATATACAATATGCCACAAACCAACGGAGCATGCAGAGCTATTTTTGACAATATATTTAAATGCATAATCAAAATGTAAATCAGTTAAAAAAAAAAAAAAACATCATTGCACAGATGTTGTAGACATCCAAACTGCTTCAAATCATTCAGTTAACATCATTATATATATATATATATATATATATATATATGTATATATATATATATATATATAAAATATGTATAATAATATGTATAATAATATTTTCTAATTATTAATATCAAGTGTAATATAAATAATATAATAAAATGGTTAATTCTTTTGTTTCCTCATGTAAAAAAAAAATAAAAAATAATAATCCATACATACATACATAACCATTTTTTTAATTGTAATTATTTTATTTTTTTTGAGTCATAACAAAATATAAATGTCCGCATTTGTGAAACCTTAAAACGTTGATACAGATTTGAATTCATCATCAAAACATAGATAAGTTAATGCCATTACTGCGCAAATATTGTAGACGTTCAAAGTGCTTTTAATTATTCATGTAACATATTCTTTCATAACAGTTCATATATTTTTTTAGAATTTTAAATGATCATATTTATGGACTAAACCTTGGGGTTCCAAGGAAGATGCGCAAATGACCAGCATGGCGTCTCTGGTTTGTTCGTGCCTGTCTTTGTCTTTTCTGAAAGATTTAATAGTTGCCTGTACACATCCATCTTTTTGTCATCTTATATCCCGTCATTCACAGAAAAATACCCCCCTTTGCGGCCTTGGTCGTGATATGTCAATTGGTTTCCCAGTCCCTCTTGAAGCCAGACTTGCATCGTGGTGTGTTTGTGAGGAATTGCTCCTTCAATTATGTTATAATTGCGTTCCGCCCTCAGAGCTCGCAGTTTAATTTTAATTAGAGCTACCGTGGGTTAATCCATATCAGGAATTACAAAAAGGTTCATGCGTTGGAGATGAATGAGGGAACCAATTCACAGATGGTGAGATATCTATCCCTATCCATAGTGCTTTATTACACCTGCGTTGCGAAATTGTCCACCTGGACAGGCTGGAGAGAGCAGAGGGGACAAATCCAGCACCACCTGAGGTGCTGTCACTTGTAATAAGGGTCTGGAGGTCTTGGGCATCAGGTGGAGATGGGGGAGAGCAAAGCTACGAGAAAGACACTGGCAGCTCTTTGGCCAAAATACAAGGAAAAACTTGACCTCTCTGAATTTGAGCTGGATGGCTTTCAAACAACAGCTGCTGTGATGGAGCTCCATGAAGCCGACTAAACCAAGCAGCTTCCCAGAGGAATGTTTTATTGCTCAGAGGTTGCTCTTTCAAAGCTGAGGAGACACATTTAGGTTTCATTTAAGTGTCAACTGTGCCTCAGACCAGATGTTGCAACTACAGTTCCTTAGATTAAATAAAAATATATGAAAATGACACCATTGTTGAAAGCCAGTATAAGTATAGAGCTATGAAATTAAACAGATTGCAGCTCAAGCTCATTTCTCATTAGGTTCTTTCAAGAACAGAACAGTTTGGTCTTCGAGAAACCTATTTTTAATATAGTCCTCCAATCCTTTTTCTTAGGAGAAAAATCTGAGAAGCAGGACACTTTCTCTTTATGTAATATCATTGCTGTCTAAAAAAAAAAAAAATTGCTGTCTAAAAAATGAGATGTTATGGGATTTTTTAGTGATTTTCTTCCAGTGGGTTGCTGGTAAAACAGGGCATGTGGCTGCTTGTGTTCTTCTGCACATGAGAATCATCTTCTGACACCATCACAGGATTCAGAAAGAACACATCAGTACCATCATTCTTGATCTCACAGCGCCTCCAGAATAATATGCTTTGAGGGATGATAAACCATCACTGGAAGACAGTGTTATTGCTCCAGATTTATTTCTCCAGCTGACCTGAACAAAAGCTCCACAACATGATAGCCAACATCATCTCAAAAATGATGAAAAAGAGGAACCCATGGGAGATCTGGGTGCTGGTAGCATTATGACCAGATATCTATAACTCAAATACAGGGTTATAGATAAAATATATATATATATTTTTTTTTTAAAATGTCAGAATTGCAAAATGTAAATTCTTTCTTTCTCACAATTTCGAGTTTGCACTTTGCAATTCTGATGTTTTCCCTGAATTCTGAGTTTATGTATCACAATTTATAATATTATTTCTTAGTTAATATTTATCATATAATTTATAACAAATAATTTAATACAAAATTTGTTATATTTTTCCTTTTTTATATTCAAAATAGTATATGTTTGACTTCATATTTCAACATGTCAGCATCTGTGAAACCTTGAAACCTTGTCATTTCTAAACTGACAGACAAACTGACACACTCATAGATCAGTCTTCAATAGAGCACCTCAAACTCACTGGACACTGAGTTCCTTGACCTTGGTGAACAGTCCCATGTGGTAAACCATGTTAAAGCATTATCCAGGAATCGTCTGCCCACAGCGGTGACTCATTCCTCTATTTCTATGTCATGAAGACTAAACCACAGCACTGCAATATCTTAATACCCTCCCAAACCTTATATCAATGGCAAATATTAAACACTACTGTAGCTGATCTCTCCTCGGAGCACAGCAGAGCTCTTTCCATCATTGATCTTAGTCAACAAATCCTCCACCATGACGTCTAGCGATCGTTCCCCGAAAGAAAGCCCTCTCCAGCGGGCACAGGGGGATCAACTTTATATGTCATTTGAGGGGGGCTGGAAAAAAGGGGCTTGACCTTTGGAATGAGTCCTGTGTAACTGGAGAACGCCACGGCCCTGCTGGAATGGAGGGATCATCTCTTACCTTGACAGCCACCAGCATCTTGTCCTTAGAGGGGCTTAGGTTGTAGCACTCTGCCAGGAATACCTTCCCAAATGCCCCTTCACCCAGTTCCCTTTTGAGCACAATGTCTCTGCGCTTAATGTGCTGTACATCTGGAGGGGTGTCTCTGAGAGAGAGTAGAGAGAGAGCGAGAGTAGAGAGAGAGAGAGAGAGAGAGAGAGAGAGAGAGAGAGAGAGAGAGAGAGAGATTGATTGAGTGGATTGTGTGCCATTTTTCCTGCGGGCAGTGCAGCAAAACAGAGATTGAGAAACGTGTGAATTTCATGAGTCGGATTGCTGTCACTCAGGCTGATCAGGTAAGTTGAAGGAATATGGCACCAAAAACGGACTCTTACGACATATAGAGTGAGAGAAAAATAAATAAAAATAAACCCTCAAGGCAATATGAAATCAAAATTGCACCTACAGTATTTACAGGTCTTATTGTCCATGATTCATATAATAATAATAATAATAACTGTATGGTTAATAATTATAATAATAATAATAATAATAATAATAATAATAATAATAATAATAATAATCTTTTCACACATAAATTTGTCAGGGTGATAAATTTGCAAGAAGAATATTTTAACAACAATATTAAATGAAATTATAACAACAACAACAACAACAACAATAATACTACTACTACTAATTATTATTATTATTATTATTCAGAACAACAACAACAACAACAACAACAACAACAACAATAATAATGTTATTATTAAAATAAATGTTAATACATATGTATTAATTTAATATTTAATATTAATAATCCTAATAAGTCCATGTTATTATTATAATTATTATAATTATTTTTAACAATAATAAAAACACTAATAATAATAATACATTTTACAATTAAAAATAAAATGTTTAGAAATAGTATGTATTTAAATGTATTCATATTTCAGTCAAGTAAAAATATATCTTAAATGTTGCTATTATTATTATCATCATCATCATCATTACTACATTTTATTATTCAAAATAAATGTTAGTAAATATTTATTTAATATTTAATATTAATAATAATAGTAATCCTAATAAGTCATTGTTGTTGTTATTATTATTAATAATGCAATTTAAATGTATTAATAGTTCAGTCAAGTAAAACATTTATCTTAAATGCTGTTGTTATTGTTATTAAAAAATAAATGTTAGTAAATAACATGTATTTGAATTTATTAATATTCCAATCAAGTAAAAAAAAAAAAAGTCCTTAATGTATCACATTTAAGGTAAATGTATCATACAAGCATTTAATTTTGTGTTTACATTATAAAAGGTAATTCAAGGTAACGTAACCTTGCAAAACAATACACACTAAGGCAACCCTTTGATGTAATTTGCTTTCATGTACTTTCATCACTTTTATCCTAGATAGCTGCTGTGATCTCTGAATGCAGTTCATTTAACCCGGCTGCTAAAACATACGCCTGTAGTGTACCTTTACACACACACAAACATTTGCATCTGCATTGTTTTACATCAGAATCTGTGTGTGAGCGCCCATCAGGAGCTGCAGTATGAAACGATCTAAACACAGGAGATCAGGTGGAATTGCCTCTGATACAGAGATGAATGAAGTCACGCTTGGTCCACTGGGCAGACTAATGGAGCAGCAACCAGTCTGCTGCCGGTTCAAGTCCCCGCTGAGCTTTACTGCCGCTCTGCCCTTGAGAGAAGAATGTAAGCTCAAACACCCTATTAAATACTGCAACGACAGGTGATAATCTGGAGATGATCATCTTCTGTCTGACTTTGATGTCCAGATAATCACTGGATGTTATGAAGAAATTTGATGGATAGAACAACATATAGCGGGTCCCCATGAGAAATGAAAAGCTTTCCAATGGCACTTGTTTTGTTTTTTAGTGTACTGTTAATGGTATGTTATGATTATACAGTATATTTTGAACTCATACAGGGTATTAGCTGTTTGTTGCATGCAAACTTTTTTTTAGTCAGTAAATATATATTTTTTATATGTTTTATATATATATATATATATTTTGAGAGTGTCGAAACAATGTACAAAGAAATTCACTTGGTAGTTTTTGAATAAAGGCCAATGCATTGCAATATCCTACTTTTTTAGGCGCAACACATTGCGCATTCATTTACAATTAACCTTCTTATGTTGCACACAAGTCATTGACCCATCTTCAATACGAATAGAAACGTCAAACTGAGCAGATTTAACCACGGCTAGCGAAGTGCAACTCATAGTGATGTAAGGCAACCCTGAGCGTGTCTTTAATCTCTGTACCTTCCACCTGCTTCCATTCCCAGCTCGCAGTCTGCTGCGAGGCAGTGAGCTCCATATGGCCGACCACGACAGCATCTGCTATTTACTCCAACAGGAGTTTTGGATAAGCCACCATCCAACATCAATACTTACTGCCTGAAGTTACAAGTCATTCTACGATTTTTCCCCAGCTGAAAGGCCAATTCTCCAAGTAAAAAAACACAAAAAATATTGATGAATGGACAGCACTCAAGGATAGCTTTTTGTATTAGCTGGCAATCACCCCGTTCTTCGTCTAAACAGAGTTCTCTAATCAGCAGAAACATATTAGGGACAATTTCATTTAGGGCTGCCGAGGCAATTGCACATTGTGGCAGGCATCCAATGACGATGGTAAATATTTCAGCACAATCTGTACGAGTTTCCGTCGCAGAAGGTTTTTTCAAAAAGGCACCGGTGGAGATTAAGACAAAGGATGGCGAACACATGCATTACTTCCAAACTAATTAAAAAGCATGTATTTAATCAGGACAGAAAAAGACGATGGCGAGAGAGAGCTTGAGACAAAGATGGAGAGAGAGAGAGAGAGAGAGAGAGAGAGAGAGAGAGAGAGAAAGACCTTTTGTATTCTCCATTTTCTAGTGAGTGATAGGTTCACAATTAGCAGGTGACGGGTGCGTTGGAAGTGCTTTCAGCTTGCGGTGCAATTAGGAAAGTTACAAATTGCGTGGGCTAATTGTCTTATTACGCCAACTGTTGTGTTGCGTTCACCTCACAGGTTGCGTTGTGAGAGGGCACTCAGGAGAAGAGGTTATCCGCACTAGACGTTGTCTGTCTAAACATAGCGAGCAGCTGGGAATACAGGACATGGACTTCATCCTAATTAGGCCGTTTTTACTCCCACTGCTCTGGCGCAGATGTTTACTCTGTCTCGCTAAAAATGACGGACCATACCAAAGCTGATTCGGGTTCAAATACATGTAAATCACTGCAAGAAAAAAAGAAAAGAAAAAGAAAAAACACGATTAGGCCGGACTTTCCCCGCAGCAATTTACTTCCTCGCTTGAAAGCGACGCTAAATGAATCTGAAAGAGCACCTGTTCGTTTCCAGTCAGCCACAAAGTCATTTTGTCCTGCGTGATGACTTAATGCACTTACGACTGTTTTGTAAATGGCTCCTTTTAAAATGCTACAGTCTCTGAAGGCTGAGAAACAACGGAGTAAACAAAAGCTGGAAATGGAATATCTGACTGGAGCAGTGATGCTGAAAACTCGAAGCTTTAAAGGAATAGTTCATTGAAAAATGAAAATTTGATGAAAATGTACTCATCCTCAAGCCATCCAAAAGGTAGATGAGTTTGTTTCTTCATCAGAATAGATTTTCCCCTGTAGTGAATGGGTGCTGTCAGAATGAGAGTCCAAACAGCTGATAGAAACATCACAGTAATCGACACTACTCCAGTCCATCAGTTAACATCTTAAGTGTTTTGTAAGAAACAAATTCATCAAGGCAACTTTAAAAAACTGCTTCTTGTCAATAATATATGAATCCATAACCCATAATAACGCTTCCTCAAGTGAAAAAGTTCAGCCTTTGTTGTGCTCTCTCCACCAACATTTTTTTGTTTAGAACTGATTTGGACCATTTTGTTGTAAACGATGCGTGATCTGTGCACATTTCTCTCCTGATTCAGATTTTCACTGGAGAAAGCAGGATTTTGGATAGAAGACATCTTAATGTAGGATTTGTTTATTACAAACATGCAGGTTTTTTGCTTCACAAGATGTTAATGGATGGACTGGAGTGGTGTGGATTACTTGTGGATTACTGTGATGTTTTTATCTGCCGTTTAGACTCTTATTCTAATGGCACCCATTCACTGCAAGTGATGAAATGCTAAATTTCCCCAAATCTGATGAGGAAACAAACTCATTTACATCTTGGATTGTCCAAGGGTAAGTACATTTTCAACAATTTTTCATTTTTGGGTGAACAATTCCTTTAAGAATAATTTAGAAATTTCTTCAAGAATCACTGAATCAAATTCAAAATGAATCACGAGGGACCTAATACCCACATCCCTAATTCCTGCAGGACAGTTTCAGTTTAAGCTAACATTATCAGTAAACATTGGCATCAGGTGAAATCTTATTGCTAACAGTCAATCTTTATTGACAGCTTTTCTACACCATCTTGAAATACACGATAGAGCAAAACAAATGAAAACACAGAAATGGAAGAAATGAAATCCCTGCCTGGTTCAGGTATCAGAACTAGCTGAGATGTATTATTCAGTTTCATCTGAGTGGGGACTGTACAATAATAAGCTAAGGGACTTTATCCTGTAACCTTGGTTTTCTTCTCTTGACGGACTCTCATACATACCTGCGCTCTCACTTCCTGCTTGGCAGGAAATGTACAACAGCTATTTGAGATAGACATCAACATAAATACAAATAAGTATTATTTTACACACAAATTTTATAAAAGAATGAATAAAAGATAGGAAATTGTATTAAGCGTGAAGAAATCCAGCTTATTACAACATTACGAATATATTGATCAAAGTTTTTTTTTTCTCTCCCCGGTATCATGTGACTCGTTAGTGTTACAAGGTCTCAGGTGTGAATGTGTTATCGCTCTCACTCCCTCATACTGGTAATTGGAAGTTCAACATGGCACCTCATGGCAAAGAACTCTCTGCGGATCTGAAAAAAGAATTGTTGCTCTACATAAAGATGGCGTAGGCTACAAGAAGATTGCCAAGACCCTGAAACTGAGCTGCAGCACTTGTGGCCAAGACCATACAGCAGTTTAACAGGACAGGTTCCACTCAGAACAGGCCTCACCATGGTCGACCAAAGAAGTTGAGTGCACGTGCTCAGCGTCATATCCAGAGGTTGTGTTTGGGAAATATACGTATGAGTGCTGCCAGCATTGCTGCAGAGGTTGAAGGGGTGGGGGGGGTCAGCCTGTCAGTGCTTAGACTGCATCAAATTGGTCTGCATGGCTGTCGTCCCAGAAGGAAGCCTCTTATAAAGACGATGCACAAGAAAGCCCACAAACAGTTTGCTGAAGACAAGCAGACTAAGGACATGGATTACTGGAACCATGTCCTGTGGTCTGATGAGACCAAGATAAACTTATTTGGTTCGGTGTCAAGCGTGTGTGGTGGCAACCAGGTGAGTACAAAGACAAGTGTGTCTTACCTACAGTCACGCATGGTGGTGGGAGTGTCATGGTCTGGTGCTGCATGAGTGCTGCCAGCACTGAGGAGCTACAGTTCATTGAGTGAACCATGAATGCCAACATTTACTGTGACATACTGAAGCAGAGCATGATCCCCCTCCCTTCGGAGACTGGGCCGCAGGGTAGTATTCCAACATGATAACGACTCCAAACACACCTCCAAGAAGACCACTGCCTTGCTAAAGAACCTGAGGGTAAAGGTGATGGACTGGCCAAGCATGTCTCCAGACCTAAACCCTATTGAGCATCTGTGGGGCATCCTTAAACGGAAGGTGGAGGAGCCCAAGGTCTCTAACATTCACTAGGAAAATAATGGTGGCCACACAAAATATTGACACTTTTGGCCCAATTTGGACATTTTCACTTAGGGGTGTACTCACTTTTGTGGCCAGTGTGTTGAGTTATTTTGAGGGGACAGCAAATTTACACTGTTATACAAGCTGTACACTCACTACTTTACATTGTAGCAAAGTGTCATTTCTTCAGTGTTGTCACATGAAAAGATATAATAAAATATTTACAAAAATGTGAGGGATGTACTCACTTTTGTGAGATAATGTATTTTAATGCACACATTCAAACATTTTTGCTCTCATAGTCACATTTTAAAGCACACATTCATATACACACATTCATATATTTACCTCTTATATTCATATATTTTACGCGTACATTTATACATTTTGATACGCAAATGTATTCAAAGTATACATTTAATATTATTTAAAAAAAAGTGTGTAAGAAGAAAATGCATGTGTCTAAAAAAAATATGTATATGTAAGAGAAGAAAATATGTATGTGTGAAAGAGTATAGTGGATATGGAAGGAGTATGATGGAAACGGGGCACAGCCTCAGCCGTGTTGCCAGATACACTTATTATAAGCGTCTATGGATTTGTTTTTCCACTTATGTGACAATTTAGGAAGAGAATAAAGTGGGAAGTGGCAAAATCAGGTTAGGGTCGGCGATATTTGTATATTATCTCCATTACTCAAGATATGGACTCATTGCGGTTTATTTCTTTTTAAATAAATAGTTTGTTTTTTGTAGCAATATCTGGCAACACTGCATCGCCGGCATTTAAATGATGTACTGAAGCAAAGTTAAAATGACTTGCAACGGTCGTTTTGTCGCGTCCAGTGTAGACTAGACTGTTTTGGCGTGGCATGACATGCCAGCTGTCCAGTGTAGGCACAGTATGACAGTAATCAAAACGGGCCATAAACAGCGTGGGAACACAAACTTATAGTGATCATCATGATATTATCTGTAAGAAAGATGGACTGAAGGGGAGAGTATATTTGCGCAAGCAGAAAAAAAAAACTGTACCAGACAGAATTCATTGTTTGAGTTGCTTGAAATACTGGAAGAAAACCATAAATATTGAATTGGGGTGGGGGGTATTATGAATGTATTTATGAGGAGAACTGTCTTCTGAAAAATTTTCATGCCATTTTCTTTTCTCTTCTGTAAAATACATACAGTATTATTAATTAAAGGCGTGTTGATAAGCGCAGCACCGTGTATGGCAATGGAAACACTATTGTTCCCTTTCAAGGGAACTTCGAACTGCGTCCTCTAGGGGTCGCTATGGGGAACACCTCGTCGTGACCCGTGTCTGAAGCATACAAATGAAAAAACACCAACGAGTTGGCCGGCGACAGCCTCTGACGTCACTACCGGTGCGACTATAAAACAGGCATCGGAAAAACACGTCATTCTCTTCTTCGTCTTCACTGACTGTTTTGTTTGAAGCGTGCATCTGAAAGAACCGGTAAGAGCGCTCTTTCTCTGTCTATCATGGCGACTACTAGCAAGCGTTTAGACAATGTATGCATCCGTGTCGGCGTTATTTGACACCTGTTGACACACACAATCTTTACGTGATTTGTTTGGGTAAAGAGCACGCACGCGATGTCTTTGAGGAGGCAATCTGCGTGCATTGCGAGCATTTTTTCAAGGGAAAAAGCTCCGCTCTCGTTCGTCTCTCTTTCCGAAAAAAAAAGAAAAAAAAAAAAGGCAGCCATCTGCTTCCCGCGGTTCAGGACCCGCCGTTGCTGAGGCACGGAGGAGAATGAGCTCGTGAGAATTTCAGGTGGATCTGTCTGAATGGTTTAAAGAGGGATTTTCCCTATCGCGCTCAAAAATGGCGGTGGGACGAGAGAGAGCCTCGGGAGGATGATGTTATATCTTTAACACTTTCTGATACTGAGGTTAGTGCTCTGCTGGGTTTTTACCCCTGGGAAAAAGCAGGAGATATTTGAGGATGGTGAAGAAGCTGAGGCTGAGCCTTCTCAATTCTCCTGCCCTGCGTATGTAGAGCTGTTGGAGTTTATGGATCGCGCCTCGATGAGCGTTATCTTTCCGACCATAGCCCTCCAGCTCAGGTGAGCCTTCCATTTCTGCCTGATCTCCGTACAGAGATCGAAAGGAAATGAAAGAGGCCGTTTTTTCTTCTCGCATCCATCGGTTTTCAGCATAAGAGTTGATTGCCGACATCGAGGCGATGCGCGAAAACGGCTATGAGAGGATGCCCCCTGCAGAAAGAGCTTTCATTCTGCTGGGGAGACATCCTCTCTTAATCTCCCTCCTTGCCATCTAAGCCCCTTCAAGCAATGCATCTTGCTTAAATGGCAAGGCATACGCAGCAGCAGGTCAGGCTGTGGCTTTATTACAAAATAAATGCTTCAAGCATATCAGACTGATCTGCTTAGAGACCTGGATAAAGGCGAAAGCCTTTTTCCTGATCAGGTAGCCGAGCTGCGCCGCACCACAGGCCTCTCTCCAGGCTACCAAGCAGGCCGCCTCTGCCAAGTGCAGGACTATGGCGGCCATGGTGGTGGCGGAGAGACATCTGTGGATGAACCTGGCAGACATCGGGAAGAAAGAAAAGGCTTTTCTTCTCGATGCTCAGGTTTCGCCTTCTGAACTTTTTTCGGTATTTCCGTTGAGACGGTGATCGAGAAGTTCGGGGAGACGAAGGCGCACTCCGCTGCTTTCAGATCCTTCGTTCCACGAAGGTCCAGGTCTGAGCCCGAAAACAACATAGGGGTCCTGGCCTGTCTCGATCTGAGGATCAAAGACGGGCACAGAAGGCTAGTGTCGCGACTCACGCTCCTCCCCCACCTGCGGGCAGGGTTAAGAGGAATTGTGGGTCACAAGGGGGTAAGCAGAACCTAAGGGATGTGATCCAGACGAGGCAGCGTTCTCTTCTGAGTCAGAGTGATACTGAGGTATCTACTCGTTCCCTTTAGGGATTTTTAACTTCTGCTTTTATCCTCCCCTTCCTAATTCCCCTGTAACCACCAGCTCTCCACCTGATCGAGGTTAGGTGGAAACCTCTAACGCATAACAGTCTCCTATGCTGGACCTATAATGTTTTTGGCTGGTCCTATGTTCATAGCAACCACCTTACTGATGGTCCGGACTAAAAGGAGGCGCCCCTTGAGCGGGGCTCCAGCGCAGGAGGGTGGGAGTATAAAAATAACCCTTTCTGTATATACTTATGTGTAAATTGCTGGTGGTTATGTCTACTAATAAACTCTGTGAGTTTCCTTTGCAGTGCTCAGTTACAGTGTTTACTAAACACTCGTCAGCACCAGCCATCCGGCTTCATGTTCCGGTATTAGGCGGCTGAGATCACAGGTTTTCTGCGGGAGCCTCCTTGATCATCAGGCCTGGCACAGCACTGCAGGGAATTTCATGGATGTCCGGCCAGGTCACCCTGAGGGGTCTCCTGGCCGCTTAGGTGCTGTCGCATCCAGCGGGAAGTGAAGGTGGCAGTTACAGAAGTCTTCTTGTATATGCTGCCTCAGGTGATGCTCCCCTCGCTAGAGGTTTATAAGATTTGAGCTTGCCTCTCCCGTGCGGTTCAGCGCCTCTGCGATGCTTAGGAACCTTTAGGTACACACGCTAAGCTCTGTGTACTTTCTGAAAACCACATGGTGGTCAGTGTGCACGTGAAACACTTTGCGCACTTTCTAAAAATCCACATATTGGTAAGTGTGCACGCAAGACTCTGCGCACTTTCTGAAATCCTGTATGGTAAGGGTTACGCGCTCTGCCTCGTTCCCTTTCTTGAGATGATTAGACCTTGGTTCCTTGGGCTCCATTCAGCCAGTGTGTATTTGTTTATACACTTCAAGCATCGCTTCCCTCAACATGAGGGGCTATTCGGGCGATTCTCGTGTTAGTTTAGCAGCGCTCCCCTTTTCCAAGAAGGGTCGCCTATGAGCGTGCTACTCTGGATTCAGGAGTTCTCCTCTCATATGAGACTGAGTTCACTGTTTTTCCCAGAGCGCTCCAGCATTATTTCCACAGATCGAGTTGATGACTCTCAAACATACTTTTTTGAGATGCACCATTCCATCTATGAGCTGCTCTATCAGAGTGCCACGAGAGCCCTTCCTTAGAACAGTATTTGAAAATCCATGATATGGTAAGTGTGCACGTGAAGTCTTTGCACACTTTCTGAAATCCACACTGTGGTAAGTTCGCACGCTAGTACTCTGCGTTCTTTCTAAAATCCTATATGGTGAGGGCTTCGCGCGGTTGCTTCGTGCCCTTTCTTGAGTTGGTAAAAGCCCCGTTCATCTTGGGCGCCACTCCACCCATGTATCCTCGGATACCTATCTAAACAGGGTGTTGCTACTGGAGATCTGTTGAGACAGCTCCTTCAGCAAGCTTTTGCGGAAGCAAGCTGTAGCCCCTGTGTGACAGGCAAGACTTAGTATAAAATGCTAGGTTCCTAGCCGTATCCCTTTAAAGGAATCTTTCCTGATTCCAAGCCTTTAGCTCTACCACCGGGCCGAGGCCCTAACAATTAAGTTGGGTATGTAGCTTAGGCCTTTGGCCGTAAGGGGTATTGTCACGGACAGCCGTCTAAACGTCCCGGGGGCAACTCCCATTGAAATGGTAGAGTTGGTACTTAGTGTGTTCGCCATGATTCTGGCCTGCACTCCCCTCAGCATGGCGGCGTGGGTATACTGTTCCCCATAGCGACCCCTAGAGGACGCAGTTCGAAGTTCCCTTGAAAGGGAACGTCTCAGGTTACGAATGTAATCATGGTTCCCTGAGTAGGGAACGAGACACTGCGTCCTCTAGCTCCCTGCCATGCTTTGGACGCAAGCTTCAGACGAAGAAGTGAATGACGTGTTTTTCCGATGCCTGTTTTATAGTCGCACCGGTAGTGACGTCAGAGGCTGTCGCCGGGCCAACTCGTTGGTGTTTTTTCATTTGTATGCTTCAGACACGGGTCACGACGAAGTGTTCCCCATAGCGACCCCTAGAGGACGCAGTGTCTCGTTCCCTACTCAGGGAACCATGGTTACATTCGTAACCTGAGACGTTATTGCTGTTCTATAAGCGACTTTTTATGTCTGATGTTTACTTTGCATTTTGTTTATATTCTGTTTGAGATTTGTTGCCAAGTGTTTGCACACACAAGGAATTCATCTTGGTGTCAGGAGCTTCCAGTACAAAAAGTACAGACATGGTGCAGACATATATATTATTTAGTTAATAAAACTCAATAAAAAATAATAACAAAGAGTAATAATCTGTCTGGTGTTTTTGTGCAGTTGCTTCACGTCGCCGATATTTTTGTTAGTTTGACCATTAACAGAGCAAAATAAACAATAAATAAATGAAAAATAAAAACTAAATAAATTGGCAACGAGTATGGGAATCGGACCATTTTACGTTTAAAAAAAATTTGCCAATTGGAACAAGTCACGGAAAATCCTGATCAGTGCATATTTTTGTACATAGATCTGTAGAACAAGTGGCTAACATTTTTTATTTTTACTGAAAAGAAAACAGGATGACTTTGAATAGCATAATTGTATAGCTGTGTTGGGATGAGCTGAACAAGTTTTACATATGTATTTCCTGGATTGAGAGAGAGTTCCTGCTTAAAGAGGAAGTAATGGATAAAAAAAAAAGATCAGACATGAATGCATACGAGTGAGAAACATACATATGTGAAAGTGACAATATATGTATACGAATGTTAGAATGTAGGTATGTAAAAATAAAGAATACATATGAGTGGAAGTGTAAATATATGTGCGTGAAAGTCAGAATACATGTATGTGTTGAAAAGTAAAAGTGCATATATATGTAAGCAGAAACATATGTATGTGAAACAAGAATGTATGTGTGTAAGTTAAAATATATGAATGCGAAAGGAGAATGTGTGTGAGAATAGAAATGTATGTATGTGAAAGGAGAATGTAAGTGTGTGAGAATAGAAATGTATGTATGTGAAAGGAGAATGTAAGTGTGTGAGTGCCAAAATGAATTATGGCTTGTATACAAGCCATTTCATTTTTTATTCAATAATATTATACAGTGGGATGAAAACTGAAGGAAATATGACCCAAATAGTTTTTGTGAGACTTACCAGAGTCCATTCCTTTTGAATTAAAAATAATTGTCTAATTGACTGACTGACCGATTAAAAACAAACAAACATGAGATCAGGAGATACAGTTCGCCAACGTTTTACATCCCAATTAAAAAAAAAAAACTTGGAGAGCTACACACCCACGCTAAATAGAGCTCTGTGTGACAACAAGGCCACATGTTGTGTTTGCAAAGATGTCCAAGTGTTATTTTTTCACAGTCCCGATTAAACGAGCACATGTGCTATACAAGCGCCCTCAAGATACTATTAATAAAGCATTGGGGTATGCAGCCATTTGCAGGCAAGGTTAACGCAAGCCTCTCTTCTGCAGTGTCCCTGGTTGTGTGTTTACATCCTCTGCTTACTATCGGGACCAGCTGTCAGAAACAGCCCCACAAGGACTGTCGGAGGGGACCGTGGGACGAGTTCCTGTCTGTAAATGCACACACACATACACCCACCCACCCTCTTTCTGTCTGTCAGAAGACAGTCTGCAGCACATAGACCCACCCACTTGACAACCATGTGTCCTACATACACACGACTGTGCCATTTCCTCACTTTCCTCCCACAAGAACACATAACAAAGCATCTTGCGCTCACGATTCAGGCCCACTTTTTACTATTCCACAATCTTATCATTTTCCTCCTTTTTATCTCCTTAGTTCGACATTTCCCTCTGGTCGGGAAAAAGCATGCTTTAGAGCATCTAAAAAAGCAGATATGTGGAGGTGAGAAAATACGGCTCATCAGGGACGGATACTGTTAAAACCCAGTCAACAGCAGGTGAAATACATGCTCCGTGTGGTTATGCACTGGTGAGATATCACAGGTTTATTTAGCGTTCTTCGTATGCATTGCTATGATGAATATCTTTCCCCTAGTCTCTCCTACAGAGACACTGAAGATAGAGCCTGGTACTATAGATCTAAACACACTAGTTCAAAGCCTACATGTGAACTGAACAAAAACATGGCTGTAAGATGGATCACCTGCTTCTGCTGCTCTCATGAGGAGAACACACACACAAAGACGCTGGAAACATTTTACTTGAAGCCTGTATATATTCTGGTTTATAAAACATTCCTAATTAAACGCATTATGTAATATCTTGTAATAGTAGCTTGTTCTCAGCAATGATACTAACTAATATAATAGCTTACATAATTATAGTATTGCCATAATATTTTATAATATTAAAATATTTTTGATGCCTTTATAACTATAGGTACTATTTTGATAAATTATAATAATATATTTTATTTTCAAATGATTATTATTTCTGTCAACACACACACACACACACACCTATTATACAATAATAGAACATTCATTTTAGTTAAGTTAAATTTAAACATTAAGTTAATTTTTTATTATCTTTATATTATTATTACATTCCAAACAGTCATTGTGTAAAATATTACTCCAATAATAATAATAATAATAATAATAATAATAATAATAATAATAGTTATATGATATAATAATTATTGTAAATGTTATATTTCTCTTACTTTTTCTTTCTTTTAAAATACTGACACTTCTAAGATAGAGGGATCTCTATTTATCACTTGGAATAATATATAATTAATAAAACATCAGAATAGCTGGATAATGGTATTACTGAAAATAGAAATATTGAATATAAACCACTGCAATTATCACTTAAGAAGAATGTGTAAAAATATCATATATTTCAAGGATGGAAGGGATGGCTTTAAAAAATAAGAGACTAAGCAATTCATGTCTGTGTAAGATTCCAGAACGAAAAAAACAGGGTAAGCAAACATGGCAATCACATGTATAAGAAATGAAGCTTAACCGCGGGCACTGGCGTGTGAAAAAGCTTGTTGATGTGTGTGTGTGTGTGTGTGTGTGTGTGTGTGTGTGTGTGTGTGTGTGTGTGTGTGTTATGTAAAGGATGGGCTCAAGTTTTGTGGTGATGCCGTACATATAGTAGGTGTAACATGAGCAATGACAGTCAATTTGCCACTATGAGTTAGTCATTCATGCACTACCAGACAGTGAGAGAATAACAGACCAGGCCAGGATGTTTATACACGAGTGTCTATTGGCACTATTGAATATGATGCAAAAAAGCTAAAGCATTCTGCAGCAGCGGTACTTGGCAGTCAATTGTGGCACAAGAAATGTCACTGAAATCAATGTAGATCGAAATAGGTTTTATGAAAATATCTCCAAGACAGAATTGTAATCATCTGCCAGGGCTGTGATGCTTTTCAAGAGGAAATCAGGATGTTTATTGAAAGAAAGAAATTAAACGGTGCAATGCTTGCATCAGACAACCGCTTTTAGCTCTTTAGTTTAGAAATGTATATTGTTTGATTGACAATTTAAGAAAATCATACAATGAAAAATGGTTTTATTTATGCTTTCTCATGATCAGAAAAAACTACCATTATCTTCCCTTCGAGAAAAAGTTAGTTACGAAGCTAGAATTAAACAATCTCACATTACAGGAAAATGGTAAAAAAAAAAAAAAACGTCCCAGTTACGTATGGTAACCCTTGTTCCCCGATGGAGGAAATGGAGATGTTGTTTCGCATGTATGACACTAGGGGTTGCTCTTGGGAGTCCAAACACCTTTGACATCTTTGAGAAAAGGCCAATGAAATTGGACGTGCAGAATTTGCATGGATGGCCACGCCCCGGACATCTGGGTATAAATAGGCCAGCATAGCGTCTACCCCCCGTTCTGTTCTGAGGAGTCGAGAATCATCTCAACCCACTCGGAGGCAATTTGGAGTTACCTTATGTAACCGAGATGTTCCCTTTCTGTCTTTTCCTTTGATGTTGTGTCGAGTGTACAACATTAGGGGTCCCTATACCAAATGCCAGAACTGCGTCATGAGTCCAACGGGGGCACAGATGTTGACAAGCCAGCATGTCACAACCAAATGCACCTCTCCTCCTCATAACATTCCAACGCCTAAGACTTAAGACCTCACTCTCCAATATCCGGGAGAGTCTCGATAGAGCCCGAGGTCCCCTCAGCGGGAGCCTTTTCCCATAATAATACTCACCATAATAAACAGATGAAAAGTCTTGGTAGTAACGTTGGGACAGTGACTACTTCCCCCAGGGGAAAAAGGCTCTATGGAGATCGCATCCTACCTGATGGGGAGGTAACATGTAAAGATCCACCTATGGACTTACAGAGGAAGTACCACATAGGGAAGGTACTGAGGTGGGCTCCACCCAAGGGGAGATCTACCAAAACCCAGAACCAATCAACAGAATGTCTGTCTAGGGGAACACTGAGCCTCAAGGTCAATATAGTGAAGAATATGCACATGGGGCCTCAAGATGAGCTGCTACATGTGGAGCACTAACCCAATACAAGAGTTCACTCGAGGGAACCTACCCCATAATGAGTTCCAAAAGCAAGTTCCTCCGTCGAACTTCACTAAGTAAGGTGCTTATGTGATGGAAGGGTAGTCCAGAGTTCATGAAATGAACCTGAGCTGGACTGAATATGCGCATAACCACCCTAGGAGGGAGCGGTCTCCTGAGTCAAAGAACTGACGTTCAGGACTCTAGAAGAAACTGGTTCCATTCACAGATTATAAAGTCTAGCAAATGGATTAGGCATAGCCCAACCTGCAACCTGCCTTGCAAGCGGGGCACAAACCATCCACAAGCGCTGCCTTAGCGTGAGCATGGCCCAAACACTGAATACAAAGCTCGTGTTGGTTGTCTTTTGACCGTGCCTTAGATCCAATGACGAGGAATCGGGAGGTGAACGCAACTTCTTAGTGAGAGACACTGCATTGAGCTCCGAAAAACAAAACAAGTGAGCAGATGCTGTGCTAGCCTTTTTATACCCAGATGTCCAGCGCGTGGCTAGCCATGCAAATTCTGCACACCCAATTACATTGCCCTTTTCTCAAAGATGTCAGCGGTATATGGGCTCCCAAGAGCGACTGCTAGTTTCGTACGCCACGTCGAAGTGAACGACAGAAAGGGAACTGTGCTGCTCATTCACCGAATGATTACTCGTTTACAGAATTCCCATGTTTTCTTCTTGAGCCTGGAGTAGTCTGCAACCCCTCCAGCGCTGAGGGAAGGGAATGAAGTGAGTGTGGGACATGTTAGTCCACAGCACGTCACGTCAGCTCGGCTTTTGAGATGGAGTGACCTGGAGAACACGCTCCCCTGATGATTGATCTGGATGAAATTGTGTGGCTCCAGAATGTTCAAAGCTGTCAGAGCTTGTCCACTTTCAGACAAGGACACAGCACTACAGAAAAATAGAGGTCCCTTTATTTTAGAAGTGTCAGTATTTTAAAAGAAAGGAAGGAAGGAAGGAAGGAAGGAAGGAAGAAAATAAGAGGAAATCCATCATTTACATCATATATATATATATAAATTGTTATTAGTAATTCTACACACACACACACGAACACAGCCTATATCAACTTACATATTAAAATATACTGTGTATAAACTGTGTGCATATATGTGTATGTGTGTGTGTGTGTGTGTGTTATAATGTGTTTTATCTGTTTGCATATATGTGTATGTGTGTGTGTGTGTGTGTGTTCATTTTATAATAATTTTTATATTAGTTTTTTATCTAATATTAGTAATATAATAATTTTAAATTGTAAAATTAACTGTAGCACTGGTGAGCTGATCTTTCAAAAACATTAAAAAAAATATATGAATTAATCCAGAATTTTGACAAATAGAGAGTGTGTATAAAGAATCATATACAATAATTTTTAAATAGCTATATCTAGCATACACTTCCAATTTTTTCATAGTATACATGATTTTTATGTATAAAGATGTATAATCAAATAAATAAATTATATACATTTCTTAATTATTCTTATTTCTCAAATTTCTTAATTGTGTGTACAAGAATTTCTATTACATATTTACACATTACTGACATATACCATTTAATATAATGAATGTATAATTAATGTATGAATGTATAATTAATACATGAATATAAAAATAAATAAACACACATAAGAATACTGTATATCTATAAAGATCTATCTATGCATCCATCCATTGATCTGTACCATACATACACACAACACACAAGCACAGTAAGAACTACTGATACTGAACATCCTGCGAGTAGCAGAGATTTCTAATACTCTGACGTGCTCTTGAGAGATGAAAAAGCTTGAGTCGTGTCTCCGAAAATAATGAATGCATTACTATTGAAAACACATTGGGCCAGAAGTCAACAAACTTAATTCAACCAGATTTATATACAAACCAATTTGTGTTCTAAACAAGGCTAATCCACAAAACACGCATTCTGTTCGATGTTTCGCCCCAGGTAATTGTGATTTAGTACATCGTCTCTCGGGATACAGACGACGGAGATTGATGCATAAAAGTTACAGCGTCAAAACAGCCACGCCAGTCACAGGCCTGCCTTAAGAGCTAGGCCTTTATTTACTGCTTTATTGGGTTAATTAATTTGGTTGCAACGGCAGCGGCCTAATGATTTTATTATGCAGCATATTATGGGAGAACGGATGGAGAAAGGGAATGATGATGAGGAGAAATGATGAAGGTTATACATTTTGGGCAAATGACCGTTACGCCACTATGTTGCAATTAGAGTCTTTTAATGAGTTGGTGGGGGACGCATTAGCATTTATAGTGAGGTATAGGCTCAACAGGGCAAACAACCCGAGAGAGAGCATGGCACGACTTAAGTTGTTTACATTAGCAGCTTTTTCAGATTTTTTTAGGGGCAATTTTAGGTTTTTTGGTTTTAGGAAGGTTTAGTCCCTCATAGTGTGACATGTTGTATGTACAGTAAATGGGTTAAAAGTCTGGCATCATTTACTCATCCTCATGTCATTTCAAAATTGTATGATTTCCTTCTTCTGCGGAACACATATGGTTAAATTGTTTTTCTCCATTCAGTGAAAGCCAATGGGGTGCAAATTATGCATAATTACATAGTTGCAGTACTTAAATGTAAAACTACACTGTGATAAGGACCCTGTAAAATAAAGCATAACCAATAAATAAATAAATGAAAACTTTTTTCAAACATAAACTTATGTGTTCATCAGAAGAAAGTCAGTCATATAAGTCTGGAACAACATAAATATGCAAAAATGCTGACAGAATTTCCAAATATTAGAAATAACAAAACAACAACAACTAATTAATCACACAATTTTTTTTCTGAAATTAATTGCGATTAATCACGATTAATCCCCCCTAACAATAACGTTTTTAAATATACTTTTATATTGTAATAATTTCACATTAAATCTTCAAATTAATGTACAAACAACATAAATACAGTAGTTTTTTATATATATATATTTATTTAACGGCATCTTTTTTATGACTGAAGGCCAGTATCACTGATACTAATACTACTGGTGTCTGTATAAAATAGTTTTTTTTTTCCCCCTAATATTTAACCATTGACTATAGCCATTCATTGTTACAGTAAATTGAGAGCTATCAACTTATTAGACTTTAAAAAATAACTTCTCATTTAAGTGAACTTAAAACAATCTTCACATAAACCCATTATAATAAATTATAAATAATAATAACACACACACACATACATTATTTGAAAAAAAAAAAACTTTAAAAAATAACAACAAAACAAAACATACAACTGCACTTCTCACAAATCAGTCTCAAATCACAATCTCACTCATAAACAGGCTCTTTCTAAATGATTATGTGTCAAAAATTGTGCTTAGTTTTATTAGAATAAGGGGTTGACACATCTTACCCAGTTATAAACTATATTTTGCTTTTTAAGTGTGGAAAAACTTACAATTCTGTAATTTACATATTACAGGAAATAGACTTTTAAATTTTAGTTTGATTTTTTTTTTTTTTTTTTTTAAGGAATGTAGAGAAAATACATTCACGCATCACAAAGATCAGGATGAAGACAGGGTCTAGACTTGTCTTTGAGGTTACATTTACCAAGCTAAATCCAACATTCATCATGTTTGACAAACACAGCTGCAGCCAACTGGATCCAGAAGTGAGAGTGTCATTACTGATGCAACTTAACACATGATCTGAAAGCCCCAAACTCTCCCAATCGGCGTAAACATTTCATGCACCGGGGCCCGCATGGAAGAGATTAAGACATAGATGGATGAGAGGAAAGGGGCATGACATCTGGAGATGGGGTAGAGAGCTCAGATTCAAGTCAATCTTTTGATATTGATTGCATCTGGAGCAAATTCATTTCCAGCTCATGATCTGAGAGTGGAGAGCGCCGGTGGGATATGGGAGGGTGCGAGGAGGTGTCGTCCTATCAATTACTCTGAAGTGAGGGGCTTTTAAACAGAGAAACAGACACTGCCTTAGATGGCCATGATGGTCCTAATCATTGTGTCCTTTCCTTTGATGATTTGGCATTTGGGATGCTGTTTTGGTTTCCTGGCTCAAAGAAAAGAGCGTGAGAGGGTGGGAGGAAAAGAGGAAGAAGATGAAAAGTGAGAGAGAGTGCAGTAAGGTAGACAGGAAGGACCGCAATGACCTCTTCCAGAGGCCCGGGCGACTTGCGTCTCTCTCAGACACGGTTATAAAGATCTCATCTGTCATAGTTTGTCTGATCATTAAGCGATTTGAAACTCTGCTGCCTTCAAAGCCTCCTGCCAGCCCTCAGGACCGAGAGCTTTCTGACAGGTGGTACAGACACCAATGCTTAAACGGCATTTTCTTGACAGTAAAAATTCAGTAAACACATTGTGAGCTCTGCGGAGAACAAATAGGAATCTTTTGGGTATCACAGATTAGCCGTGTTTGAACACCGCGAGAGATGCGGCTCAAATGGGTTTCGAAAGCTTCCCGTTTTCAGGCGATGCGCCAGTCTTAAAATTACAGATCAAAAATGCCTGTAACTCACATGGCACAAGCACAGAAAACAAAAAACTGTTAAAACAGTTTAAATCTTTATTTTTTACCTTCTTATAGCTTTGTGTATACAGCCCACATGCATTAGTCTGAGATACATTGATCAGCGCAAAGAACGCAAATAACGGACTTCATCTGGATGACTCAGGCCTGCCATAACTACAGCACTGTCTCTTAAAACAGCCCGGGGAAGCAGTTAAAAAGATAAAACTCAAGACCTCTCCAAACATCATGCAAAATAATTACCCTTGACTCAAATAAAAGAGCCTAGCACACTGGAAATCTGTTCCTTCAACGCTCACATTCCATCATTCCTGCTGCACTGTGCACTCCCATTACCAAACAGGCGCTCCGTTAATGTCCTGCAAGAAATCTAAAGCTATCATCTAATACAAACTGACAGATGATAAAAATACAGATTCATTAAAACGGCAGCACCGGAGCGCCAGGAGGCAGAGCTGGGGCTAAAGGAATAATAGGACCTCGGGCAGATATGTATCTGTCATTAGGCCAGCAGAAGCGTCCAGAGTCATACCCCCTTCAATGTTCCCTAATAAGGATTAATTTCCTGTGGTGGTTACACCTGTAGCTAATGGGAGAAGGCCGACCACAAGGTGCGCACCATCAGTACGATTATCGTCAGCCAAAGCTCCCCATGGTTCACCGGAGAAGACCATCAGTCTTTTTAGATGGGTTTGATTCTTTTATGGCAAGAGGGGAACATCAGAGAGGAACATATGCAAGAAGAATCATTTGACATAGCTTTTGTGAGGATTTAGATGCCTTCGAGTCGAGTCACATATCAATGTGCAAGAATTAAAAGTAGATGAAAAGTTGTGATACAGCATTAAGCTTAATGGGATTTATTTAAACAGGACATTTACCAAGATCAACATCCATTTCAATCATCAATCAGATTTTAGGAATAGGTTTAGCGTTATAATAAGGGTTTGGGAGTTTGAAACTTACTTCATCAAATGTCGGACCACTTCAACAGTACAATATTCAACTATTTTATCTCTATCTATCTATCTATCTATCTATCTATCTGATAGATAGGAAACATGATACTCTTTTTTCGGGATTATTCAATGAATAGAAAGTTTCAGCAATGAATGAATAAATGAATGAATATACATACATACATACACACACATATATACATACATATATTGATTTTTTTTATTACTTTTATATTCAGTTTCATTGCATAATAAAAACAGTTGTAAATGTCTTCAAAGTATCATCTTACACAGGCATCTACTGTAAAGCCATTTTCAGATCATAAATGTGAAATCCATTTACGCCTATATCCTGATTCCCCATGCCCCAAAAATAAACTGTATTTATCTCTATAAGCAGCATTTGTTGCATCCTCAGAGCTGTTATTGAATCTATTGCTACGGTGTATCATGATATTTCCACTGTAATAACATAGGATTGCTTCTAAGATGGACACTATTCTTTGTCCACAATGATTTATAATTCTATAAAGGAAAACTTTTGCCTCCGGAGGTGAGTGAGCCAGAAGTTTATCATGCTTTTTGTGTCTGGAGCACAAAGGCAAAGAAAATAAGAACATATCTTTCAGCGCATTGTGTTTGTATTGCAGTTGCTTGTAGTAAATAAGTTTCTAAAAGGCCCTCAAGAGTGCCGTTTCAGACTGAAATGCTTTCATGGCTTTCTTATGGTTAAATGTGCACACTTTCTGAACTCTTTTCATGGAAACAAGCGGAAGAAACAGTTTCTGTATACCTCACTTATGTCAATTTGGTGAAAACATCACAGTGATGCTGGTTTAACACAGTTTTGCACACGCGGACTGAGGTCAACACTTAACTGGATTTTGCTTGACAGTTTTGACTAAATGGCTGGAGATAAATGTCCCACTTTACTGATGTGGCCTCTAGGGGCTTCCTTCTGGCCTGACAGGGGAAATATGCATTCCAGTAAAATAAGATGGAGTGCAGTTGGGGTACGAATTCCTTGACAGTTTTTTTCTCACTTGTTGGTAATTCTGGCAGTTCTTACATGCAAATTTAAATTATTGCATGGGAAAAATACAAAATGGCTCCCGCTGCATAACTGAGCTCTACTTTTTGGTTTCCCCTCAAAACCTTAATCAACGAGTTGGGCAGCCACTGGGGGAGATTCACTGCAAATAAAAGTCTTGTATGCAATCAGCCGAGATGAAATAACATGCAAAATCAGTTTACGCAAAATTAGTCCACATAGAAGTTCACTTTGAAGCTCTCTGCAGCTAAACGACAGCAGTAAATGGTCTGTAACTCTTTATAGAGCTCTTCCTCTCTAATCTTTCCAGCAGACAAAAAAGAGAAGATCATCTTTAATGTCGTTTGAAAGTAAAGGTGCTCCTTCAAAACAGATAAGGCTGTTCTTTTTTCTTTCCTTTGGTTTCAGACAATAAAAGAAATCCTCTGTCATAAAAAGGATGGAAAAGATGAGTGAAAAACATATATCCTTGAGCCCTTGAATGTTCTCTCATACACCAAAAAATATAATTTTATATGTTGTTTTAATGTATTTAAAATGTGAAATAATCTAAAATAATATTTAAAAAAATCCTACTGAGATTAATATGTATCAGTCACTCCTCTCTTCCTTCCTTCGCGTAATTTTTTATTAAGTTAATTTAGAAAAACTTTTGGAGCATTTTTCGTTCGTTAAATATACGTTTTTTAAAGTAATGACCAAGCAGCCAGTGGCAGACAGTGAGCCTATGTTTGATCAATTTAGCCTTCTCAAATCATCACAACTTGCCTAAAATAAAATCTATATATATATAACAGTTCAAGCATATAACAATGTTTAAATGTTAAACCTTGATAAATGTGCACTATATCCAATAGTTTGTGCTGAGAATGGAAGCTAAAGTGTGCTTTGCAGGACATGGAGGTGCCAGCGCGATCACTTGCATTTTTTTCAGTGGATACGCCATAATTTTTTGCTCATAAATGTAAGAGTAATACATCATTCGTAACTGTAAAGGGTCTACTTTTATTTGTGTGCACCCACAATGTCAACAAAACGCTTTTATAAAATAAAGAAAACAAACATGATGCGCTTTCTGCCATCTCATCTAGAACAGGAGCGCTTCACAAAAATAAACTGAAATTCAGCGAATACATTCCTCACCGACATGATAAATATATCTATAGAAAGCTTTAAATTACTACTTAATGAAATAAAACAAATCAAAATCAAAAACTCTTTCACTATAATCATAATTCGTAAAGATGCGCTTTTCTCTAAAGGCGCGTCTAATGAAGAGGTGGCGAGTCAGGATCAGGCGAGTCACTTCATCCTTGCGACACCAACTCAGAAAACAATATTTATTAGTAAATAATTCAAATATCTCCTTCCTGTTTCTCCCTGATGGTCGCAAAAGCAGTTTTTTTTTTTTTTTTTTTTTTTTTTTTTGCTACAATGTGATTAATCAGTGCATGCTGATGAACTTTTATCGTAGTTTATAGTTATATGGAAACGAAAGTGGTTAACATTCAACCCGTTCTTTTTCATCAGTACTATTATTTGTAATTTGAATTTTGTGAACGGTAGATTCTATTTTGCTGTGTTATAAGTTGGGCTTCAGATGCTTTCACTTTCGATTTTTGCGATCTTGTCACATTTTACAATAAAATATAATTGTTTTGCTTGCATCTATAGCCTACACCAGGGGTCGGCAACCTTTTCGGCCGGACGTGCCATTTAAAATTTTTCTGGTTAACCACTGTGCCAACCTCACCCCTCTTTTTAATGCATTCGGTATTATACATTATGCATTAATGCTTTGTACAGTACATACACATTTTTAAATGATACGATAAAAAAAACAACAGGCCTATTTTTATTTTTATGCAAATGGTTTCTGAAGATTTTTTCATAAATTGTTTTTTAAACTTTTAAAAAGTTTCTTGATTTACAGATATACAGTGTGACCGTACTGAACATCACTGTATGTGTGTGTGAGACAAGGCCAATGCAATAAAACCATTCAGTTTAATCGCCGTTCTATTTTAATACGCTGCATTAATTGATGCGTGTGTGTGCACACACACACCACTGACACACAGATCTGTGATCATGCTGTGCAAAAAGTAACATTCAGAAGCTCATAAACCTGTTGTCAGTGCTTCCACGCGACTTTTAGTAATTGATGCTGAATCGCATATACAGTATTTCTCAGCAAGTAGGGGTGGTAAAATCAATGTTTTTAAATAAATAAACTCGGCTTTATATTTTTGTAGACAGAGACAGATGCAGACAATTTACACATATCTCTCTCTCTCTTGCTCTCAAAATGGCCATATTTGGGAAAAAAATGAGTAGTTTGCGGTACTGGATATAGCTGTCGGTCATTTAACATTTTTATCGTAAACGTATCGTTAAAATTTGATTAATATTACATGATTTGCAGCATCATCTTACCTCGCTCTCTTTAACGTTAAACTGACGTTTCGCGCTCTGCTTCTGTCAACAGTAAACCCTGCCTTCTTTGATTTGATTGGCCATCTCAGTCAATTTGACATTGACGAGCTCTGTTAGACTACTGAGGCTTTGATCTGAAGCACCTAGTATGTGCAGCGGTCGCACACGCATCCGTAGACTAGCGCAAGTTAATTGTCACACTTTAATAGCATTTATAGCTCCTAACAGGCTGTGTTATTACCTCAAAATGTATGTCAGTATGCAGTTTTCCCTATTGCTTGCTTGCCAGCGATTATCCCTCTGTGTGTCACTGTTAGCATGGGTGCCACAGGTTGCCGACCCCTGGCCGACACCTTTGACTAAAACAAAAGATGGATTTTCTCAAAATGGCAGCGCTTATGAGCTCAACAACACGGTGGTCGCCCCAGTGCGACCCCTCACAAAATTTAGTCACATAGACAGGAAAAAAATGGTTGCAGTCTGGAGTCCTGCAATTAATAGGAGATATCCAAATATAAGATAACCAAAACGTTTGGTAATTTAATAGGAGATATAACCATATAGTATACAGGTAATTATATATATATATATATATATATATATATATATATATATAATTATAATATATGAATAATAAAATAAATATAAGGAAAATTCTCCCACTCGATTTTGTAATATTCTTTCATTTTGTAGTCCATATGGAAAGGTGCATTTCTGTTAAAGGCACATCCACTTCATCTTTGCACCAGACACTGACTCAGAAGGTACTAGTTTATTAATACATAACTGAAATCTCTTCTTTTCCCCCCGACACGTTCATAATCACTTTGCCAGTGCTTTGAGGCAATTGCTTTATGCGTGAGCTTGAGCGTGGTCATATATTAATAGTATATTATTATATTAATCAATTTAATATAGGACGTGCAACTAGTTGACTAGAAAAAATCTTTATTTCGGGGCAGGCCTACTTAGCACAAGGAAGCGCTTCATTTTTAAAATAAAATGCTATAAAGACATTATGAAAAGTGCGACAGCTGCAAAACACTTCGTTACTGTACAGCATGTTTATAATGGATTCCAGGAAAAAATCTGTGGGGGTGCTATGGGGATGCTTTTGTCTTTCTTGGGGGTGCTGAAGCACCTGTTAGCCCCTGCTTAGCGCCACCCATGGGCCCGCATCTTAACTATGATGTGAAAATTGGCCTGAAGCCCGGCCCGAGGGCCATAACAAAGTCAGGGCCCGGGCTGAAATGCAGGGCTCTACTTTGCCCCCCCCCCATCCTTCATCAACTCTAACAGCTGACGACTTTGCCACATTTTTCATTAATAAAATTAAAACCATCAGTGCACAATTTTCCACACCACAATCTGTCAAGCACATTTTACCAGCAAACATACACTCGTTCACTCTCTTCTCTTCACTCTCTGAGGCAGAAGTCTCCAAACTCATCCTTTCTAATCATCCTACTACTTGTCCGCTTGATCCATCTCATCTCCTTCAAGCTATTTCTACTGCAGTTGTACCTGCACTCTCACATCATTACCACATCCCTTCACACTGGTGTTTTCCCCTTAGCATTTAGACAGGCTCGTATAACCCCACTACTTAAGAAACCCACCCTTAACCCATCTCTTTTAGAGAATGGTTTCCCTTCTTCCTTTAATTGCAAAAACAATTGAACTAGCTGTGTTGAACCAAGTCTCTGCCTTTCTCACACAGAACAACCTCCTCAACAGCAACCAGTCTACCCATCTCTTTTAGAGAATGGTTTGAGACTGCCTTGCTCTCAGTTGTTGAAGCCCCAACACTGGCAAGAGCGGAATCAATCTTCAATACTATTTTGCTGGACCTGTCCGCTGCTTTTGACATGGTTTACCACCAGATCCTCCTGTCACACCCTATTTGGCAAAGGGCACACATAACAACCGCCCTCCACAGTGGTTTGAGTCTTATCTCTCAGATAGGTCCTTCAAGGTATCTTGGAGAGGTGAGATGTCCAAGTCTCAACATCTAACTACTGGGGTGCCTCAGGGTTCAGTTATTGGACCACTTCTCTTCTTTGTCTACATGGTATCACTAGGTTCTGTCATTTAGAAACATGGCTTTTCATATCACTGCTATGCTGATGACACTCAACTCTACCTCTTTTTTCATCTTGATGTTTAGACGATAGCTGCTCGCATCTCAGCTTGTCTAACAGACATTTCTTGCTGGTTGATGGACCATTACCTTCAACTCAACCTAGCCAAGACGGAACTGCTTGTGGTTCCATCAAACCCATTGTTTCATCACAATTTCACCATCCAGTTAGGCACATCAACCATAACCCCTTCAGAAACAGCCAGAAACCTTGGAGTTATGACTGATGATCAGCTGATTTTCTCAGACCACATTGCTAAAACTGCCCGGTTCTGCAGATTTGCTTTATTCAACATCAAAAAGATCAGGCCCTTTCTTTCGGAACATGCTTCACAACTCCTTGTTCAAGCTCTTGTTCTGTCCAGGCCAGACTATTGCAATGCTCTCTTGGCAGGTCTTCCAGCCAGTTCTATCAAACCTTTACAATCAATCCAGAACGCGGCAGCAAGATTAATTTTTAATGAGCCAAAAAGAATGCACATTACACCTCTGTTTATCAATTTGCACTGGCTACCAATAGCTGCTCACATAAAATTCAAGGCATTGATGTTTGCCTACAAAACCACCACTGTCTCTGCACCCCTTTACCTAAATCCATTACTTCAGACTTATGTGCCCTCTAGAAGCTTGCATTTTGCAAAGTGAACATCCTCTGTCTAAAACGTACACTTTATTGTGCCATTCAAAGGATTTTAAATTTAATTTTCACTGATTTTTTAATTTTTTGCTCATGTGGGTATGAGCTGCTGAGTTCACAGACTTCTTCAAGAATCAGCTAAAAAAACACATGTCTTCTATCTTTTTTTGACTTTTTTTAACCCTCTAACTCTAGCACTCTCTATTCTAATTATATTCTTTAAAAAAAAAAAAAAGTATCCTATATATTTGTTTTCTTTTTATTTATTATACAGTTTAAACTGTATAAAATAAGAATAAGAAACAAATTACAAGCAATAAGGCAAAAAAAAAATACTATAGTAATACAATAAATAAGAAATGCTACATAGGCCTACATTGTATAAAGTAGATTTTCTCTCTTTTGTTGTTTAATTAACATGAATGACAGAAAGCAGGAATATTAGACTGCTGTCACTTTAAGAGCTGCCCTGATCAAAATACTATGTTTTCTTTCTCAGCAGTTTGCTTTCACTTAAGACTTAAATTACTGTTTGTGAAGATAATTGCAAAGACAGACATTTTGATACAATTGTGTATATTTAACCGTTTAAGGCCTATAAAGTGACAAAAATAAACTCTATGAGCACCATCTTCATGTGTACGTGCCTTTCTGACAGCGCTCGGGAACAGTCTCTGACCTGCCCAACTCAATCTGAGCTGCTGAGTTCTCTATTGCTGCTGATTGCATTTCAGCGGCTTAAAATTACTGTTTTTTAATCCGCAATGCTTAAAAAACGCATACAAACTATACGTTTTCATGACCACGTAGCACAGCAATGTCATTTGAACATGTATGTGTGTGTGTGTGTGTGTGTGTGTGTGTGTGGTCTGTCTGTTCAAGTAAAACTCAAGATGTTTCATTGCTCCACATGCATCTCCAAACTCTCAGTAGAGATCTTTGTGCCAAGTGACAAAAACTGCTGCTAGCTAATGTAAAGACTATATTCTTCAGTACATGAAGGTTGTATTTTCAAATGTGCTGTAAAATTCTGTGGGGTCCTTTAATGGCTAATTGGGGTGGAATGAGTTCACTGCTAAAATGCCAGAAGGTTCAGGGTGGAGGTCTTGAGAGAGATGATTACAGGGAAGAGGCTTGAGTAATTGACGGCCATTGAACAAAGGGTTCACTGCTTTCTCAGAGTTTGGCCAACATTGCTACAGGCCTTGCATTTAGTCAGCCTGCAATAATGAAGCTGTCTTTGTATGTACTGTAGCCACTATATCCATCTCAATACTTTTATAGTCCTGTTGACCTGACAAGTAGTCAAATGGTGTCACTGTAGTGAGAGTTTAACAGAATGTAGTTTTTTTATTTATATATATATATATATATATAATATATATATATATATATATATATATAAACACACTAGTAAAGTTACTAGTATTTATATGAATAAAATTCCAAATAAAAGTTTAATGATTATTTTAATAACAAAACTACAGAAAAGCTGTAGCTTGGTGCCTGACAAAAGATAATTATCATTAATTAATAATGAATCATGCTCAAGCTAGCATGAATTCACTTTTTCTATTCTAAACTCTCAGTTCCGGCTCATTTCAGCCCCTTGCGTGTGAAAAGGAATAGCTACTGGAAATAAAAAGGAATGAAAAAAGAAGCCTGTGCTATTAATCTATTAGCATGCACATTCTCAAAACCCTTGCTGTAAACACCCACAAACACAAGCCTGGCAGATTATAAATCAGTCATTTTGCCATTAAAGTCTCGTGCAGTTCGTAAAGCTTAACTCTGGGTGTTTATATACATATATATGCTTTTCCACACTTAATATGATTCCTCTGGCTTACTGAGTTAGCCTGTGTGAGGGGAGGGGTTTAGAGAAATGGGGCCACTCATTATTTTGAGAACCATCTGTTTGTCGAGGTACAGAATACGGAGGGATGGTGGAATCCATTTCCCATCTTCTGTAGCTGTAGTTTTCAAACTCAAACTCTTTTGGTAATCAGACCAGCTTCTTAACCACTACACAACCACAACAAACATTCAGAACAAGGATTGAATCTATTTAAATTCAACATTTTACAGTCTACCCACTAAGCTACACCGGCTCCCAAGTCATCATCCACTGCCACTGATACCTCATTCTTTCCACGTCCTCCACTCTCCAAGTACAAAATGACAAATCAAGCAGCTTTACAACCCATCCATGTGCTTCTCCGTAGCCACCAGGCACTGTTTGATTGTGTATCAGCTTCATGGAGCAGCGGATATTGGCTTTGTTTGCCTACGGCTTTGTCGTTTTTCATCTGGGTCCCTCCATTTTTATTTTTTATTTTTTTTTCTTTTGGTATCTGAGTTCACTGAAATGTGAACAATTAGGATCCGTGGAAAGGCTAATAAACAACTTTGACAAACTGCCAATGCTCAATGTACGTTTAACAGAAATTATATATATATCTTTTTGCTTATTTTTCATATCCAATTTTCATTTTATTTCTATCTTTATTTTTGTTGAGTTTTTTGTTGTTTCATATATATATTATATATATATATATATATATATTATATATATATTTGTATAAAATAATTTAAAACATTTAAACATTTACAAGAATCTGCAAAAAAACAAATGTCAGTGCTAAAAGAAAAAAGTACAGAGCCCCGCACATGGCATGCAGGAAAAAAAAATAGCAGGCTAAATCGTTCCCTCGATTTATAAATTGTGCACACAAGTTACTAATTTAGTGCCTCGATTTATAAATTGTGCACACAATTTACTAATTGGTCCCCTTGATTTGCTAAATTATGCACACGATTTATAAATCGAGAGAACTAATTTGTTAATTTTTTCGTTTTATTTTTTGTGCACGATTTTTAATATTTGGTGAACTTGATTTTTATCGTGTTCCCTCGATTTATAAATCGTGCACACTATTTATTTATTTTCTTGCATTTCATGTGCAGTTTTTCTGTAAAAAAAAAAAAAAAAAATAAAAAAAAAAAAAAAAAAAAAAAAAACCTAGAGCAAAAAAGATTCAGGACTCGGACACGACATTGACACCTCATGCAATCAGCTGTGTTGTTATTGCTTTGGCTCAGATGAATTACATTAATGTACTTGGTTGCCTCCAGGTCCTTCAAAAGTGATATCCCTCCTGAGTTTCATGTCTCTGCCCACAAACAAATCAAATGTATTTGATTATGAGTCAACAAAGCATCACAATATGACTGATGATACTCTGCCACTTTTTGGGGGGTTCAGAAGAGGCTGGAGAACCAGAATCGCATCTTTAGAGGCCGATAAAATTTAGCCGATTTAACAAAGCTCACTTAGTTTGGGATTGTCTCCACATTGGAGTGGGAACAGGCGGATCAGAAGCACATGGTGCCCGGAAACACAAGCTAGCGCAGTTTTTCTCCCTGCATGTCGCTGAGAATCCAATTTTGGCTTGATTTGGAAATCATGGAAAAGCTCATAGGAAGTACAGAGAGAATGGAAAAGAGTGAATGGATGTGTTTAGGGAATACAGTCTGCCAGCCTCGAAATAATGTAAAATCCTAAAGACAGATAATTCACAGATTAGTCCGGATCAAGGACGTGTGGAAAAGAAAACCCACCGGCACCCCAAAAGGACTATTGTGAATCCTTTTCTCAGGTGGAAATCAGAAGGTTTGCCAATTGTGCAAGATATTAATTTATATATTATTTTAGTTTATTATTGATTTTTTTTCATGGTTGTTGAAGATTATTTTATACTTTATCCGGAAATTAATTATTTATTGTTGTTTTAAATATATTATTTATTATGGAGTTTTTTATTTAATTTTTTGTGAAAATATTTTGTTTCTTCTTCTGTAAAAAATATTTTTATAAAATAATAATAAAAAAATATATATTTTATAAGTTTATTTATTACGGGGATGGTCGCTATATTTCTCTAATGTGGCGATAACCTGTGGCGCCTCATCTGCCTCCTCCCTGATAATCCCCGGCACCCCGTCCTAAATCGCCGCCCCTTCACCAGGCTCCCGATAGGAGTGGGTGTGGGAGAGAGGAGGGGCGCTGGACGAGTCAGAGGCTGGCGGCGTGTGATGGGGCACACCTGAAGGAAATGGAGCCTCATCACCGCCGCTGTTTAAAAGCCCAACGCGCCTGTCCTCGAGAGACCGGTCTCTCTCCCCGTGCATGCACACTGGTGTCCTCGTGGGTCCAGGAAGGGTGCGTTGAGGGACTCCCCGCCACCAGAGACGTGAGCTGCCGGACCCGCGGTCCGGTCGAAAACCGCACCCGTCTACACGGCCGTCGGGCCAGGATGCCGGGCCGTCCATCCCCTGCAAGCGCCTGCGGCCAGCGAGGAGGATGAAGCCGCTAGAAGAAGCCGCCGCCCCTCGCGCCCCGGACCGAAGAGGGGAGCGCGTGCGGCCGCCGGACTCCGCCCCTTACCTGGACCCTTCCCTCCGTGAACACTGCCAGACCCCCACGAACCCCGCAGCACCGACGAGGACACCAGATTCCCTGTTGTTTTGGACACTGTTCCCCTTTTGGACACTTTATTCCCCCTTGTTTTGTTTTTTTCTGTTAAATAAAAACCTCTCCGAGGCCTGACGCCACGCCCACTGTGTCTGTCGTTGGCTCGTCCCGTCACTTTTATTTATTACATATATTAATATATTTCTCTATATTAATCTTCCTTTTTGTGGTTGAGACCCCTTTGAGAGGCCACTCAAATTCTTCTTAAACAAAGTTATCGACTTTTCACGCCCCCGTTTCCCACTTCACCTTCTCTTTCTCAAGCATACATATTCTTTTGTCTAGAACTCAATCTGTAAAGCACATGAGGGAATTTGCAGCCGACCTAAATTTAAACCCAAGTTCAATTTACTCTGGAAATATGACAGTACAGTAGGTGTACTAAAATATGATGAGTCTTGCTAAGGGAGGCAGCAGATTTACGCACTCCCTGAGTACACTGTAAAAATTTAGGCAAGGACAGAAACTCCACAAATCACTGTCAATGTCGCTGCCACTCACTGTAATAAGTATGCTTTTATAGGCTTTTCAAATGGCAGGAGTCTTCAGACTTTAATTGAATCAGTTCTGTTTGGAAGAGTACTCAAGGGGGCAATGAAGAGCTTGGGAATGTCTGCCACCTGCTGTGTGGAACAAAGTCGGATTACGAAAAATGGCTGTTGGCAGGCAGTAGGAATGGGAATCGTGAGTATGCAGTGCGCAATATATATTAAAAAAAAAAATCAAGTTTGAATTTTTTTGATTAATTAAATAACGTGATTTAAATGACTCACTAATTCTTAAATCTACTGATCCCACCAATTAAATGATTGAATTGAATCATTGATTCTTGATTACATTGATTCATGACTCATTTGTTTTTATATATATTGATAACACAAATTTTTTGATTGGATTTAATATTTTGTTTTTCATAATTTTGGACTGCAGTTATATCTGATCAAATGTGCATTATTATTCTTTAGCTTGGGTTAAACGAATTAATTTTACTTGGCTGGAACAGCAGCTACGCTAATTATGTCTCTATTTGTTTCTCTGCTTTGCCACGGGATTTACATCCCGTGGTAACTAGGATTTACACAAGCTCCAGTCTGGATCCAGAACACCTGAGAAGAGATGATGCCAGCCCCTCAGAGGACCTCAGATGATGCTAACCCAGAGACAACATACAGAACTACCACATTTTGCTATAAGTTTGATTGCCATAATTGCTGTTAATAGTGTTAATCGTCTGTTTGTTTACGTCTTCTTATTGATTTTTCTGAACATTTCTGCTATATGCACATGAACTGACAATCACCACTGATAAGATACTACTAAATATTGTAGAAACTTAATTTTCTGTAAAGTTGCTTTGTAATGATTTGTATCGTAAAAAGCGCTATACAAATAAACTTGAATTGAATTGATAATCTACTGATCCCACCAATTAATTGATTGATTTGTTTTTTTGATTATTGTTCAAATGACTCGATTGTCAAATGTACTGATTCGCCAATTAATAAACTGAATTAATTCAATGATTCATGTCTGAATTGATTCACTGATTCATGATTTTATAAATTCATTGACTCATTAATTGACACATGATTCAAATGACTCATTGATTCTCAAATTTACTGATTTCACCAATTAATTGATTGATTAATTGATTCACTGATTCTTTCAGCATAAAGTAGTAACAGTTCTTGTTTAATTGCAAGTTGGACGATTTAAATCACGTTTAATTCAATGTGCTTTGCTGTTTCTTAGAAACTGCTAAACAAAAAAAATGACAAATAATAGAGTGTAAATAGTTTCTACACATTTTTTTTTCTATGTGCTCATACTGTATATTTAATGCTTAAGATTATTCTAGTCCATATGTCCCAAATAATAAATACTCAAGAAACAGAACTGAAAATTGAAAATTGAAAACATTTTTAGCATTTTAGCACTAGGCAGAAAATGTATTGATTTAAGATAAAGGCTCTGATTGGGGGATTTTAACTCTTGACATCTGGCAACCATGACATCTTGTGGAGGCTTGTTATGAGTGCAAGATAATGCAAATGAAATGTTTTCAGGATAAATAACCAGAAGGCAAATATTGCAGATGATTATACTTAAAAAATCTAGACATAAAAAAATATATATAAAATAAACAGTCTTGGTTCCTATTTGGTACTCACAAGTTGTGGGCTTGTTGCAGTTGTGGCCGTGCCGGAAATACTGCGGGTTTTCGATTACTGGGATACGAGTCATGCCGATTACCACAGCGTCTGGCCCGGCATCTAGGGTACACGGGGTTATGATGCCGTGATTGACGTGATGGAGGGGGCTGGCAGAGTCTTCTTCACCACTGATCACAGCCACGGGTCCTGCAGAAGGAAAAAGAGAGCCATCACACAAAATGACATTGGTTGCTTAATGGAAAATGAATGCAGCGTAATACATCTGAGAGGGAAAAGCGGGCAGGCTCATTTGTCAGAATAAACGTTATCTCTTAGAGCTGCGACTGGCCTCTGAGCTCTTCTCTGTCATTTGGTCACACATTAAACGCCTGATTCAACCCCAGAAGCCTCAGCTGCCGTGGCCCTGGGCCATGGTAAACACTGACTCCCCAAGTCTCCCAAAGTCCCATCATCGGCTCATTTAGTGGCGTCAACAAAAAAACACCAACATTCAGTTTTGGGCCTCCAAGCCGGCAATAGATAAATGACAGGCCTTGACAATAAAGATGGCCTGATGGCCAACGTGAGAGTGTTTCAGGACAGCTGACTGAACCAGCACTTTCCCAATACAGTCATTGTTGCATTTCTGGCATCAGTTTTACGGCATCCTTACTCCATGTCTTCCATCACTGAATAGAATAGAATAGAATAGAATAGAATAGAATAGAATCAATACAGTCATTGTTGTATTTTTGGAAAATAAGGACATTACGTTGTCTTAATATTTTTGTAAATTTGATATTTAATGATTTTTTTCTATCTATCTATCTATATGTCTGTATATCTGTCTGTCTATCTATCTCGGAAACAGCAGGGAAAGAAAAAAAAAACACTGTCAAGTCTGTATGTTTAATATTTTTAGTAAACAGCAGGGAGATATTTAGTAGTAATTGTTTTGATTTGAATATTTTATTTTTATAAATATAAATGATGTCGTATTTGGATGTTTTATTATTTTTTCTTAATATTCCCTTCAAAGTAATTCTAAGAAAACAGCATTTTTCACATTTGTCCCTCAGGGCCACTGAAAATGTCACAAGAGCAAGTAAAGGTTTGACCTATTGGCCTGACTGGATGGCAAAAAAAAAAAAAAAAAAAACTTTTTGTTAAGCCTTGAATGAGTGAGCTAACATTTGACTGTTTTGAAGTTCAACAACATATTATGCTGAGAACATGGTGGAACAGTCCTGCTGTCATTCAAGGTTTTTGATCCGGACAGTCAGTTTTCCCTTGGAATTCTCTTAGGAAGATTCACAAGGCCATTTAGTTCACAAGGTCAGACGTCTTGACACAAGGTCAACGAGTGGTGTGAACAGAAAGTGGACAGACAGACCCAGTTATTCTTTTATTTATTTATTTTTTATTTAAAGAGAGGTCATAGTACTCAAAGAAAGCTTAACATTGTAGATACGCATAGCCGCTTCAGTGTGAGACATACAGGGATTTTCATATGGAAAAAAAATAAATAAAGCTGAAAATATGGTTTGGGAGTGTTTTTTCCCTCAGGGATTACAAATATATGTGAATTTATTTTGGTAGGTATCATGAGAAGACTGTGGGTAAATAAGTCATACTGGAGGATAAACAAGTAAATAAATAGGCTAATACATAAAAAATGAGCTGGGTATTTTGAAATATATACCAACTGCATCACTAATTTGAATGATTCTTTCATTAGGATGCATAAAAGTCGTCATCAAGGTTTCATTCGGAATTTATTTGAACTGCCAAATGAAAAGAATCTTTATCTGATTTTGTACTGCTCTTTGTGAACTTCAATCTGAAATCCAAATGTAATGAGCAGCTGCAATCACTTTCATGGCTATAAACTGAGATTATTTTGAGACAATAACAGTGGTCTGCTGTGACATATTTAAGGGGAAATCTTGGGGAAAAGTTTTAATTAGCTTTAGCCTTTAAGACAGGAGGAGACATTCAGCTAAGTGTCAAATGACCCCTGCAGCTAATTGGGTCATTAAAATATTTTCTTTTCCTTAATTGGAAAGTCTAAAAGTCCCAAAAGGACCATTAAAATAATTTTTGTAAATACTAAAAGGAGTCTTAGCAAGGTGAAAAAGTACACACAATTATCCCTGTTCTTTAAAACATCACCCTAATAATATATGATCATAATTTATATTATATACTGACTAATAAAATTAACTCAAAAACTCAATCTAACAAAAACTTGAAGGTGCATAAATGATATTATACATTGTCTAAAATATAAATTTTAAGTTGCAGGTCTTGAGTCTTACGTTGCGTCATCCAAATGTTTCTTAATTTTATCCACAAAATTAAAAGTTGTTTAATTAGCTCGGTTTTGTTTAAAGTTGCATTAATAATGCTACGTTTTAAGCTTGAGAGTAACAGAACTCCTTAAAATTCCTCCTTAATATCTTCAGGTTATACTTATAGATGTGCAAGGTCAGACGCCGCTGCTAATGCGCTTCAAAATAAATACATAAAGCATATCAAATGGCACTTTCAAAATCCTATTATACAGCTGGCACGGTGAATTGAAGATCGCTTTCACTCGCTGTTGCCTTTTGGCATTTTAAGTTAGGAACTCTATCAATAAAATGCAGGAAACAATTTGTTTAAGCAGCCGAAACAGAAAATGGGTAGCAAGCCATCTCTTTTCTACAGGACAACCTCCTCTTGTCATCTTCTCTTTGGACCCAGACAACTGTGTGGATTATCACAACTGTATTCCAAATAATATGTTTAAATAAACAAATAAATAAACTGCACAAGTAAATCTTAATCATTAGCACAACTGTACTCCAAATAATGCATTTAAGAAACAATAAAAAGAGCATAAATATATAAATACAATAAACATAGGTACTGTCAGAATGCTTTAAATGTACTTTGAGTTCTCCGCTGGGACTGAGCACTATATAAAACACTTTAAAAAGCACATTTCAGTGATGAATTATGTTTTTCTTCCACCTTCCTGAACAATGAAAGCCTCAAGGCCAATATTATTTATTGCCTACACGGAAACATTATTTCCTCTTTTCTTCTACCTCTGCATCTGAAGAACAAAGTCAGTTTAATAAGATTGTGAGATGGGCGGAAGAGAACCCGCAAAATCTTCACAAAGACAGTTGCTATGTGCCAGAATTCAGACTGTCAACAATATAATTGCAAATAATGACAGCGATTTTCAAAAATAATGCTACAATTCAGTGTAATGCTTAAACCTACTGAATGAACTTAGAAGTCCCAATTTCCATTCATAATATATGCAAAAGAGTATTCTGCTAAACATTTCTTTTTGTGTAAAAAAAATTATAAAATAAAATAAAATACAGGTTTGGAACGAATAAATGGAATGAGTAAATAGTGACAGACTTTTCATTTATGGGTGAACTACTCCTGTAAAACACTTTAAATCACTGCAAATACCTGCAGCCATGTGTAAAAACATTAAAAATTAGCTTGGCTTCCCTTGTTGTTTAAACACAGACGATGTGCTTCTCCTTTCTGGGCTGATTTTCATACAGCTTACAGGAAGCTCTCACACCGTTGTTAATTAGCACCGAAAATAACTACGTAATCCTGCATGAAGACATGCATTACACATGCAGACTCACACATAAATTATCACCTTGCTGCATGTAGCGCAGCAGTGTCACACAATTTGTGCAATGTGTGTGAGAGTGTTGCTTGATACATGTGTGTAAGCCAGAACGGCAGTGGGATTTGACTCACTTTCTGTCAATGCACTGATCTTTCCTTTTATGCTTACATTTCAGATGAAATATGATAAGTATTTCAGATAAACAAATATAAAAAACTAATTTTTTTAAAAAGGACTTTTATGTGATGAAAGTCGAGTCGAAGTCATTAATGAACAAGTATACTTTGGCCTTAAGTGTGAACCTGGAGCTGAGACTTGAACACCTTGTGTATAGCTATGGCATTTGACACAGTGCTGCCCATATGGCCATTGCTTCTATAACAGCTCATTTTTATCAGTTCTTTTGTCTTTGGGTCGTTATACTTCTCACAGATTTCTGCTCGTTCTAAATCAGATACAGATAAAGCAGCACAGTAAAGATTATATTTATATGAATGCATTAGTGAGAGAGCGATTGCTTGTGTGAATTAATTCTACCTGGCAGCGTCTCTCTACTAATAGTGAAGCTGTGGGATTTAGTTAAGACATATATGCTAGAACTTTTCAGTTTCTAAGCTATTTTGTTGAGAAATCACAGAACAGTGTTGACAGTACATTTCCGTGCTGAATGATTCTGTGCATGCACGATGTGCACGTGATGTACGAGCTACTGTCTTTAGCCTATGTGTGTTACAGTGTTACAGTGCAGCAGCGCATTAGATTAGAACATTGATTAATTCACCTGTACAATAAGCTGTTTAAAACATGCATTCTCCTGTTCAATTTTGAGCATCCAGTAAAATAATCACACATCTTGTGGAGCCTCTTCTGAGTATGCATTTATTTGTCATTTTAACTGTTTGGAAACGGAGTGTAAATGTGGAAGTCCTTCAAATATTTCTTATCCTGTTGCGCCCTCTGTAGGACCAGCGACTAGTTGACGTCAAGCTTAAAGCATCATGGCAGAGCATTTAAATTAACTAGTCGATTAGTTGGTGCAACCCCTGATATCTTATATATATCTAAAAATATACTGTATAAAGGCATCTGAAACCTGCTGTCTGAATGCCATTTGCCTGGAGTTGATATGGCTTCCTTTGATGTTGAAAGTGCAGAGCACTTTTCTGTATCTCAGGTAGCTATAAAAGATAAAACAGGCACTATCCATGCCCACTTCTCCCTAATGGCAATTGTGCCCCGATTGCAATGCAAAGCAGCCATGGAAGACCTGCACGAATAAATTACTCACATTACTTCCTCTGATCTCACCAATGTGTATTGAAGTGTCTCCTTGACATCAAACCACCTCGTCCAAGAGCAAGGGAGCGAGAGGTACAGACATGGGCAAAGGGGATGATTCATTCTTTTCTTAGCATATGAGACTGATTGGAAGTGGTAGAGATGGAAAATCAGCCATATAAAAACACTCGAGCCACTTCCTACGGCCGTAATTGTACTGTCTCTTCAGCTCATTCCTGTGCAGACCGCTGTAATGGCCTGAAGTCGGTTGCTTTTCTTCTTTTCCTGATTTGCGAATTGCCCAGATATATCTGCGGTGCCCCTCGGTGTCAGCGGCAATGACAAAACTCTTTTGTTGGGTAAACAGAGAATATGAACACAGTGAATCGACTCCCTGGTGTTCTGATTGCCTGTGAGGCAGACAACAACAATGCGGTCTTCATCTTGCCACTTTTCTCTTCGAAAACCCTCTTCAATTGCTTCCTTGGTAGGCATGTCTGGACTCAAACGTTATTTGCACCTTTCGCAAGTATCCTCAAATATACAGAGGAAAATAAGACCTTGGGCGTGAAAAATGCACCGTGTCTCAAAGAGCCGTAAACATGCAGGACCTCTAAACTCAAAGGACTTAAATTTAGGCGGCTAATTTCGGTTTCAGAGGAAAACGTTTTTGGCAAATGGCCAGTTAACAAAGGTGTATTATAATTTTAAATGTTAATATTGTGATTTTTTTTTTTTTTGTATTGATTTTTGAATTTATAATTAATAATAAAACATGTTTTAAGATTATATATATAATATAAAGTTGAGTGTGATTTGGCATTCAGCTATGTTTGTTGACCAGAATTAGTGCTCTGCATTTAAATCCGAAGTGCAACACACACAGGCAGTTACACACAAAGGTGAACACACACCGGAGCATTCATTTTATGCGGCGCCCGGGAGCAGTTGGGGGTTCGATGCTTGCTCAAGGGCACTAAGTCGTGGTATTTCTATGGAGAGAGAACTGTACATTCCCCCCACCCACAATTCCTGCCGGCCCGAGACTCGAATCATAAACCCATCGATTGGGAGTCGACAGCTAACCATAGGCCAAAAATCATATAAATTAGATAGATAGATAGTAGATAGATAGATAGATAGATAGATAGATAGATAGATAGATAGATAGATAGATAGATAGATTCCATGCAGATAGATAGATTCCAACCATTTTACCATGCAGATACTTGATACCTACAAAACTACCTACCATTCATGCAATATCATCTAACATTAATACAAACCGGATTCCAAAAAAGTTGGGACACTGTACAAATTATGAGTAAAAAAGGAATGGAATAATTTGCAAATCTCATAAACTTATATTTTATTCACAATAGAATATAGATAACATATCAAATGTTGAAAGTGAGACATTTTGAAATGTCATGCCAAATATTGGCTCATTTTGGATTTCTTGAGAGCTACACATTCCAAAAAATTTGGGACAGGTAGCAATAAGAGGCCGGAAAATTGAAATGTACATATAAGGAAAAGCTGAAGGACCAGTTTGCAACTTATTAGGTCAATTGGCAACATGATTGGGTATAAAAAGAGCCTCTCAGAGTGGCAGTGTCTCTCATAAGTCAAGATGGGCAGAGGATCACCAATTCCCCCAATGCTGTGGTGAAAAATAGTGGTGCAATATCAGAAAGGAGTTTCTCAGAGGAAAGAGTTTGAAGTTATCATCATCTACAGTGCATAATATCATACAAAGATTCAGAGAATGTGGAACAATCTCTGTGCGTAAGGGTCAAGGCCGAAAAAAACATACTGGATGCCCGTGATCTTTGGGCCCTTAGACGGCACTGCATCACATACAGGAATGCTACTGTAATGGAAATCACAACATGGGCTCAGGAATACTTCCAGAAAACAATGTCGGTGAACACAATCCACCGTGCCTTTCACCGTTGCCAGCTAAAACTCTATAGGTCAAAAAGAAGCCATATCTAAACATGATCCAGAAGCGCAGGTGTTTTCTCTGGGCCAAGGCTCATTTAAAATGAACTGTGGCAAAGTGGAAAACTGTTCTGTGGTCAGACGAATCAAAATTTGAAGTTGTTTTTGGAAAACTGGGACGCCATGTCATCCGGACTAAAGAGGACAAGGACAACCCAAGTTGTTATCGGCGCTCAGTTCAGAAGCCTGCATCTCTGATGGTATGGGGTTGCATGAGTGCGTGTGGCATGGGCAGCTTACACATCTGGAAAGGCACCATCAATGCTGAAAGGTATATCCAAGTTCTAGAACAACATATGCTCCCATCCAGATATCGTCTCTTTCAGGGAAGACCTTGCATTTTCCAACATGACAATGTCAGACCACATACTGCATCAATTACAACATCATGGCTGCGTAGAAGAAGGATCCGGGTACTGAAATGGCCAGCCTGCAGTCCAGCTCTTTCACCCATAGAAAACATTTGGCGGATCATAAAGAGGAAGATGCGACAAAGAAGACCTAAGACAGTTGAGCAACTAGAAGCCTGTATTAGACAAGAATGGGACTTGAGCAACTTGTCTCCTCAGTCCCCAGACGTTTGCAGACTGTTATAAAAAGAAGAGGGGATGCCACACAGTGGTAAACATGGCCTTGTCCCAACTTTTTTGAGATGTGTTGATGCCATGAAATTTAAAATCAACTTATTTTTCACTTAAAATTTTATATTTTCTCAGTTTAAACATTTGATATGTCATCTATGTTTTATTCTGAATAAAATATTGAAATTTTAAACTTCCGCATCATTGCATTCTGTTTTTATTCACAGTTTGTACAGTGTCCCAACTTTTTTGGAATCGGGTTTGTATATCACTTAAAAAAAAAAAAAAAAAAACATGGGATTTATGGCTCTAATGTTTTTTTTTTTTTTTTAAGTAATGTAACACTAAAGCGTATCGTATTAAAAAAAAAAAACTGCCTAATAGACCTCATTTGCTGCTTATTTCCTCTTTGGTGAGGACGCCCCACTCCAGTGACAAGTGTTAAGGAAAAATGAAGCGATTATGAGGAATTTTTTTCATAGAGTGCCTCCTTAAGTAATAAACAGCTCGTTCACTCAGTATGAGACATGGAAATGTGCAAATATTTGAAAGCAGCAGCTTACCGGTTATCACAGTTTCATCTCTGTGAAACAGATTAATAGTACAACATCCCCTGGAGCTTCAGGTGTACTAAGAACCTGTCGCGCCTTCTAATAAGCATTAGCACTGCTTACACTAAATACACTTCAGACCATCCGCTAACATTAGGTACATTTATTATTGCTTTAACTCAGACTTAGAGATTTTAGATAGTGTTATGAACACAAATGACACCTCAATTTGTGCCATTTGTTGAAGAAACAACTGCTAATACTTTTCTCAGCAATAGCAAGCTTAACTCAAGTGCTACATGCTAACTGCTAGGCCACAGTTCTGATGCTATTTTATACACTCGCTATTTTTGTTTCAGCCATTTTTTCCTTCACAACATGTCACAGTTTATTCTTGCAGTACAGGCAGCATGATTAGCTCCCTATGTCATAAAACAAAGTTAGCACCTGCGCTAGTCAACAAAACAGAGTCCCGGTACAGGAAGCATTAATATCCCGTTCCAGCACCTCTGCAGTCGGGCCAAACAATGAAAAAAATGGCAGGAACATAAAGGCAGTCAGTCATATTTATAGTCCTTAACAAAGTAGGCCATAGGCACAACATTCAATGTGCATTTTGTTTATAGCTGTATAAACGCCCATGAAGCTGGAGGGAGGGGAAGGACAGTACAGCCGCTTCGCCTGAAGGGACAGATGAAGAAGTAAATGCAACACAGTGACCAAATCTCCGCAGGCATAAATCAATCAGATGCTCTCTCTCTCTCTCCCACACACAAAGACACACACACATATTAGCAGGATAAAGGAGACTAGCACAAGACTGAAACCTCTTCATAATAAGAATCAACCTTTAGCTGTTCACATACAGAAAGAAGAGCAAAGATTATTTTCAACGATCACTCTGAAGTTGTATTATGGACTTTAGACAGATGGCAGGCACTATATTCAGTTCAATGTACGCTACAATAAGATTCTGAGGAACCAAGTTACAGCTTAATCAGTGACTTCTTTTTCTTTCTCTCAAGGTCTACTGTACAAGATGCAATGTGAAGAGCAGACAGAAGACTGCATCGAATCAAATCTGTTTGCCGAGAACTGCTCATGTTAACTGGTGGCACATTTATGTGTGATACTCACATGTGCATTCATTACGAACTGTGGAATGTTACGAACATGTGAATCACAACAACGTGTTAAGGCTCTCACAACTGCACTGCTGACATGTTCCATGCTCAGCAGAATCTCAGACACCTCTAGACAGAGTGCTGCAAACTACAAAGCTCTGTTTGAGAATCAATTGATTTCTTGATTATCCCTTAGCAGACTAATCAATTACACAATTAAAGTTATGAGTCAGTGCAATTTTTTTTGTTGTCTTTTTGTCTTTTGAATCCTTTGAACTTCAATATTTTGTGATTTCAATTACATTAATTTAATAAAAATGGCATTTAATTTTAGCTTAGAAATATACAATGAGTTGAGAAACCTGCAATATTTAAATCAAATATGCTTAAGTTTTATATATTATTTTAAATATGTATCAATAGCAACCTTACCTTCATCATTGTTCATGAAATAATAATAAAAAAAAATCACTTTTGAATTCAGATAAATTTACAAACAAAAATGTAAAGATTTTAAGTTTTTTTTTTTTTTTTTTTTTTTTTTTTTTTTACATAGAAAAAAACAGTAATATTGTGAAATATGTCTTAAGTCACACTGGTATATTTGTATTAATAGACATTTTTTTCAAATTTTTATTTTATGCCATAAATCATAAAGATATTAAGCAAAAATCATGTTCCATGAAGATATATTGTAAATGTCCTACCGTAAATATATTAAAACTTAATTTTTGAATGATAATATGCATTGTATATATATGTAATATGCATATATATATATATATATATATATATATGTAAATATATTATATATATATATATATATATATATATATATATACATACACACACACACACACACGCTTGTGCTAACATTAATACTTCTGCTAATGATAAACCAAAACTCTGCTGCAGTGGAATTAAAAACAGAAAAGAAAAAAAACAATTGCTTTCCAAGTGACTAGCTGCTAGCGTGAGTGCACAGCTCTCCATCATGTGAGTCACATCACAGCATTGCTTTAAAATTCTGCCTAAGGGCATCACAGTTTCATTCTTGTTCATTATATTGTCTGGCAGTGTGTAACGGCGCCCCTAGGGGACTGGAGGTCCATTTCGCGTGTAACCTTGCGGTGACCCTGCAAAGCCTTTAGCACATTGCCAGTGGCAACTGACCAGCTTGCGTCCTAAATGGAAAAATGAAGTATGGCCATACGTCTGGGCTGCCAATATACCTACAACTCTCAGAGCGATCAGCCATTTTGTAAAGTGGCGCAAGATCTGTGATGGTAAATCAGAGTACGGTGTCGTTTAGGCCCACCTGAAGCCTCTATGCAGTATTTTACCCTCACAGACCCCCTCTGGTGAATCTTAGATAGAAGAATGGAGGAAATGGAGGGAGGGATAGAGCCGAAGCGAGCGAGAGAGAGCAGAGAACATATATATCAACTGGAATGGTGACAGCCACACACATTCATCGCACAAGGAAAACATTTGGCTGATTGTGCTCACCGCAGTGAGGCTTCGCGTGGCTGACAGGTGTTTGATTCCCGCTGAATGCTAATGACCCTGATCTCCCAGCCAGGAATGAAGGGAGAGAAAGCGTGAGATGGGCTGAAGGGAGATCTGACTTAAGAGACGAACAACAACTGACTACACAGCATACTAATGTACTGTAACTGACAACAAATCCTGATCATAAAAAAATGCACCTCGATCCTTTGGCATATTTAAGTCATGTCACAATGATTTTACTTAACAGCTAAATGCATGTGAATTCCACTAAGTTGGCATGAAATGGAAATTCTATCTATTATTGATCTTATTGTGAGAGATTCATCCATGCATGTGTTTAATTTTTTTTTTACCACATTTTTTATTAAAATGTCATGACTTGAACTTCTGATGACAGACAACATCTGCATAAACCCTGCCCTTCCTTACATTTGACCTAAAGCTCAATTAAAACAGTTGGATTGAACTCCATTCTGTATTTATCTTTTCAATGTTTCTTTCAGGAACCTCTACCAACATTTCGCAAAACTCCTAAAACATACCTTTACATACAATTCACAGCAGTTTCTAACTGAAATGGACACTAGAGGCAGTAGAATGCCAACAACTTTTATTTCTTTTATAACAAATTGATGATTATGGAAATAAATGATCACTTAATAAAGACTTATTACCATTATGACTGCAAAACACCATTACCATAACAATGATTTGAAAACAAATAATTACTTGACATATTAATTTCAAAATTTGCATCACTAGCTCCAAATGTATGGCTTTTTTTTTTTTGGCATAGTAAACTTGCTCTGTAGCCCACCTATTACAGCATTGCACTCACAATGTGGAGTGCTTGAATATGATTCTAGAAACACAAATCATGATACAAGAGCTCAAGAACTTTTAGGAGCAAGCTTGAATAGTATGGTTGCTTAAGCAAATGCATTTTTATCTCATATTTGCTTTTAACACTATTTGTTAGGTAGCATTTTTAGCAGCACTCACACGTTATTTCTGAACTATCATGATACAACCAATGTGATAATATGTTGCCAGATTCGCATTTATCTGATTGAAATGGGCTTTTACTGTCATCGTGAAATGTGCAAGAAGCGACATAATATTTCGAATAAATGCATGTATTTTCAACAAGCCGGGGTTGTCTGTTACATTGTGGCTTTAAAGTAAATACCAGTGAGAAACCTGTAAATTTCTTTTCAATTAAAGATTTGCAGTGAATGCAAAGTGTTACTAATCAGCTTGCTAGAAATTACTGGTTTATGAGCTGGAAGGCTTGTGCGATCAAACTACATTTCCCATCATCCCATGTGAAGCACAAGAATGAAAAATACACACCCAATGTTCATCTTTTGACCTTGATTAGGTTGCATTAGTGTTACATGCTTCCTGTTTATGTGGAAAAAATGAGAAAGAGAAATAATTTGCATTAGCTATTAGCAATTCTTGTTTTGATATTAGCAGGTTTTAGAGGCTAAAGCTGAGCCAATTTTTCTTGTCTGCAACTGCCTTTTGCACAGTGAAAACTGGTGGAAAACAGGTGACTCTATATGGGGTAAGTTGTCACAATGGAAACCTGCCATTAAACTGCTAATTATAGACTATTTAACAGTGTTTCAGCAGAGATGAGTTTACAGACACCTACATTACAACATACACACATATAAACATTCAGAGAGGTAAACTGCCAGAGACAGCAGAAAGAGCATGCTGGGATACAGACAGGTGCAGAGATAGGCAAACAGGAAGAGAGGCCACGGGGGAGCTCAGGGGACAGAGAGATAGACAGAAGGCAGATAAACTATCAGACAGAGGAGAGCTGAGAGCCAGGAGGGACCACAGGGTCCAGCCCCCTCATTTGTTACCCACCCAGGCAGACGAGGCTCTTGGTGTGCTTTTATTGAACAATGTCCATTCTTGATGGATCTCTACTGCTCATGCAGAGGGGATGGAGACGATGGGGGATGAGACGTTAACAGCTTCCCGTTCTAAGTGTCATGCAGTCTTCTTCCTGTTTTAGTGCCACCCAACCTGTCTACTGCCTCTGTGTTTTTGACTGATTTTATTGCACACATATATATATCTTTTTTTTTTGTCAAAAAATTAAGATTATGTAATAACAGTTAAATAAGCTTATACCCCCCACTATAATAAATATGACTATTACATAAAATAAAAAATTACAATAATGCAAGTCATTAATGACAATTATAATACAAATAAATAAATAATAAAAGAAGAAAAAAGAGAAATAAATAAATTGCACATTATTTATAGCATTTAACTTGTGAAATATTTGTAGAACATGGTATTATTGGTTGTTTCAATTTTAAAATGCAATTTTTTTAATACAAATAATATATCTATACTATATATATATATATATTATATATCTAATATATATATAATATTTTTTTTTTATTTTTTTTTTTTTTTTTTTTTTTTTTTTTTTTTTTTTAATTACTAGTGGTAGAAGGTGACTGAAAATCTTAATGGCCTTAAAAATGTGTTATGCTTAATTTTCCTTACAAAATTTTAATCATAATTATTCATATAATTTCAGATTTTTTTTCTTCTTCTGATTATCAAGGTGAAATGTGACCTGGCCATGTTTTCGTGAGATTCACCAATTTAATTCACCAAGTGAAGTCAAGTAATTATCTCAGAAATAAGCTGCATATTTGAAATGAATTTGCATTTTAAATTAAGTAAAAAAAAAAAAAAAGTCTTAACTCTAAGGGGTCTGATCAAATAATAAGTGGAGAAAATTAAAATCTATGGTTGGTACTACTTCCGTTTATTAGTCCCACTAAAAAAAGGAAGATCAAGTCGAGAATGCTCTCTCAATACACTCCATTTTACGTGGCACATTTTGCCTAATATAGTACGCAAGTCCTTCAGCTATTCAATACATGAAAATGCATGCATAACATACACGGTACACATGCTCTACACTGCAGAATAGTACAAGTAGTGTGGTAGTCAGCTATTATGAACCTAGAAAAAGGCACCATCTCGCTCTCACCTGTCTGCAAGCCTCCCTCTCTGCCTATCATCCCCATTTCTCCAGTGTCATTTCATTCAGCTTTTCAAAAGCTTCTCTCCCTTTGCTTTAGATGGCAGGTGCATGACCAAATGAATACAGATTCTCTGGATGTCTCAGCATGACAGCGCCTAATCGGACAGCTCACTTGGTTTTTTATCTAATATAATTTGTTCTTTATGCAAGGCAATATGCACACACATAAATGCACTCCTCTGCCACAAGCTACAGCATCTCACTTTATGCCAAATGCATGTATCTCCTCTATCAAAGAGGAAACAAGGCAAAGAAAAGCCAGTTATATGCTCATTTCCTCCTGAATGCAGGACACAGGAGGTGACCCGTGATAAATATGAATGCCATGCCGCTTTGTTCTAGCCAGTTCATGGATCTGGACTCATGGGAATAATGTTGAATGTAACAATGCCCAGCGATAAGAAAATGTGCAGTGTCTTTTTTGCTGAGAAACACTGATACTAGAATGTTCTTCGGCTGTGAAAATGCTTATCTGAAAGGCCCTCACAAACTTATTTGACAAATAAATTAAAATGGGAAAGTTGCCGCTGATATTATTACAGAAACTTTGACTTATACATTTAATTTTACTGCTGGGCTAAACACCGTCCCAAAGGTCAGAGAATCCGCCTTCATTATTCCCCGCCAGTAGATGTTTTATCCACTAAAGGATTTTATAAACCAACTTAATGCAGTTTAAACAAAAATATAAATGTTTTGGGCAGCCAGGAGAGCTATAAGACCTATTTTTGCACTTTAGACTTAAAATGGTTTGTTTCTTTGTTTATGTATATTGCTGACCTCACCACTGAAATTTAGAAATTAAAGAAATCAGCAGTTTACAGAGAATAGAATATTCTCTTATTTATTAGAATAGTTAGATTACTGTGAGACAAATAACAACTCCTTATAGGTAATAATATATATATATATATATATATATATATTATATAATATATATATATATATATATCTATATATACACACACACACACACACACACCACACATTTTTATCATTAAAAATATCTGTATGTGTAAGTGTATTAAAACTGGAATATACAGACAAATTATTTACAATACTTTATTAATATTATTTGTAAACAATATTTATATTTTTAACAGTTTTAATAATATACATATTAGGATTTTGTTTTTTTAACCAGTTTTAACATCTTTTAAACAACAAAAATGTTAGAAAAACAATGACAATAATAAATTATTATTTATAATAATAATAATAATAATAATAATAATAATATAATGATATGGAATAAGAATAAGATTATAAATTATAGGAATAATTGTAATTATCGTTTATAAACACTTAATATTTGTATAATAATAAATATTGCATATTAATAATATTAATAACAATAATAATAATACAAAATAGGTAAAGTTTGTTCTACTGTAGGAATGCTAAGACAAAACTAAAGTTCCTTTAGAAAGGGTCTAATGCATGGATCTTAAAAACGATCAGACAGTTTCATTTAGTTCACTTTCACAACTGAGTATACTTCTTTTGCAAGGCTTTTTAGCAAAATAATGTATATGTCTCAATGATTACAATCCTGAATAAATAAGCATTGACTAAACAATGAAATGGTGCATGGCCAATATGAGGTCAATGTCTGCATAGTTAATGCATAGCCTGCTTTCACAATGAGCCACAAAACTAGCTAATTTCAAGATAAGGTGGCACTGTGAACCTATTCCCTTCTGATTGCTTTTTCTTCCCACAATGCATTGAGTGTCGATTAAAGCAACAGGGACAGATAAATGCGATTCATTATGCATCATTAGATAAAGCCTGCTAATCCTAAGAAAAGCTGTGATAACATGTCCTTCCTCTTGTCAGCAGTAAAAAGGAAACAAAATTCAACCTTCATAAGGTGTTAGCACTTATTTGTGTGTATTGACGCGAGCGTTCTCATGAGCTGCTGGGAAAGAACAGATGCCATTTTATGTCAGTGTCTGAGACGTTGCACCTAAAGCTGCTTCTGAAATGGCAAGAATATGTAATTATCAGCATTAAAAATAAAAAAAATAAAATAAAAATCTGAATAGATGCTTCTCATGCAGTCTTAAAGCAGTGTTAGTTGTGCTGATTGCTCCGTCCACTGAGGCTTGTTTCAGTGAGCCATAATGGCCAGACAGAACTATCAAAAGCAGACACTAAACTGTACAGACAGGTCAAGGTTTTTCATTTCAAAGCCATCAGGGTATTGAGATTGACATGACCTTTGCCGTGGGCCTCCTCCCCCTGCCTCTCACCTCGCCCCTTGTCGTAATTGGTTTACTCACAAGCGTGCCGGAGAGTGATGTCAGTACTATAACAGAGCAAGGCGTTGAGACAACATCAAACAGACAAACAAATCGCTCTACCTTCAGATGTACTTCTATTTCCCGTCTCTCCCCTGCCATGCCTTCATATCCATTTTGCAATCTGGAAATTAAAGCGGCCTCAAAAAGTATGTGAACACCTATGTATACTTAATGTAACATTTAAGAAATGTTATATTACATATAATAAGAAAATAATCTTTATTTACTTATTATTATTATCATGTATATACATACACAATTTATATATATATGCGCGCATACACACACATACACAATTATACATACATCAATGTAACTGATGTTGTCGTTGTTATTTACCATTTTTAACAATTTATCAAAAACAATATTCATATAATATAAATAATTGTAAATAGTTATATATTGTATCAATTATATTTATATAATAAATAATTTTAAACAACAACAGCAGTAATAATAATAATAATAATAATTTCTTAAAATATTAAAATATAATAATAAAATAAACTTACTTTCATTTAGTAATGTTTTAATTCATTAAAATGTATTATTATTATTATTGTTATCATTATTATTGTGCATGCTTACCATTCAATACAATTTATGTAGAAATATGTATAATAATAATAATAATAATAATGCTTTTATTTAAAAATAAACACATACAAACATAAATTCACGTTAATACCAGATGTTAATAAAGGCTTAATATTTTACTTTTTTATTTATATTTCGTATATTTTTAATATTTTGTTATTTAATGCAAAGACAATCATACATTTTTAAAAGTGACTTAAATGTCCAAGTTCTTTTTGGGGTCTCTGTACACAAACTGCAGGGAGTGATCTTAAATTCTTCTAATAGTGACAGTAACTTTGTTGACAAACCAGTGGCTGTGTGCCAAACTGCCCACCTGCCAGTCAGAGCCAGACAGGAAGTCCTCTTTGCCAGGACTTCTCTGTTTAGAGCCAAAAGCAGCAGGGGAATGGACATTGCAGCAAACACACAGACAGGTTCCTTCTCCATCGCCGTCATTAGCCTGCAAGGTATTCCGGCGAGACGGGAGGAAATGAAGGGCTCGATGTTTGCGCTACCACCTGAGGATGTTGGTAGAAATTAAACCTAGAAGTGATATGAGATGAGTCGCGGTCCAGCTTACAGATAAAATGAGTCTCATACTCATCGAGACGCATATGTTACCTTCTTTTAAATGCAGTGAAAAATACTAATAAAAATGTATATACGTTGTTCTTGAAATAAACTCAACGACACTACTGTCCTGAATGCACTGCCAAACACCAGATCCTACAGCAATGCAATTATCCCAAAATCAAGATATTATGGGCAGGCAGATGGACAAATCTATATTCATGGCATTATGCAGTCCATCCCTGCACTGCTTAAATGAATCGTAATGGATACCTCTGGCAGAAATGCATCAAAATGGGGACTGGTGAGGCACAGAGGTGGCGGCGCTGGAGCCAAGTGACTGAATTAGAAGTGGTACTCTTGTGTAGATACAGCCATCTGCCTCATGGGCTCATTGAAAGGCGATGTGTGTTGTGTCCTTTCTCTTGACTGTGACAGGTTCACCGCTCTCATTTTGTCATATTTGTTGAGGCTGGCCTGGTGGCGGACGTGTTTTATCAGTCATTGTGCAATGCTTCCGTGTGAGGTTTCATTTGGTAGAAGATCAATGTGTTTGCGCTGACAAGGGACTTGTACAAATGAAAGCTGATTGGTCATCCAAATAACATAAATACTAAAGACAACTACATTATAACAAACTACAGTAGAAAAATATTTTAAGAAAACAACAATTAGGAATGAAGCACAAACAAACTCACCTCACAATATTAATAATAAACATCTGAATAAATGTGGCTATTATACTTTGTAAAATAATTGTTTTGTTTCTGTTGTAATTATGACTTCAGCAGAACCAAAACAATAAAAATGTATAATAATAATAATAATAATAATAATAATAATAATAATAATAATAATAATAATAATAATGTTTTATAGTGTCCTATAATAATAATTAGTAGTAGTAGTAGTAGTAGTAGTTGTATCAATAATAAATACTTTTATTTCATTATTTTATAAAAACACTAACACATATATTATTTATTTATTTTATAAATATGTAATTTTATAAATACTGACACTAATAAAACCATTATTATTATTATTATTATTATTATTATTATTATTGTTGTTGTTGTATTTGTTGTTGTTGTTGTTAATCAAATTATACTTGTTTAATAATAATAATAATAACTTTTTAATTAGTCTTTTAATTATTATTATTAATTATTATTAATATTATTATTATTAATATTACTACTACTACAAGAGAACAAGATATATTTTGTAAATATTAATACCAATACTAACTATTATTATTATTATTATTATTATTATTATAACACAATGATTTATTTTTATTATTACTACTGCTACAGAACGTAAAAAAAAAAAAAAAAAAAAAAAAATCAAATATTATAAAAAAAAAAAAAAAAAAAAATTTAATTATTATTTATTTATTTTTATTTTTTACATGTACAACTCCTGTCAAAAAGTATGCATGGGGAATTTTACTACAGATGCTGGGAACTGTGTACAAACATTTCTGAATAATATCAATGGTGTCTTGAAAGGGCATTACTGATAAATGCAGGCATTTCTATTTCATGGAAGAATATCCGAAATTCTGACCTTCTTTTGAAGTGATTGCAGCAACATTTCCTCTGCAACCCCTTAACCTATAATCATGGGTTTTTGCTGCAAGGGGCCATTTCAAAGCCTTCACCTGCATTAGAAATAAATTATATGTGTCCTCTCCTAATGCCTTGTTTTTTCTGAGGTTACCCCTGTAGTAGAAACAGGCCACGCGAGAAGCTGGGAAGCCCGCAGGTTTCAATCGCCCCCGCGGAGTCAGCCGGCCCCAGAATATCATACAGATAAAACGATTCGCCTTTTCCTGTTTTGAACAAAAGAAAAATAGATGAAGCAACAGATCTCCTGTAATCTAGAGAAAATGGGCTTTCTCGGCATTCCTCCTCGCTCTGTCTTGACAGCGAGGAGAGAGAGGAAATGCAAACATCTTAATGCTTTTCCAGCATCCAGCAGGAGTCAACAGCCACTTAATTTATGCCCTGGTCATTGGCCCTGCTCTCCCTGTCTGTTTAAGAAGGCTGATCTGTTGTTTGTTCAGATCCAGCAGGAACTTGTGGTGCTGATAGCTCCCTGATATAAGTGCTTCCAGTCAACATGGACAGGATCATTATGTATCCTGTCCACCCACTGAGATCCGTCCGTCTTAAGTCACAGGAGGGGAAAGTTACGGTTTGAAAAATAGAACCTCCAGGAATCACTATGATTTTTCTCTCTCTCTTTCTCCTGTTGCTTCACTATCTTCCTTTTTCTGACTGTGGCCATCATCTGTATTACTGTTATGACATTGTAAAGCTAACTTTGAGAGATATAGTGATCTAGCTGTCATAATCACTGAAAAACATAGCCAATGTTCCTCTTGCCCTTGGATGGCACTTCTGTAGCACTGTTTTACCCATTTTGTATGATGTCATTGTGACAGGAATTCACAGTGAATAGTGAAGTTCCACGGCCACCTTTAAATCATTACAAAGAAGAAGAATTATGTATCAAATAAAAAATTTGCTCTTCAAATATGGATCATAAAATGGAAGGTAATACATAGCTAAAGTATATGCTAATTTCTAGTTGGCTTTTAAATACCAATACTTTCTAGAAATAACCCAGTAAATAATTAAATAAAATTACACTTTCAGTTCTTTGAAATTCATGTTATTTTAGTTCCATTTATTTCTATTTTTCATGCTATTTTAATTCTACGAAATTCTAATTTGCAGTATGTATTGTAATATAATAAAGAATAAATATTGTTAGTCAAATGCTTAAATTAATATTTTTGGCAAAAAGAGAGAAACAACCACTCAGAGCAAGTTGGGTAGAATGATAAAATGTAGCATTAGGTAAAAATAAGCAAATAAGCAGTTTACTGAGGCAAAATCATAGTAAATGGTTTGTTAATAGCGTGAATTGGCTCTTAAAATAAAGTGTGACCAAACATTTTCACTCCGAGTGGACGTTCCTTCATGCACTGATGAATTCTGGACCAGGAACGTAAAGTAAATGGTGTCAAACTGACTTGAAAAGACATGTTGAAATTCAAGTGAAAAGACCAAATTGTGCAGACTTTCTTACTTTGCAGGAAATGTTTCCTCAGAAATCAATGGCTTGTTAAAGAAGCTTTTATTTTTACCTCAGTTCTGTTTAACCAGAATCCTTTCAGCAGATGTTTTATGCTTCACATCTGGCGCGTGGCATGCAAGCAGTGCCGTGAAAAGCGAAGAGCCAATTACGGAGAGCGACTAGATCAATATCCCGCCAAGAGGGCTGTTTTTGAGTGGGTGTTTGCGTGTGCAGGTGTGAGAGTACAGCTCTTGCAGATGGGACAAAGGCTAATGATGAGAACAAGAAGGACTTCCACTGTCAGAGAGGGAGTCATGCTCAACTCGGTGGTCCATGGGCATCATAATTGATTTACACTTACTTTTCAAGCTGATTGCAGCAAAAGCAAAAACCTGTAATGTTCTACACACAAGTCTAGGCGTTAGTAGATCAATTAAATGGTTTAAAAATGGATGAAAAGACACTTATTAAGATACATTACCAAAAAGACACTTTGCCTTTAATTTTCAAGACCATTACCAGGAATGGTTAACAAGCCTACAGGCCTGAACAACAGCGTACATGTACCGAAATTGTCATACGAAAGATCTCTGCTATTGTAGTCTACTTATATGAGATGAGATGCTGTTTATCATTAGTGTTTTTGCAGCAAAAAGCTTTGACGTTTTTGTTGTGCTGCTTTGTGGAATTGACAGATTACAATTATTATCCAACAGCTGAGATCAAAGGCAGGCAAAACTCCTGACTTTTATTTTCTAACGAGTGCACAAGGCTGATAAATTCCCCTCTGTGTAGGCCGCTATCTGTAGGCCTTGGGGCACTATAGAGATTGACAGAAGCAATGCTCTGCACTGGGCCTGATCCTTCTGCTTTCATAATTCTGATTTCTCCAGCATTTAACTGACAAACCAGCAAAACAGTGAGACTTCAAACTGTAAGCTGAAGGAAAGACCTCCAGGGGCATTGTCCACTGTTGCTGTGCATCGCATTAGTTTTCTTGAATACGCGTGGGACTGCAGACAGGGGTTCAACTCTTTCAGTTTTGTTGCTTATTGAATATACTGGATATTGATGAATTATAAGATATAGCCAAATATCTTAATTCAAATTAGTTACAGTAACAGGTTTTAGGTTTTGGATATATAAATTAAATACATTTATTGCAGTCTTATGTTAATGTCTTAATGTTAACATCAAATGACATTCTGCAATGTATTAAACTTCCATAATGAGAAGTTTCAGAAAGAAAAATAAAATAAACATTAAGAACGAGAATTACAAATACAGATAGACAGATAGACGGATAGACGGATAGATAGATAGATAGATAGATAGATAGATAGATAGATAGATAGATAGATAGATAGATAGATAGATAGATAGATAGATAGATAGATAGATAGATAGAGCTCAAGAGCATAACATAACATTCTTTTGATAACAATTATCAAAAATAAAATAAAATAAAATAAAATAAAATAAAATAAAATAAAATAAAATAAAATAAAATAAAATAAAATAGTGGAAGTTCTCATAAACCAATCAAATCCTGATATAAAGCACAGTCTTGCACTTTGTGCATTTTCTGCATGATTACCTTATTGACCGGGGGACTGTATTTATCCTGCTTGTTATATTTATTATTCGGCTAATCATTAAATAAATAATTAACTAGACATGAAATATTGATTGATTTTATTAAGTCATTTTTTTATGCGAGAAGAATTGAATTAAACGACCAGCTAAACTGCTCAAAGACATTTTTTAGAAGTGGAGAAAGTTGAATCAGACCAGAGACATTTAATAAAAAAGCAAATTCTGATTTCAGGTCATCTTTAACTGCTACATAAAAGCCACTGTCTCTTTTTAAACAATGCAAGTTCAGTATCCGAAACACTTCCATAGCTCATTTGGTAAAGCAGTAAAGCTCAGACCACATACAGTACTGATAAAATGTATATCTTGAATGCATGCCAAATACATTAAAGATGTCTTGCCAAATGCATAAATGCAAATGATTATGGGGGCAAAACAACAGTGTGGGGAAGCCTGGCTGAAATATTCCCAATAATGAATCGGATGCCTGCAACAGATAAGATCGAGATTAGGAGAACACTCTCTCTGTATCCTTTTCACTCGCTCACTCTCCCTTTATTTATGTCTTTGTTCAGCTGGAAGTGATAAAATCCGACCGCCTGCAAAATCGTGTCTCTGTGCACCGCCAGCTCCTGTAACTCACCAACTGTAACTCCAGCCATTCAACAACACGGACCCACGCTCTCCTCCTGCCCACATGCACATGTCGTGACAGATTTACAGCCATTCAGAATGCAGAAAATGCAGCGAGATGTATGCGAGGGCAGAGATTCCATCAAAATATGACAGAATTAGATTGCATTAATGCTAAGAATTAGATTTAAATGAATCACTGTTGAGAATCGGCCTCGGATTGAATTAATGTTGTTACCATCGACATGACATTAACAGCAAGAGCTTATTAAGAAAGATTTGTTGACCAGTCTGCATGATGTCAGTCTAATTCACGGTTGTCATGGAAAATAGAGGCCAGAGCTGTCGACTCAGAGCTGGTATTCCTTGTATGGAGTGGGCGATTTGATGATTATTCATAATATTCAAGAGTACAAAAACAAATATTATAAATCAGATACATTAGATATATTCTACCGCAGCATGGTATATATATCCTCATACCGCCTAGCTCTACACGAGAAGAATTTGTCAGCTGCCTCAAACCAGAGATGGTCCTTTCACAGATTTCCTCTGCCCTTTTCAAAGTCCTAATGAAAGTCTGTGTTCTAACTCTGGATCTCCCAAGGCTCATTACTTCAGCCACACATCACCTGCTGCACTGCCGACCTCTCTGAGAAAGAGATATAAAGGGAGTAGAAGAGGAAGTATACAGATGTTGACAGTGATAAATTGAGAAAGAGAGATGAATTGAGGAGCGAATCTCACACAGCCTGTCAAGAACAGGTTTAAGTTGTATTTCATGTCAAAATCAAAAGAAAGAAAAATGTTTTGCTTAAAAGTAAAGAGTGTAATTTCTGTACAATAGCTTCATCATTCAGAAATGCAGAAATAATCATTTAAATAGATTTAAACAGGTTTCACAAACACTCCCCCTCTTCACCATTGGTTGCATGCATAGATGCAGGTAAATAAAATGAAAATAAAATTGGAAAAATAAAATACAATAAAAATAGTATTAAAAAATAAAATAGCTTTGACTGGTTAAGTGAATAAAACTGGTTCAATAAAAACACAAAAATAAAAAAAATATTCAATAAAATAAAAAAATAGCAAAACAAACTCGGCTGGTTGAGCTAATGTAGTGTGTTGAAATGGGAAAGATAACACAAAAAAGCAAAAAACAAAACAAAGCGAACCAAAAAACCAAACAAAAACAAAAAACAAAACAAAAAGAAACAACAAAACAAATAAAGCAAAGCAAAACAAAAACACAAGAATAAAAACATAAAATTAGATAAAAAATAGCAAAACAAACCCGACTGGTTGAGCTAATGTAGTGGTGCTGGAATGGGAAAGACAAGACAAAACAAAACAAAACAAAGCAAAACAAAACAAAAAATAAACAAACAAAAAACAAAACTAAAAGAAACAACAATACAAATAAAGCAAAGCAAAACAAAACAAAAACACAAGAATAAAAACATAAAATTAAATAAAACGGGAAAGACAAAAAAAACATAAATATAAAAAATAAATCTAAATGAAACATAAAAATGAAAATAAATAAATGAAATAGTTTTATTATATATTATTATTATTAATGAATTATTGTTATTCTGTTATTTTTTTATGATAATTATTATAACTAAATATTGTCTGTACACAGAGTAGTGAGAAATGGAAGGGAAATGGGCTTAATCTTAGTGAAAAAATGGGCAAATCCAAATGGTCCTAAAAATAGGTTTCCATTTTTTTATGCAGGAAGAAAATTCGTTTTTCTTAAGGTGAAATATGGCTTAATACAGGAAGAAAAAGAAATAGATCAGAAAAAAGGAGGTATCTGCATTACTCTCAAAGGCAGTCTCAATGCTAATTACCACCTCCCTTTTTCTCATTCTCCTCTCCACGCTCCGAAACGCTCCTCTTCCGCCTGACTGTCTGCGACGTGTTTATCCAGACGGCTCCGCTGTGTATAAAAACAACACATGTAGGTGCCACCGCAGGGTTCTCGTCCTGTTTTAACCTGCCTCTTGCTAGAGCAACTAGCATCACGCTAGTTTCTTCCTCACTGTTTCAAATCAAGTCAAAACCTTTTTTTTATCATGAAGGTACACCGAGCATTACATTTCAAAGTATAACCCTCTTCATGCTTTTAACATGTATACCTTCTCTTCAAATGTACAACCCGAATTTGTCTCAGACACTGATTAAGTGCTAACAGAAAAACAATACGACTCTTTAAAGAATACTACCCACATCTTCAGCTTTTATTTCACACTTGGGTTTGATGCTGTATTGTGATGTTCCACAGATAGAGCCTTAATCAGATTTGCTCCACGGCTGTCCTCTAGAGTCAGTGTCACCCATCTGGCTTCATCTCTTCCGCAACATTCCCTCTTTCTCTTACCAAGAAGGACTCTTTTGGAAATGAGGTCCTTCAGAAAGCCACCAGAGAGCATTTCCCTTCACAATGGGAAACAGGATGTACTTCCTGCACTTGTCTTGGCTCATTTGCATCTCAAGCTAATTGGCAACATTTGCTCATCAAGGTTCCTTGAGTATGTAAACGACTTGTACAATTGGAGCCAATTATCAAGCTGAATGATTTAAAATTGAAATGATCTGTCCTTAGCAGAGCAGGAAAAGTAAAAAGAAACAAAACTCAAAGTACTGACAACACCCAGATCAATAGGAAGAGAAAGTTTTGTTTAAAGTGTGTAGAGAAAGGAAGGGGGAAAAGGTGTTGGAGAGTGTATAAAATGTCAAGAACTAGAACTAGAATGATGCTAAAGGTGTTTTGGATGGTTGCTGTGATCTTCTGACTAATTTTAGAATGTTTCTATGTGGTTGCCAAGGTGTTCTGGGAGGTTGCCTGGTGGTTTCTTTCTGGTCCAAGTCAAAGGAGCCCATCTTCAAGTGTTTATGATGTTTTGGTCTCTAAATATAGCTCAATTATCTCCTACAATGTATATGTAATGCATTTTTTTTTTTTTTCTGTAAAAAAAAAGTCCAAAATGGTGCAAGTTACATTCCAAATTATGACACTGAAACATCTTTTGGAACAACGTTCATTAGATGCTTATGCAACTTTTAAGTATATGTCAACAAATATGACAGAAAGATTTTTTTTTTTTAAATGATGCGCTATTTTTTGGGCTTAAAAAAGTGGAGATAATCTTAACCTTAATAAGCTTTTTTTTTTTATCTAATTTTCTATAGAAAAAAAAATATCTAACCCCCATCCCCCCTCCCCCTCCCCCTGCTCCTCAAAATGTGTAATACTTATCTTCTTATCTTGTGAATCAGTGTAATTTGTGTTACTGCACTGGCAGATTTAGTTTTTGCACTTGTTTTAAATGTTAAAAGAAATTCTAAAAATGTATCAGTGTAATAAAACGCTGTAAAAAAAATTCCCGTAAAAAAAAAAAAAAACGGTAAAATTCTGGCAGCTGGGGTGCCAGAAAAATACCGTAAAATAACGGTAAAATTAAATAAAAGTTGTTTTATTTTGTTAAGAATTTTAGATTTTTTTTTTTTTTTTTATGAGATTTTCCAGTATACAATAAAAAAACGGTTTGTTGTATGCAGTGTAGTTTTTCAAGAAAATTTACCTTTTGCAGATTTTTTTATATATAAATTTATGCTGAAAATTTATAGAGAAAGAAAAAAAAAAAAAAAACTATATATATATATATATATATATATATATATATATATATATATATATATATATATATATATATATAATTTATTTATTTGCAATGAAAGCATATTTTGTGGTCTTTAACCATCATAATCATCTCTAAATAAATATTACTTAAAACTACCAGAATAAATCTACTTTGTATTTTTACATTAACAATTAATAGGCTATTCTATTTGTTAAAACCAAGTATAAATCTCATCAGTTTAGTGTTTTTAAGCATTTTACATTTATTAAAAAAAAATGACTCAAAGTAGTAACAATTTAAACAATATGTTTTATTTAAACAATTATATATTTATGAACTGATGTTCAGTTGTTCTTTTTTAATAATAAACTTATTTCGGATCATCAGATTATGTTTTCAGGTTGTTTGAAGTTTGATTTTGACGACAAAGTGGTGAATATAAGTGTGTGAGTTGTTTACTTATTTTATTATTCTTCCCGTTAACGCCATTATATTGTTCATTCTTATTTTTTTGTTTATGAATGATTTATGCAAACACAAGAGGTGGGATTTACCGCATGAACCAATCACAGCCGATCATAACAAGTCATATCCAATCATATCGCGATGGAGGCATTGCCTCCTCTCACATGGCTTTCCCCCATTCATTATCAGTTACCCTCCATCAAACTCTTTAGGGAGTCTGTTAAAACCCAATGGGGTCAAGGGAGGCAAGATACCAACTCATGCTGTAACTTAACCTGCTGGAGTCTCTGTTGGATAGTTTTACTTTAGAAAAACAAGTGTTTTATGTGCTTTTTGTCATATTTTGAGACCTTGTGTAAGACCTTGTGTACCTGATAATTTAGAGTAAAACTACAGCATGTGAATAACACATGTTGTCCGAACAAGGTGAAACTAAAATTTTTGTCTGTTTTTGAGTAAGATGACTGACAGATCTCGTTGTTTCCAGTCGTGACACTGATGAACCGCTTTACATCCTCTACGGATCCACACACAACTGTCTCCCGGATCCCAAATCCTTATTTAAAATGGCCTCATTTTGTGTAAAACATGATTGACAGGCAATTATATATTTCTTAAAGCTTAGTTTCAGTTTTTCTTTGCCATCCTAGAGAACATTTCCTTTTTCATAAGCTTACAGTGTCTTCCAAAAACAAAGTTTCATCAGACAGCCAGCTTCACAAAGTTTCGGCTATCACACGTATGTAAGAGTGGGACTATGACGGTGAAAGTAGACCACAAAGTGACAGCCATCACAGAGGGAACCGAGGGAATACTGTGCACACACACCTTTCTCATTCTAATTGCCACCCATGTATTTATAGGATGTGATTGCCTGAAAGAATGATGGGCTTGTTTTGCCCGTCTGCTGGTCCTGATACCACAGGAAAGTTAAGACAGGAATTAGGCAAGACATATTCCCTCAGTAAGTAGGTAAATAGCCCAGAGAGATGGAGTAGAAGCATCATTTTGCCTGAATTTTATTAGACAAAGAATATGAACAAGGCTAGTTGAAAGCTATTGATTTAGCTCACAGAACTAAGTAAATGCTGTGTGTATGTGAGGAAATGTCAACCCTCCAGAGTTGTTTTCTGATTTCTTTGCTGCAGTCCAGCTGCCCCGAGGTCCCTAACTCATTCACTGGAGACAGGTGGACAGATACTGCCTGTCACAGCCAAAGATGATCGGTGACCTTCCAACTTTCACCGTTGCGAAATCAATACAAGAATTTTTCACACACATAATTTGACCTGCCACTCCTGCAAACTGATGCACGTCAAATTTATGGCACTTAGAGAGGGGTGCCCGCAGCTGGGACAAGAGAAAGCTGATGGAATTACAAATTTATAACTTAAAGGGATAGTTTGTGCAAAAATAAACACAATAGAAGCTTTTTTTCCACGTTTTTGTCCATATAATGGACGTCAATGGGGTCCAAGATGTTCTTACCCGGTTGCCTTGTTTTCCAGTGCAAATATCTTAAATCAAGATACATTTACTTGGGGAGCAAAATAAAGTAAGACATTAAAGGTCATTGAACACAGAGTCTGAAATTTTCATATGCATTTTTTTTGGTGGGGGGGAGGGTGTATTCATCATTTTTTCCTTGCAAAATGCTTGTTACGGATGTAAATAACACATAAAATTGAACCGATCCAATTTTTTTATTTTTTATTTGATGGATGAAAGTTTCAGAGGCATTGTATAAAGGTCCTTGCACAGAGTCCGTAATTCTCGTCTGAAAATCTTGCATGTAAAAAAAGAAACACAAAATATAATAAATACACATTTACAAAATAAATACAACCTCACGTTGTGTCGATCACGTTTTCACACTGCCTCCAAAACTTTCGTTTGTCATAAAAAAAAATTAAAATAAAACAAAAAAAAAATCTGCATTTTCGCATCTGCCACAAGCATTTTGAGAGGAAAGGATGACGAGTACAAATAAAATGTAAAAAAAAAAAAAAACATGAAAAATTCAGGCTCAATGTGCAAGGACCTTAGATGTGATTGACCAAACGTTAGGTCATATTTATTTTTTAATGTGCAAAGTTTTCGTAACGGACGAGAATTTCAGACTCGTTGAAACTTAAAACAAGAAAACATATCTGCCAAAAAAATAATAAAATAATACTTGTCAGTTCAAGTAATTTTGATAATATTTTCAGAAAACAAGACTCTTATGTCAGTTTGCTTCTCAAGAAAATGCATCTTGATTTAAGAATGTTGTTATATTTAACTGAAAAACAAGTCATTTTTTGCAGTGTGTTTCAATGATTTCCAAGGACTTATTAAATGAATTTGAACCATATGGCAAATGGCGAGTATGCAGAAGGTAGCAATCATATTTTTGTTTTCTTTATTTTTAAAATAAAACGACCAGTAGCAATCAAGGTCAACTTCACAACCAAATGATCTGTAGACAACTGCCAAACACTGATCCCAACTGATTACACCAACATATAATAAAAAACACATTACTCAAAGTAATATTTTTAAAGTCTTAAACTCCTTGCCACATTGCTAGAGTGCTGTGAACGGTTATATTTGCTAAGGTTGCTAAGGTGTTCTTAGAGGTCATCACTCTATGATGTTGTCATAGATATAGCTCAGAAATATAGAAAAAAGATCAGTGTATTTTTTTATTGCTCACAACTTGAAAACATACAAAACACCTAACATCTCATCAAATACACTTGCACTGCATATAATGATGTTTTTTTTCCCCTTATTCTTTTTATGTCAAATTTCTAGGAAAATATCTAATAATCCTTGAACAAGATATGCTTGTATAAGAATTAAATATTACGATAACATAATAAAACTTGTATTGCTTTACATTTTATTACATTATATTATATACTATAAGTGTATTACAAAATAAATTCTAGAAAAAGTAATATAATTTTCACTTTACAAAATAAAATGTATAAAAACAGGTCTTAGTTTCGCATCTCAAGTAAATGTATCTGCTTTTAAGGATTTTTAGATTTTTTTTTTTTTTTTTAGTTTATTTTTAAATATTTTACCAGCCTTACTGTAGTTTTATTTGTCACCACATGTGATTCAAATATTAAATATGAAAAAAAAAAATAATTAAAAATTAATCAAGACATGTGCAACTAATTATCCAGCATCTCTAGACGCCAACAGCCATTATAATACAACATTAAAATTCTGCATTATCAGACCTCAATTATCAGACTGAACATTCTGCAAGGTTTTACTTAGGCTAAATAGAGAGCAGGCAAACAATGGCAAGAAGCAATAAATGCATCAAACAAGGCCAAAACAAAAGCACTTAATTACTGAGATTTCAATTTAAAGGTCTCTTAGTTAAGGTATTATCCACTTTGTCCCCACAGCCTTCTAGATTAAATGAATGCACAGTGCGGCGAGAGGAAACTGCTCCACTGCAGGCTGCTGGCGGGCCGTGAAGAAGCACTTATGGGCTTCTCAAATTCCACATTTAAAATGCAAACCATTTAAATGAACTGCAACAAGGTTAATCTGTAACTGATTCAGTTACAGCATATGGGACTGGTTTGGATTTTGGCAGCTGCATTAGAGATGTGTTTGACATTATATAGAAATTGCATATTGGAAATCACACAGGGCTAGTTAGGCTAGCAATCCCCAAGGGGCGAACCATATGCGACCTCTTGTTCGGAAGCAACAGAAAGTTCCGTACAAAGGATGCCATGGGAAACTAGCTAAATGGTACGTCTGCAAATTATGTACGTCCTTTGCATGCCTATGCACAGCCGCACAGGTGTCTAATTGCTGACAAGAGGCTAGGTCCTTCAAATGTGTGCCAGCTAGCCCATTAGAGAGAGGGAAAGCACAGGTGTTTTTCCACAATCACTGCTCAAGCTTGGACCAGAACCTGTTCCCCCAACTGCGTTTGTAGGGACTAGTCTGGGTCCACGCCATGATTACGACTCAGTTCCAGAAGCAGCTAGCATTGTGTGGGTAGCTCTCAGATGTGTCATGTTATGGTATCGCTAGTAATTTTTCCCTGAGTATCAAATATAACTGTGAGGAACCACTTTAGCTCCTCCTGTGCCTTGATAACTGCTAAATACTGTTGCAAACAAACAAAGGCGCAAGAGAAAACAAGACATGTTTTATAAGTTAAGACACAACACTTACATACTTTGAGTTGTATATATATATATATACTCCTCTTCAAGGAGGTCTCAGTATACTTCTTTGGTCTGCTTTTGTTATGCACCCAAGTGCGATTCCTACTGTACATTTACACCTGCCCAAACGAACCACACCAAGGGGGACAACAAAGTCTAGTGCAATTCAACCAAACTAAATGAGGAAGGTGTGAAAGCACCCTTAAACAAAGAATGTGTAAAAATAGAGGAAGAATACAAGGATCAGGTCTGCACTGTCATGCACCTGAAAGACTTTTCTGCAGATACAACAAGGGTCAATGCCGCAACAAGAACCTGTCGACAATGTGCTTTATTTAGGGTCAAGCTATTTGCTCTATTATCCTGCTTTAAGAAGTAGAACCCAACCACAGTTTAAGACCCAATTAGTAAACATCATGCACACTCGGCTGGAATCACCACTTTTACCTCAGAGATAGCTTAGCGTCCCATAAAGACTTGGAATGAATCCTTGTTCATTGACAACCTGCAGAGTCAAGCTTTAATGGGAAATCCAATAATGGAAAAGTCCATAATTTCTGGCCAGGTTTAAAAATACAGCAAAATAAGAGTTAACATCCTCCTGCTGGCTGGGGGCCATTAAAGACAGAGCTGTGAACTGAAGGCGGAGCACAGGAAGTGACTCTCAGTGGATTCATTTATCCTTATCCATCAACCTACTACTTTTTTATCCCTCTATTTTTCCTGCCCTCCGTCTATTTCTTCCTCACCTCCTTAAATGTGGCTCTCCCAATCTTCACAAATGAATAATTAAGGAAAACGGCTTGTGATTACACAACAATTATTCCCAGCTACTTAAAAATTGAAAGATCCCCTCATGAAACATTAAGAAGCCATAGTTCTCATTTGAAAAGAGCCCCAGGGAGAGAACCATCCAGAGGCCACATCCAATGAGGACACCAGCCCAGTGCGCAGGCCAGTCACTGGAGAACTCAACTCCAACCCGAGGGCATCTACACATGCTGAAGAAAACACTGCAGCTAAAATATCCTGAGGATGGCAGAAAGAAGATTTACAAAGCACTGTGACTGAACTTTCTCTGCTGTTGCTATTTTATCATATATACGATTTTTTTTTTTTTTTTACAAATTATTACCAAAAATTATTTATCATTATTTTAAAAAACTCATTTAAATTATAAGCATATATACAGTAAGTTATATAATTTAGTGTGTGTGTGTGTGTGTGTGTGTGTGTGTGTATGCACGTGATGTCACCGTCAGTTGGAGTAAGGGCGGTTCCACCCACTGAGTGGCAAAAAGACTGAGTGGCAACATTGGTTTTCAGTGTGAATGCTGCGACAGAACACACAAAACACATCTAAAATGAGAAAGAGCTTTGTGATTTACTGTACAAATGGATTTGACAAGAAATCTGAGGTACATTTTTACAGACTGCCGAAAGCTACAGAAGAGAGAAGCAAATGAATGGCTGCAATTCACAGAAACAAATGGACTCCAGGCAGCGAAAAAAACACTTTGTAGCTATTTGATTTGTAGCTATGTAATGTCAATATGTTGAATTTTGTGGTAAAATCGTACCCTATATATTGTATTGTTATATTTTGTATTGTCAACTCATCAATTTTATATTTACCATTTTATATTCTGCATAACTGGATGTTTTTAAATAAACACTGACAAAAACTACAGTATATAAGTTTTTGAGCTGACGATCATTTGATGAGCATTTGCTTTATGTATTTACCCGGCGTCGCAATCAGAAACATATAAAACTGCCTGTTTTTAGCGTTTTTAGTTTATGATCAATCATGAAAACATTCTGAGTTCTATTCCTGAATGGCAAAAAAGAAAAGAAGCAAAAAAAAAAAAACAGTTGTATAACTGTTGTAAAAACTATATTATTTCTACGTTGTTCTACATTGATATTTATATTCCACTGGTCCAAATCCTCGTCCATATAGCTATTTTTTAAATTTGTTCTGATTGGCTGTCTTTTCATTACTTTATGGAATAGTTTGATTTCAGCGAGAAAACTTTACTTGATGCTGGAACTGTTAGCGGGTTAGACACTATTTGTGACATCCCTCATGTTACTCTTCTGGTTTAGCTGTCAATGTTTTTGTCCAAGGTAAGAGTGAAAATAAGACATACTTGTATTATCTGCTGAATACCATTAATTACTGTAGGAATCAGCTCTCAAGTTTTAACAAAACTTTCAAACCCTCATCCTCCCTCGCTGTACATGCAAACACTTTCATTACCGTACATGATGAAACGGCATTAGCTCTAACTGAGGAAAGCTGTCTGAAAGTTTTCCCCCAAAAAGAAAACACACAGTGCAATCCAACACGCCAAAGTTCCTTTGAATGTAGCATAATTAGTTTCATCAGACATTTCTGTTGAATCTCCCATGTGCCCCTCAACACTGGTCTGCTACGAAGCAGCACCATGTACACGAAATCGAGCAGCCTGCAGAGAACTAGCATAAACACACCATCAAAGCAGTCACTGAACTGCCTTATGAGGGAAGTCCCACCACTTTTTCTTCTTTAAACAACACTCAGACATTAGCCAAGCTTGAGATATTCACCAATTAGCCTGCTGTCTTGAAAGCCTAGGACTGTGGATTCTTTTGGGTCGCTTCATGCATGCCTGTTTGAAGCTTTTCAAAGCAGGGCTGAACAAAGCTTGCCATGAGATCTCTCTACATAAGAAACGTCTCTGGCCGAGGATCTACCATTTTAACTGTCACTGGACTTTGAAACAATCTGAGGCTTTTCCCTTGTCTTATGTGGGACAGACGTCAACAGAGTCACTTTTTTATAGTAGCATGTATCTATGCCTCAGTGGCAAGAAAACTTCATAACTCATGTCATAGTTGCAGCTCTATTTGTGGTTTGAAAATGAAAGGGATTGTGGGTAACATTATCTAAGTTATTGAGGCAATATTACACAAGTGTGAGTGCTTTTGTTCCAAATGTGTTAATATTCAGCATATGTATGAGTGAGCAACATAGTGTAATATTCATGAGTATTACAAACAAACTGCTGTTTGTACATACACACACACACACACACACAGACATGTGTGTATGTGTATATAATTCACATATGTATATGTAAGAATTGGGGCTGGTAATTTAATGTGTTAAATAGATTAATTAATTACAATGAAAAATAATGCGTTAAAATTATTACGTATTTAATGCACTTGCCCCACCCCAGACCTATGTGGGTCATCTGACATGTCATACAGTTGATCGATGAAAAATATGTTGCAGGGCAACAACTCACTGCATGATGGAGCCTAGAGAACATACTGTAGTTAGAATGTCCCTAAAATTCAAGATATTGGGCAAAAATGCCCCTGTTTGACTTTTTGTCTCATATTTACATCATATAGTTAATCAATATCACACAAGCAATAGGCTAAGTGCAATATCACATGAGTGCAATGTGTTAAAATTATTAACGAAGTAATTCAGTAAGAAGTTAATATTGTGTTGATTTAAACACAATGTTGTCTGTTTTGCTCAATTTTGCCAACGAAATTATATAGACAAAGCAGAACTATTCGTCTCCAAGCAACACACAGCAGCATTTCATTCTTAATGCACATTTTGAACGAATTGGGTGAACCATTAGGCGCGTTGGATTTGAAGCAGAGCTCCACAGATCGATCGGTGTGCAACATTAAAGTACCGCGAGAGCGATTTAAAAGCATATGGAGTCGTCTGCTCTCTATAGCTCTTGTGGTACTTTGATGTCACACACCTGATGGTGATGATCTGCTTCAAGTTGAACAAGTCTAATGCTTCATTGGACCATTCATAAAGAGCAATTTACTTCACACCTGAATTAATCAGCCATTTGAACGAATCAAATGAATAAATAAATGACTCGATGACTTAAAGGGATACTCCATCCCAAAATGAAAATTTTGTCATTAATCACTTACCCCCATGTCGTTCCAAACCCGTAAAAGCTTCATTCGTCTTCGGAACACAATTTAAGATATTTTAAAATTGGGAGGCTTGAGACTGTCTCATAGACTGCCAAATAAATAACAGTGTCAAGGTCCAAGAAAGTATGAAAAGCATCGTCAGAATAGTCCATCTTCCATCAGTGATTCAACCATAATGTTATGAAGCGACGTGAATACTTTTTGTACATGAAGAAAACAAAAATAACAACTTTATTCAACAATTCCTCTCCTCTGTGTCTCTCCAAATCAACACTGTCTGCGTACTGCTCAGAATTGCCAAAATGGCGCTAAGCTGATTTGGAGAGAATATAGTTCACCCACCCAAAAATGACAATTGTGTGATCATTTACTCACCCTCATGGTCCAAAAGTGTATATGTAATTTTATCAAACAAAATATTTCTTGCTGAAGCTACTTTTTGTAATGTCTGTTTGATGCTTTACACAATAATGATCTTTTGGGAGTAATTTCTCAGCCAAATTTGATGTGTGATTAATTGATTTTATTATCGCCACATTTAATTAATCGTCACATCATGTAATTAATTAGATAAAAATATTTAATCGCTTACCAGCCCTAGTAAGAATAAATACTACACACTTTATAGTTAAACTGCAAGAAAAACAGCAAGGAAAAACTGTTTTCTTATCCGCATGCTAAGAGAAAAAAATGCTTGATACAAGTGAAAAAAAAACAACAACCATGAATTATGACAAACAGCACATCAAATGCAGCAGCCGCATTGCTTACCCCATAAGTAAACTCAAGTGCCTCATTATCCGCTACATTTTAGCATAGCAAAAAAAGTGCTGAATTTCCAAGGCCATTCATCTGTGCCAACTACCTGTTCCTGACTCAGCTCCACCTTTACATATAGTGCCAGGGAATGCTGATCGCCTGAGTACAAGTGGGTAAACAGCTGTTTAGCACTACAAGACAGTACTTAAACATTCACTTTTCTGCGAGGGAACTCATAATTATGTATATCTTTAAGTATCCAATTAAAATGCTAATGAACATTTGCTGAAGACTGCTTTCCTTAAGGGAGTGAGTAGAACAGCCTGTTTTATGCCCATATACAGTATGTGGGTGAAAGTTTTTAACGCATGACCATTCGAAGCCTAGCGACACAATCTGTAGCCCGCCTTTGGCCTTACTTTTTTAAAACATAATTCTTTGAGCTGAACTAAATTAGTCTGAAAAAAAAGAAAAAAAAAATCCAATGAAGTGCTTTAGAAAGTTCAACTAAATAATTAACAGTGCTGGGGAAGCTATTTTAAAAGTTTAGCATGCTAAGCTAAAAGCTAGTCATAATTTAGTCAAACTAAGCTACTGCTTTGAAAAAGGTAGCAAACTGCATTTAAGCTATTTACAATACGTAGAACTTCTTTTTTTTTTAATAAAGAACAACAACAAATATATCAAAACGCAATTTAATAATTTGTGCCTGGACAAAAACCAGTGAACAATTTGTGAATCTGTTCATTTACCTAAACTGTCTGAATGAACTGATTTACTTCAATGAAACTGATTTTCCTGTTTTACTTATGAGTGAGAAGATCAATATAGATAGATAGATAGATAGATAGATAGATAGATAGATAGATAGATAGATAGATAGATAGATACCTGATTCACGAACAACATTCCAATGAACCATTTACAATGAACTGATTCAATAAAATTAATCAAACTTTCCAACACTACAAATGTACACTTCAGAAAAAAAAAAAAAAAAAAAATTTAGTAGTAACAAATTACATTTGTAAACTAAAAGTGAGAATAGTAAAAAGTCTTGGAAAATGTGCTAAGTTAGCCGACTCGCAAGTTTTCTATCCACTGATGCCACTCCCACGTCTCTGAATTCCTCATGGGAACAAAAAATAAAAACACTCCCTAGTAGGCATCAATCAATGCTCCAAATCTGAAAGAGATCATTTTTTTGTTGTTGTATGGATGCACTAAGAAATAACAAGCAGTCGAGCCTTGCGAAAGCAGTGCCAACACATTCCCAGGCCGACCCTGGCAGAAGCTCAGATGGAGTAGCTTGCCCGAGGACTCCCAGAAGCCTCCTCGGTCAGCCTTCTTTTCATTGGGGCCCTGTTTTTGATACTGCAGCGATTACGAAGGCTCTGCCCCTTCATCGCTCTGTTCTATTTCTAGGACAGTGACAGTGGAGGGGAGCCAGATTCTCCAGGGTTCTTCTCATCTATCTTTAACTGCCATACAGTAAATAAATAAAAGGGTCTGAGGGGCTCCTGCTTTGTTTCAGAGCAAAGAAACGATGGCAGATGGGAACGAGGCCTGCGGGCGATGGAAAACGGTGCCATGTTCTCCTCTTAAGCCCTGCACATGGAGATAGATAGATCTGAGAAGGAGCTGATCTGAATGGAGCATTTTCTTGTTTCGTTCCAACGTACATCAGGCTTCAAGGAGCTTTCCGCTCTGATGTACACAGCAGGACATGTCTAGTTTAATGCATAGCTTCTTGGCAGCATTCTAGCCATATTGCTGAGCTGACCGGTATGTAACTGGATAGATAAATCATGCATTTTATTGAATAAAACATTTTATTTCAGATTTGTCCAGATTTTTCTACATAGTTTATATATGTATTTGCAAGTATGACATATTCATTGCTTTTAAAATAAAACATAAATGCATGTCAGTCTTCAATAGGCTGTTAAATATGCAATCGATGGCCATTTAACTGCATTAAAGTGTCTGCCAAAACAATATAAATGCCTTATATATGATATTAATCCTGATTATTGATCAGTGCTCTTCATTTTTTAATTTATAATTTAAAGTCCTGGCATAAACACAACACAATCTTATATAATTACATAGAACACACACTAAATTTTACGGACGGATGGATAGATAGATATATGTTAATGTATGGTTTTTCATAATTAAAAGATATAATAATCTCATATAAAAGAATAAAAGATATACTTCATGTTATAATTTATAACAATTGAATATGATATATATATAAAAGATATACTTCATGTTTATATATATATATATATATATATATAAACGTATGTTTTTTTTTTCATAATGAAAAATATAATAATAATTGAGATACACAGGTAATGGTGCATGAAAGAAAGGAAAAACCCTTGTGACAGACGTTTGGGATGGTGGATGAGACGAAAGGAGTAGAGAGTGCACACAGCATCAGGAAGCTGAAGGGAAAGTGTCAGGGTGATGGGGGCCGGGATATACTGAAGCAGACAAGGTGGAGGTTCTGGGGTCTGAAAGTGGTTGGTTAGTCACAGAGGGGACGGGTAAGAGTCGTGGTGTGAGTGTCACAGTTTAATATGCTGTCTGTCAGGCCCCGCCCCTTCGCTGGCAGCTCCAGTTCACCGGCTGACACGTAGAGCCCGCTTCTCGGAGCGCAGGTGCCTGCTCTCACACGCCGGGGGTGGTGTGATGTGAGGTTGGGGTAGACGCAGAAAAATGGTGGGTGGTGAATGACAGTGCAGCTCAGGCCATCACTGGCAACGCCAATCAACTGTGGAGAGAGTGAGAACCAACTCTGTGTGCAAACGGCCAGAGAGGCAGGTGGAGATGGCGGTAGATTGAAAGTGTGTTATTGATTGTGATTTTAAGTAGTCTGGCACAATTAGTCCCATGGTACACTCATCAAAGCCAACATGTAAAGTCAAAACAAGAAACCACTGATATAAAATGGAGGAACTATTGGCACCAAGGTGTAGACACCACAGGCTACATAGCACATTCTGCTATAAAGAAGCACCACAGTAATGCCGCAATGGAGCAAAATAAACTTGTGACATAATGCAAAGTTGATGAGAGCACATCTAACACTACTTCATATTATAAATACTACTATGTAGTGCAATCATTTTATGCTGTGTACATAAAAAAATGTATAAAATCTTACGTTACACTGTATATTTTGTGAAATGGTTATTATAATATATATATAAAAAATGTATAAAATCTTACGTTACACTGTATATTTTGTGTATTTGTATATATATATATACACACACACACACACACACACACACACATACACATACAGGTGCTGGTCATATAATTAGAATATCATCAAAAAGTTGATTTGTTTCACTAATTCCATTCAAAAAGTGAAACTTGTATATTACATTCATTCATTACACACAGACTGATATATTTCAAATGTTTATTTCTTTTAATTTTGATGATTATAACTGACAACTAAAGAAAAATCACAAATTCAGTATCTCAGAAAGAAAATTTGAATATTGTGAAAAGGTTCAATATTGAAGACACCTGGTGCCACACTCTAATCAGCTAATTAACTCAAAACACCTGCAAGGCTTTTAAATGGTCTCTAAGTCTAGTTCTGTAGGCTACACAATCATGGGGAAGACTGCTGACTTGACATTGACACCTTGACACCTTGCACAAGGGGGGCAAGACACAAAAAGTCATTGCAAAAGAGACTGGCTATTCACAGAGCTCTGTGTCCAAGCACATTAATAGAGAGGCGAAGGGAAGGAAAAGATGTGGTAGAAAAAAGTTTACAAGCAATAGGGATAACCACACCCTGGATAGGACTGTGAAACAAAACCCATTCAAAAATGTGGGGGAGATTCACAAAGAGTGGACTGCAGCTGGAGTCAGTGCTTCAAGAACCACTACACACAGACGTATGCAAGACATGGGTTTCAGCCTTTCGCATTCCTTGTGTCAAGCCACTCTTGAACAACAGACAGCGTCAGAAGCGTCACGCTTCAAAAAGGACTGGACTGCTGCTGAGTGTTCCAAAGTTATGTTCTCTGATGAAAGTAAATTTTGCATTTCCTTTGGAAATCAGGGTCCCAGAGTCTGGAGGAAGAGAGAAGAGGCACACAATCCACGTTGCTTGAGGTCCAGTGTAAAGTTAACACAGTCAATGGTGGTTTGGGGTCCCATGTCATCTGCTGGTGTTGGTCCACTGTGTTTTCTGAGGTACAAGGTCAACGCAGCCGTATACCAGGAAGTTTTAGAGCACTTCATGCTTCCTGCTGCTGACCAACTTTATGGAGATGCAGATTTCATTTTCCAACAGGACTTGGCACCTGCACACAGTGCCAAAGCTACCAGTACCTGGTTCAAGGACCATGGTATCCCTGTTCAAGCCTGATTAGGATGGTAATTATTTCTCATGGGAAGAGAATTTATTCTATTCACCTTTTGGCAGGAATCTATTGTTGAAGGACGACAAGCAGCAGATGCTTAATAGAATCATTTGTCCCCTTGTCCTGTACTTTTTGTTTTAAAAGCCTCTTTTTCCTCTCTTCTTCTTCCGATGTTATATCACCAGATGAATCTCTGCATTCCCTTAAGGGAATGTACTGAACTCTGAAATAGCACAGCCAGTTGGGATCGTTAAATCAGATAAAAATGGACGGACGTAAAATATGAATGTGGTTCCAAGCCCACCAAGAATCATAAACAAATGGATGAGACCTGTAGTCTTTGTAGTCTCCACTGTGTAACCATAAATCATGTGGATTTCACATGTTTGCACAAAATGCAAGTTGGTTTATAGTGAAAAGAAGACAAAAGGGAAGAAGTATGGAAGCTTTGGTAAAGATATTAGGAAGGAAGAAGGAGGGAAGAAAGAAAGGAGGAATAAAGACACAGAAAAACAAAAGACAGAAAATAAGTTTGATGAAAGAAGGAATAAGATGAAAGTAGGAAGAAAGAATGAAGGAAGGCAGAATAAAGGGAAAAAGAAAGTAGGGATGAAGGAAGGATGGAAAATTGGAAAGAAGAAAAGTAAAGAAAGAAAAAAAACTCCAAAGAACAAAAAAGTGATAGTACGAAGCAGGAAGTTTGTTGGAAGTTTATAGTATGTTGGAAAAGAAAATGGGAAGGAAAAATGAAGAAAAAGGAAAGGAAAAGGGAATTGGGAAAGAAAAAACTAATGAATATGGCAAACAAAACATACAGTAGGAAGACTGTAAAGACTGAAAAGTAAGGGAGTGGGAAGACAGAAAAACTGGAAGAGCGAAGGAAAGAAAAAGATGTAGGTAGGAAGGAAGGAAGGAAGGAATATAAATAATTTGGAAGGAGAATAGAAGGGAAAAATTAAGCATTAAGGAAGAAAGAAATAAATTGGAAGGGTAAAATAAAGGACAAAAGAAGGAAGGAAAAAATGGAAGGGGAAGGGAAAATAAAATACAAAACTAGTATGGAAGGAATGAAGGAAAAAACTGGAAAGGAAAGGGAAGGGTAAAATATAGTACAAAAGTAGGAAAGAAGGAAGGAAGGAAGGAAGGAAGGAACAAAGGAAAAACTGGAAGTAGAAGGGAAGGGAAATATAGTACGAAGGAAGGAAGGGGAAGAAGGAAGGAGAAGGAAGGAAGGAAGGAAGGGAAGGGGCTTTAAGGAAAGGAAAGGAAAGGAAAGGAAAGGAAAGGAAAGGAAAGGAAAGGAAAGGAAAGGAAAGGAAAGGAAAGGAAAGGAAACTGGAAGGGGAAAATCTGGTGCAAAAGAAGGAAGGAAGAAAGCAAGGGAAAACTGGAAGGGAAAAATATAGTACAAAAGAAGGAAAGAAGGAAGGAAGGTAGAAGGAAGGAAGGGGGGGGGGGGGCCTGCCAGTAGAGGAAGGAAGTAAGGAAGGAAGGAAGGAAGGAAGGAAGGGAAGGAAGGAAGGAAGGAAGGAAGGAAGGAAGGAAGGAAGGAAGGAAGGAAGGAAGGAAGGGGAAAAAATGGAAGGGGTGGGAAATACAAAGGAAGGAAGAAAGGAAGAAATAATTTGGAAGGGGAATGGAAGGGGAAAATAAAGTACAAACAGAAAAAGAAAGAAAGAAAGAAAGAAAGAAAGAAAGAAAGAAAGAAAGAAAGAAAGAATGCACATTGAAGAAACAGAAAATGCTGCAAAGGGTAAGGGAAAAAAGAAAGGAAGGTAGTTGGAAGACAATGCAAGCAGCAAGAACAAATGGAGGACCTAAAGAAAGACATTTGTTTGACGGTGCGACAATAAAATGGGTCATTCCCAGCTACAAAGGCAGAACATAAAGAAAAGCTTTATATGGCAGATTTCACAGTAAAGCAAACTCAGCACTACACCTGGTGAGGTCAGAATCAAATCACTTCTGTGAAGCAGCAAGACCAGAACCGAGGAGAGCTGAAATGTGTGTGTGTGTGTGTGTGTGTGTGTGTGTGTGTGTGTGTGTGTATTGGGGGAGACTGGGTTGCTGTAGCCACTGCAGTTCAGCCATCTACAATCGATCACCGATTACCACTCTTGTCAATGAGAACAAATGAGTTCGCACACTGGTCGTCTTCCTCATGTCCTCTTCATTATGCTTTTCAAAAAGATCGGTAATTATAACCTGAACACAGAAATAAATCAAGCATACCGCATGTTAGAAGTAAAACCACAGTGAACAATCCAGCTGGTGTCACACTTGCTGAAGTTTAATCAGGCTGCTGCTAGCACACAATCTCTCATTAGATGCACTGGAGCAGTATAGATGAGGGAAAGGAAACTAGAAGGTCTACAGAACCATTTGTCATTTCTGCCCATGGGTCAATCTCTGAAAGAACTAAAGCTTGAGATGAAGTAGCTTGGCATGTTTTGTATGTCAGTGCTGCTAGCATAAATGCTAACATATTTTGAAAGGGACCAAACAACAGCATGGAGAAATTAATTTGAGCAGTTTCTCATCAATACGACACAGAGTCTTGGCCAAATAGGGTTATAATTAGGGTTGGGCCAATAGACGACATCATGATGTTGAGCCAGCATCGTGATTCCTCCCCACCACCCACTCTTCTGCAATCCGCCGCATCCCAATTCCGTGTTAGGAAAGGAAATTAAGTGTACTACGGAACCTCTAAAGGGAATAAAATAGCCTACGAGATGGGAGGATAAAAAAAATGATATCGTTGGGTATGCTGTATACAAATTGCGGGCATCAGGGAGCCACTACTAATGTGCAGGGCACTGAAACCACTTTCGAATGCGTGCTCTTATTTTACTTTCACTTTCGAGATTCGCGATCACACCGACTCTATACTACGGAGCGGCAGTACCTACCACACATTTTACAAGATTAGATATTTGTCAGTGGTGCTCAGTATCTGCAAATCATTCGCCACTCGCCAACAGTCATCTCTCCTTACTCTGTGTATGTGGTAAGTGAACTTTCATGTATTGAAATGTAACAGTCTACCGCTAGCAAGCAACTAACCGTTATTTGTTTTCCGTGCCTTTCTGCATATGGATTCATGCTTCAGGGACACCCTCTAACCCCGCCCCCCGACGTCATCGTCCATCACGATGTTTCACTGTAGCCATCATCCGATGTCAGTTTGGTAGACATCGCCCAACCCTAGTTATAATCCTCATCAAAAAGGGTAAATTTTATTTTATTAAAAACTAAATTAAATAAATAAATAAATAATTGCTATATACCATATTAATATATATAATATATATATATATATATATATATATATATATATATATATATATATATATATATATCACACCAGAGTTGGATATATGTGTTGTTTATATTACTTTAAAATTTATAAATGTTTAAGCAGATTTATTAAAATAAATAAAATAATAAAAAATAATGATTCCAATTATTACATTATTATTATTACATTAATTCTATATAAATGCGTTGCAATAAACTCACCAACAACAGCAATAATAATTCTAATACTAATAGAAATATTATTAGCGATGTGATGTCACTTATTAAATCTGTGATAAGTAAAAATAAATAAATAAATAAATAAAACCTTTAAAAACAGGAACACATTGAAAAATTAATGGTCAATTTTTGTATTAATAATTATAATATTGATTGTTATATTATTTAATTATTATTATTATTATTACTACTACTACTACTACTACTACTACTACTACTACTACTACTACTGTGCCAAGGATACCACTGCAATATAATAATAATAACAACATAATAACAATTATTATTATTATTATTATTATTATTATTATTATTTCTTTGGATGTTCTTGTTTTAAAATGTTTTATTTATTATTATTATTATTATTATTATTATTATTATTATTATTATTATTCTTATTATTATCACTGTGCCAAAGATACCATTGCAAAATAATTAAATAAATCTATAAATAGTTAATTAAAAATAATTCATGCTGAAATTAATAATAATAATAATAATAATAATAATAATAATAATAATAATAAAACAAGTTAATGTTTAATATTATTTGTCATACAATATTAATATTATTAATATTAAAATTAATTTCATATTATTTGGTATACAATTGGTATAATTGTTTTCTTCGAAAGCAATGTCTGTCACAGCATAATAGTTCTCACTGCCATTATTTCTACACAACAATTAAGTATCTCATAGATCATCATTCATTAAACAAGATAATAATCAATGGCTCATGAATTTGTGCCTTAGACTTGTAAAAGAGATCTCTGGTGGGGTTAAGTTAATCATTCTTTATACAAAGCGGAGCGACATTTGTTTCAAACACACTTTTATTTGACTGAGACACCACAGGAAGTCTTTGAGAGGAAAAAAAAAATACGCTACCAAAGAGTTAAAAAAGAAACTAAAGCAAATAAACGTAAATCAGAGGAAGTGTGATGTGCTATTGATGTTTTAGGATCACTAAGTCTGTAATGAGCAATATGCTTTGAGTCAAATTAAATAGACTGCCGCAAGTAACCTGAAGCAAAGCATTTGAGCTCCATATCCACAGAAATGGAGTCTGGAAGTGCAGAACTACGGCTGTCTATTTTATTGAACCAGAAGGATGAATGCAGGCACTGGAGTTACAGATCTCTCATATACACACACATATACTTTACACATATTCTTTCTCAGATGTAAGGACTTCTAAGAGAGAGAGAGAGAAAAAAAAAGCTTTTTCCATTTGTGTGAGAGCCCTGCTGTCAGATTTAAGATGGTAATAATGGGATCTCACTGTGAGCCCTCAGAGAAAGTTTAAAGACGTAATCAGAAATAAAAGGCGGGCTGGAATAGGAATCAGGAGACGGGGTGCTTTAAACACCCTGCGGTCCTGCTATAGAGAGCCAGCGATGCCAGGTAGCACTTTCAGAAGAACAAAGACTGGACCCAGATCTCCCCAGATATCTTTGCTTAAATCTCCACCAGAAAGCATTTGAGGATATGACAGAAAGTGATTTACCTACAATAACATCCAAAAGGAAGACAAAAAGCGCTATCTCCCTGAACAGCTTCATTTACAAGTACTTCAGAAAAATACTAATGTTTTTTGAAGGACTTTGTGCGTTCCCTGGACCGAATCTTTTTCTTTTCACCACAGGAGTAGATTAAGATTATTTACGCCTCAGTTCATATGAAGAACTCTCATTCATCGCATTGGATGAGAACCAAAAGAATAATGTAAAGTCTCAATACCAGAGTACAAACAGCTTTTTTCTACCGCTCTCGGCTCAGACAGTTGGACAGAAAAGGCTACTGTTTGATTTTGAATAAAGGACTAATAAAATCGCTGAATAGGGTGACAGCAGGTCACGTTTTATCCCCAGGCGCTTGTGGCTTTCAGGTCAGACTTGAGGGCCAAAGTAGGCACATGGCCAAGAAATGAAGTCTGACACTATAGCAGCATTTAGAAGAATGCGGGGATTGTGGTAAAGAAACAAATAACTTTTTATTATTTAACTGTTATTCACATTATAGTACTGTCACAGTCTGCAGCTGGAGTGCCCAAGACGGCCAGAGGGCACTCCTGTGGTTTTGTGAGAGCACATGGCTTGTGTTGTGTTTGTTTGGTCCAATTTGCTGACTCCTATCTTATTGTCTGTCCCCTCCCATCTTGTCACCTCATTATTGGCTCCACCTGTGTCTCCCTCATTACCTTACTCGTTTATCTCCCTATTTATTCTCCAGGTCTCTGCAGTCCTGTGTTGATCCGTTGTTATATGTCAGAAGTACTTGTTGTGTGTGTGGTATGTACCTGCTGTTCTGCTCTGCTTTGCTGTGCCTTGTTCCTGGCCCGCCTACCTGCCTGCTTGTTTTCCCCCCTCTTTTTCCCTCTCTTCCGGTACCATGACAAGTACAAGTTTATCTGCTATCTAAAAATACGAAGATTTTAAAAATAAATGTAAAAAAACATCATTGTAATTTATTATAAGAATATTTATCATGAAAGATGTTAAAGTTATTTTAAATGGCAGTGATATATTTTAATATGAAAATTATTTATATCTTTAAAATTTGTACTTTGTAATTGCTGAAATTAATAACTTGTATGAAAAAGAAAAAAGCTAAATTATAATCATATACAATAAATATAATTTTCTAAATTAAATTTGATTTTATGTTGTGTTTTTTTTTTTCTTATATATAAAAAAAAACACACAAATTAACACACACAAATTATGATAATAATAATAATAAAATAAACACAGCATGTGTATAAGCACAATAGCATTCACTGCCAAACAACAATTAAGTGACTAAAGAGTTTAAAGAAATATAAAATAAAATAATAAAAAATAATAATAATAACATATGACTCATGAATGTATGCTTTATATTGTTGTTAAAAATAAAGTGTTCACACTTTATTATAAGGTCCAAATCTTGCTATTAATAAACCATTAACTACTCTTAATTTGCTGCTTATTTATAGTTAGTAGGGTAGTTAGGTCTTGGGTAGGATTAGGGATGTGGAATATGATCATTCAGAAAATGTGCTTTATAAGCACTAAAAAACAGCCAATATGTTAATAATAGGCATAGTTAATAGTGAGAATTGGTCCCTATACTATAGTGTTACTTTAAGTATATGGATGTTCTTTCTTTCTGGAGTTTGAATAACAGGGTACAAGCAAACCAAAGCACAACAATCATCTTCCTGTAATTTGCTGGAGAATCAAACAGCCGGAACGAGTCAGATCAAGCCAGAACCGGCAGCCGGACTTCTTCCAGCACCATCCAGAGCTCTCCTTCCTCCTCCATTCTATTGCTTAATTCCACATCCGTTTACGTTATCAGCTTAATCTCCAATTAATTAGCTTTGTTAAAAAGGAATTGAGAGTTCTCGCTTTCTGTCAACAAGAGTGGGGGGTAACAGACGGAAGAGGGTGGTAGGGTATAAAGGGATTGGTGGAGAGAAGAGACAAGGGTAGCAGTTGTAAAACATGGAAGAATATAAAGGGATGGGGGGGGGGGGGGGTCCCGTGGGAACCAAAGTAAAACGGAGGAAGTCAATGAATATGGCATTGTGCCAAGGCAAGACACATTCAGCCAACACGGCACACATTCATTCTGAGCTCTGTGCTGTACAAGGGGCTTATGGGTACTTTGACACCCTTACCACCAGACAGAGCCACTGATTACATTTCAGTTGATGTTTAATGAAAAATACAACATGGCAAGAGGCTCCGGGGACTGAAAGCATCACATTAATTATCCCTTTGATACATGAGCATTTGTGTTGGTTGTAGTGTAATTGGCATTGCACGGTTCCACACGAGCCTACATGTCAACGTAATGTTCATTACTAAGCCATTATATGACATCCGGATGACTCATATTCATAACGACTGAGATGTCAAGGGGGAAAATTCAAAATTTCTGGGTTTCATGTCAGAGCTGGGACGCAAAACAGGGTTGTTTCCACTGCTATGGCTAAAAAAGCAGCCAAACTGCATCACGGGTAGCCAAACCGATCACGCTTTGGAGGATTCTGAGAGGAGAGAGGAAAACAACAACTCTGCCAAACCCATCGGAGAATCAGGAAAGCATGACTGAGACTAGCATCCCACCATCCCAGCATGTACGCAAGGCGATGGCTAACTATGGCATCCACTAACTGCTTGCCAGCAATGCATAGGCTTTGGACTTCCATCCAGCACAGTAACATATGAATCCTATTTAGAGACCAAAAGCGTGCCTGAAACTCCATCAGACTCATTATTTCTTGAAATCGGTAAACACAACACCCTTTAGGACTCAGTTTAATGAACGATTACAGATTTACATACACATCTGAACTCCCCCCAAAAATTTGCTAAATTCAACCTGATTTGATCTTGCTGAACACTTTAAAATGTCAAATAAGACCAAGAAGCTCAAGAGTTTGATTCAGAGCAAATTGTTAAAATAGAACAATTAGAATAGCGTTTAAGCATCCCCCTTCTTCCTACAAATCACAGTTGTCGGTATAAAAAAATTAGTCAGTTGATGTCACACTTATTCACTAATAACGCAATTTGCCAAGTTTCCCGCTGAATAGTTTACACTGGCTTACCTTTCATGCCAAACTTTGAACGTCTGCCATATTTGTTGATTAGCACAAACATAACGACAAGGAGAACGCAGGCGAAGCCAGCCAAGCCAACTGCAATCGACACCTAGAGAAGCAGAAAACACAACATTTCATTTTTTTGAAGAACCAAATTATAAGATGAGAGCCAGGTTTACGAAAGCCTAAACAGTCAGGTTAGCACTTAGCTTAGCTTGAGCAGGTTAGCAGTGATATAGTATTACTGTATGTTTGGAACTGAATACTAGCATACTTAACCATGGTTTTATTGTACTAAAAGTGTAGTTACATTTTTGGCGTATCGATTACCTTTTGTATAACAACTGTTTTACTACAAATATGCTACCAAGGTTAAAATATGGTTAGTGTAGCAAAACCATGATTCGTTCATTTGTGGCTGCCACACAATTTTAACTATAGTAACCATGTTTCTGGTTTCCTTACGAATAGTAAGGAACTCCACAGTATAAACTGTTTACTGCCTACTAATTAAAAGAAAAATGTATATGAAACACTACTCAATATAAAAGGCTAAAACAAACATTAGCATGCTACATTGTTGTTGTGTTGTCTCATCACGTTGCATGTTTAATTCCCACAGTATAGCTATTTTGACTTTTTAATCAAAGCCTGTGCAAAAAAAAGCCTTAACTAGATCAAATAATGGTTCTCATTCACAAATTTGTGACATAAGGCTGTAAAGAAAAAGGTTGTGTGTTTATGGAAAAGGTTTAGAAATGTTTTATGTAAATGGCTAACCTCATTTATTTAGATTAGAATGAGGTCAAGAACAAATTCATGTGGCAAGGTATTTAATGTAGAAACGTTTGGTGAGAAGTTCTCTAGTGTGTACAAATATGAAATAATCTTCGCAATTATTGAAATGCACTGAGTCTAGTAAGAACTCTCTTCCATTCTCATTAATCACACTGGAATGAAAGGTCAAGTCAAGCACATTGCATCATGGGAAACCGTATGCTCGGTTGCACATTTTGGCAAACATAGTAAATCATCTTGGTATTCTACATGTATGCATAGAGAACATTTGCATTCTGTTTACATTCTACACACTGTAAAAACACATGCTAGCATGCTATAACTTTAGCTTGAATCTCAAAACACATCTTATTTGTTAATATAATAACTTATAATCTAAAATTATTTTTTTTATCTTTTAAGGAGGGAACTACAGAACAGGAATGACATAACTAGCAACTTAAAATGCATCAAATAAATATTTCTATCTAATCTCTTGTGTCTCACACAGGAGGAAAAAATGCAATTTTATAGGAAACCTATGAAGCGTGTCTTGACTTGTTTATATGATTTGTATTGATGTTGATGCTGTAATCATAAGAGGTTTATGTAATTGGAGTCATAAGTTGCATATGGCAACGCTAGCTTTGATAAATTGCATGAAAAGATAAGTCCAAAGCATATTAAAAGAAAAAAAAAAAAGATTGTAATAATAATTCAGGTTAGGTGTTGTAATACGGAGATACCTCAATAGCCAAGATACACTTGCTTATGGGAAATACAAAGTGTACAACTTAATATACTGTCTAAATGCTCCAGATAAACACCAGATAAAGACAATAAACAATAAATCAAAGCAGTCAGAGTCCTGGAATAAAGCTATCTGAAGCAAAAAAGCTTTCCCTGTAATTAGGACCTCCAAACAATCGAGGGCCATGCTAACTCTTTGCGTCAGCGCTAGATTCCCTATTAAAACCTTCAGATGAGAATATAATCTCTTTCCAGTCAATTATAGCACAAAGATGAACAAAAGTACTTTTTTAAGCAGCTGTAAAACACAGAAGCCACAAGGGAACCGGCAGATAGGAGGTAGAGAGTGAGGGGAAAAAAATGCACAAATAGAAAATGGTTAAGAATAGTTTGTTTTCGACACCACTGTCATGTGTTCCTGGGAACAAGATGTTAAAGAAACCTCATTATACTTCATATGGGTGCTTTCGATCTCAGGAAAAATTTTTTTAAAAAATAAACTCACTCCAAATGTGTCCTCTTCAGGCCGATGTGTCATGGTTGGAGTAGCTGTCGGAGTCGGACTCACTAGAAAACAAACAAGAGTGTAGTGTTGCTCAGAAAAAGGAAGAATAATATATTTTTAAACCTTTTGAAGATAATAATATCACATGGACATACTGTACATTACTGTGACCCCAAAATGAGTAAATTACTTATGTTTTCACCTTGCGCTTTGATCAGTTCAAATGCATCCTTGCTGAAGTATTAATTTCTTTTAGGAGGTAAAAAAAAAACAAAGTACTAACACAAGAGTTTTGAATGGTTCATAAAATTATAATTTGATAGAAATGTAATACAATTCATTTAATACAAAAAAAGGTAAAATTATATGCCTAATGTTATATAAAAATACCTTATATTTGTTATATTAAAATACTGAACTATTCGAGCTGTTCATGCCAGACTGGGGAGAGAGGTGTTGTAATAATGTAAAATATATGAAAAATAATGTTTTATTCATACAACCTACAGTAGTATGAAAGCCTGTTCTAGTACACCCCCAAAACAAAATCAAGACTTTGTAAAAGAGTATACTAGGACCCCTTTAAGATATCAGCACAATAACACACTAAGCAAAATATTGTCTAATTATCTTTATTGATAAAATTCCAGAAAATACTGAGAAATTATTTTTTGTAAAAATCGCACACCCCTAGTACTGACACAAAATGATTTTTTTCAATTTGTTATTTATATATTTATTATTTATTTATTTATTGGCTAGTAGAAGCTATGAATGGCCGGTAACATAAAATTTAGTAGCCAAATTGGCTGGTGAGTGAAGTTAATTTCAATCCCTGTAGGTAACCAAAGGTTGGCATAGCTTTGATTTTCCCTCCATGTAATTTTCTATTAATTTTCATTGACTACAAATCCACAAACTTGTTATTAAAACAGGCCATAATGCAATTGGTTTCGTCAAACCAGCCTTTAAAAGGTGATGGATGTATTGTATGTTCACTCTGAGTAACTGTTTTAAGACTTGCTCTTGGAAGGCCATTTCATGCAGAATTGATCTCCAACACACCTGCCTGGAAGTGTCTAGTATCCGAAGACCTTGATTTTGTGGTTCATGTGTGTTTAATTAGAGCCAAAGCTAAATTCTGCTGGAAGGAGGCCCTCCAGGAACAGGACTAGACAACCCTGGTTTTAAGAGAACCTTCAGGGATTATTCGCTAAATATGTCTTGGGGCAAATACTGTTTGATTAGACCCGTTTTTTGCAAGGTTACTGCCATTTCGAAAGGGAGTCCAATCCTAGATTAGGCTGCTGCTATTATTCATGCAGTATTGAACAAAAGCCTTAGGCTGTTCTTATTTTTCTTTTCTTTTTTTTACTTCAACGGAGGGCCTGTGTGTACGGCCTGATACTCCACACTACAGCCATCTAACTTCATTCAGAGCTCTGACAGTAACAATCTGTCATTCACACAGTTTCTGTGCCTCAACTTGATTACATATAGTAAACTAGGGTTATATCAGTGTAACATTCTTGTGAAGGTCAGTAACTGTCCCTCGGACAGTTTCTTGTGAAAAGGGATCTGATTTTTCTCCCATTCTGACAGATATCGGTCACATTATGCCAAAAAATACAAAACAGGTCTATTAACAGCATGCCCAACTATGGCGGCCGGGCATTTGAGAATAAGGCCAAGGTAACTTTTTGGAGAGTAGTATTTTTTTTTTTTTAGTACACAGACCAAATTACTTCTTTCTAAATCATTCTTTGTTTTATGATAAACAAAACTAGTGAATAAGTTACAAAAATACATGCAGCACACAATTAAAGTGAGAAACTCACCATAATCTGTGTAGTCTATAGAGAAAAGAGGGGGGAAAAAACAAAGTGGTATATAATTATTAGATATGAATATGTCAAGATCAGCTCTAAAATGTTATTATACTATGATCAGCATTTACCCTTCAGTACATTCTTGTGCAATTATGGTAATGTTCAAATATGAATTTAATATGAGAAATCATTGCAATATTTAACATGCAATTAAACATTATATTGATGTGAAATCAGACATGAGGGCATTATATTATCTGCATGTATACATGTTCATTTGCACACAATAACAGTACCGTAAGGTCCATAATTAATGAAAAATTATCATTATAAGATAAATAAATAAATATATTTGATGTTTTTGAATAAAATCTCTTATGCTCACCAAGACTGCATTTATGTGATCATAAATACTGTCAATATTTAGAAATATTATTAAAATTTAAAATGGCTATTTCTTTTATAACATATTTAACATTTTAAAATGTAATAATCATTATTAATATGTAATAATCATGTAACAATAATAATCATATGATATATATATATATATATATATATTAATCCATTTCATGAAAAAAAAAGTGCATACTTTAACAGTAAAACCTCAGTTTGTGTGTGTGTGTGTGTGTGTGTGTGTGTGTGTGTGTGTGTGTGTGTGTGTGTGTGTGTGTGTGTGTGTGTGTAGTATCAGACTTTTCAATCTAACTTTACTTATATGTACCTATTTAAAGCACAGACTGAACCTAAGTCTTTCGGTATGACAGTGCACACACTCACACACTTATGTGCGCTGTAGCATCATCCCAAGAAATGTGAACTTTCCAAGTGAGCATCTGTATCTATATTTATCTATAAACCTGGTGGATTCTCACCTCGGGTGTTAATAAGTTATTCAGGCAGGGCCTTTAACAGACATCCAGTCTGTTCTGTTTTTCAACACGGCATCTGTGACCTAACAGCTCTAATCATAGAAACACTTGCCCAGAACAAGAGAACTTGACTTTTATTTCCCACAGGTGGAATAGTACTTTTTGCAGGTATGATAACACTTATAGGAAAAACGTTTCCAGTTGTATTTGACAGTTCACTCACTGGGAAGCACTATGTAACTATAGGTTTTAGAATAACAGGTGATGTAATCGAGTCACGCACCATCAAAAGGTGGCTGTAGGAAGTGGGCATACACAGTTTTGACGGCCATGCCGAGGAAGTTGCTGGCCTCCAATGTGTAATTGCCATTGTTGTGGTGTGTGGGGTTTTTGAACTTGAGGCATCCCTCTAGATTGTCCTGGTAGACATCCATGTCTGGACGGACGTATTCAGTCTGCTTGATCTCCTCACCCTTATAGTACCAGCGCAGGGTGGGCAGGGGGTTTGCACGCACCGTGAAGATCATACACGTGTCGTGCCACTTTTGCGGTTCCTCAAACTTAATGATAACAGGAGGGACTGCAGGAGAGAAACAAAATACATTATATACAGAGAGGATTAAGTACTTTGTGCCACCATCCAACATAAATCCATAGACCAATGAGCATGGATTATCATAAACCACATTTATGCATGAGTGGGTCTTTGGCCTCTGTGGCACAGGTGGTCCGTACGGATATTTGTTTGATCCGCTATCCTGCCTCTTGGACAGGAAGATCCCAGGTTAACTGCCTGGCTGGCCACCAAACATTTGGATGAGCGAATGTTTCATGGAATGAAGGTGCAGAGGCAAAGGTGAGAAACAACTGCAGCCCATAAACATTTCCATCATCTTTTCCAATCACCGTATGTTTGACGGTAACTGTCAGCAATTACGATGCTGTAAATATGTCAAACGTTCATATTAAACATTCATCAGGAATCAGATCAGTGGTTAATTCATTTCAATGTGTCATTTCTACTTACATGAATACACCTACTTTCACTAATTTCTTCTAGAATAAGTTATTTTAAGCTTAAATATTATAACACAGGACTATTCAAATGTTTGGAGTCTGCATGACTACACCTAAATCTTTTAATTCATTGACATCAAGTATTATTATTATTATTATTTTTTATTATTATTATTATTCTCCAGTCTCAAGGCCAGAGATTGTGAGAGACAAACAGAGAGAGAAAGAGAGAGAGAGTGAGAGACTGACTGACTTGCTCTTATTTCCACAGATTTTGCCGCTCTAAGCAAATCTTACAGGGTCAATACATATTGAGTGTGGGAAGAATCATGTTACACTGTTGTTGGCCAACACCTTTCAGTATAAATGTAAATACAGATACAACACCACAACCTCACATTGCGTTGTAATTTTATCTGGCTGTGTTCTTATAAGGTTTTTAATTGCCTAACTTCATTCCAAGTGGGCGGATACAGCTGTTGTTGGATAATATGTTGTTGTATTGCGTTTTCAAACTGTAGACGCAGTTCTTTTTTCATTTTTTGCATTCAGTTTAATTAATGGCAAAGCATCACAGGCTTAGAGGGTGATTCTGACAACAGTTGAATTAATATTTTAATCGCTATATCATTTCATTGTGACACATTTTGAAACATAATTTGGGTTCTCAAATAGTTTTAACTAGGCACAAAGGACGAGCACACTGGTTAGTCTGTTCTGGAGTTAGGATGTATATACTAGTTTTGTTTAATTAGATAAACCAATCTTTCATTATCCTGTTGTGTTCTTTTTTGGTAGAGTCATGTCTTTATATATGATCCTTGTTTAAGGCAATGTTTGTCTTTGTTCTCGGCCTTTTCATTGTCTTTTCTGGATTTGTTTGGCTATTGTTTCTCAGGGGTAGGATTTATATGTTTGATTAGAGGCATAGTTTCTTTTTGCCAATTTTCATGAGTTGCTTATTGCCTCAGGATTGTTGTTTCTTTCATTTTCTTTTTCATTTGGGACATTATTTTTGCATGCCTGCCCCTATATGGGAAAAATAAACTTCCTTTATTCTTATCGCTAAAAATGCAATGTGCATTGATTTTTTTCCAAGTGTAATATAAAGCACAAAACACATTTTTAGTGAACAAAAACTGGAACATTTTCAAGTGTCTGATTCCTGCATACCATTCCCAACATACAAACACAGAAAATACACAACCTAACTCTGCCACAAAGCAATCACGTGTAGTCTGCTCCACCCTGAAACATGATAACATTGATAAATCTCTCTAATATTTCACTTACAGCCTTTTTTTCATGTGAAAAGTCCAGATGAAGAACAGCCCTCGCTTTCATAGATCAATAAACTACACAAATGACTTTCCTACAACACCCTGGGTTGTGTAGAACCTACAAATGTATTTATTTATTTATTTATTTTTTAATTTTTTTTTGTAGGAGTAGGACTGTTTCTGGTGAAGCAATTTATCATTATTTTATAACAAATTTCATTTCAAGAATTTGATTTGACAAAACGCAGTCATTTGCACAAAATTGGCTAAATTAAAATACTAATAATTATAAAACAGTGAACTAATATTCAAAACAACATTTAAAAGGCAGTGTGTAATTTCTGTGCCACTAACATCACTAAACAGAACTACAAAACAATCCAACCCGATCTCATGAGAAAACCTAAAGATGGTGATTTTGTATGATTTCATAACATGATTTGTATGGAAACATTTTTTTTTTCTTTTTTTTCAGGGAGAAATAAAAATGTTAGCATAAAGGGCCACCCCTAAACAGAAGCGTCAGTGAGGAGTAGGGGTTGCAGAGACTAGTCGACTTTGATGCTCTGCCATGACTCTTTAAGCTTGACGTCAACTAGTCGCTGGTCCTATAGAGGGCGCAACAGGATAAGAAATCATTGAAGTCCACATTTATGCTCTGTTACCAAACAGTTAAAATTACAAATAAATGCATACTCCAAAAGCGCTCCACGAGACGTGTGATTATACCATCTGGATGCTCGAAATTGAACAGGAAAATGCACCTTTTAAGTTAACCGCCATTCAATGTAATGCGCTTCAGCACTGTAACGTACACACATAGGCTACAGACAGTAGCTTGTACATCACTCTCAGTATGCGCCGCCCAGAATCATTCAGTAGAATGGCACAGAAATGTATTGCCTACACTGTACTGTGATTTCTCAAAAAAAAAAAAAAAAAAAAAAAAACTTAGAAACTGAAAAGTTCTAGCATATATTTCTTAATAACTAAAACCCACAGCTTCAGTATTAGTAGAGAGACGCTGCCAGGTAGAATTAATTCACACAAGCAATCGCTCTCTCACTAATGCATTCATATGAATATAATCTTTACTGTGCTGCTTTATCTGTATCTGATTTAGAACGAGCAGAAATATGTGAGAAACATAACGACCCAAAGACAAAAGAATTGATAACAATGAGCTGTTATAGGAGCAATAGCCATGTGGGCAGCGCTGTGTCATATGCCATAGCTGTGCACAAGGTATTCGAGTCTCAGCTCAAGGTTCATGCTTATTTGTTCATTAATGACGTCATCAGCGACTCTTTTACGTTAGCTGTACTCATGTCAAATAAATATCAACTTTTAAAAATCTGAAGTCGTTCAACCCCTAGTGGGAAGTAAGTAGAACGGACGAAAACGTACAAATAAAATGTATAAATTCATAAGAATTAGCTATCATTAGCTAAAATGTAAAATAGTTACAAACTGCCATAAAAGTGTGTTAAAATAATCTGTTATCAAACAGGTTTCCAGAACACCCTCTCTCTATCTGTCATTGGTCAGTCAGTCACGTAGCTCCACCCCAAACTCACACCATTGGCTGAGCCAGTTGCTATGCTGAGCAGGTAGAATCCTAAAATAAACAGCGATGTTTTGAAAGCACCACAAAGCCACAATATTTCCACTTTTGAGCAAAATCAACCGCCTCAATGGCTTATTTTTAGGTGCCTACATGCTAAGCTAGAATAATAAAAGTATTTTAATAACAAAAATTACACATTTCACCTCTACCTTGCTAAAGCATGGATTCTGTGTTTCCCAGAGCCACTTCGATCAATAGTACTTACTACTTCCAAAAAAAAAAAAAAAACTTTCTGGTGATCTCCCCTCCCTTAACGCCTACCTTTAAAATAAAAGGCACTACAAATTAAGTAACTGAGTTGGTAGCCATGAGGCATACTAGCAAGTGACAGTAACAAGCTAAAGAGGCAGACAAAGCCAGTTCAGTGAGCTAGACAGAGACAGAATTGGCACGTTAGAAGCAGTGAGGCTGAATGTAAAGATATTCGAGAGGCAGGAAGCAAGAAAAGAGGCACTTACACTGTACTGAAAGCTCTATTGAGGCATTAGTCATCCCAACTATATTCTCTGCAATGCAGGTCAGCATGAAGCTGTTATCGTCTCTGCTGACGTTGACCAGAGTTAAGTTGATGGAGTGGACATTTGGTGGATATTGATTGGACTGGAAGAGAGAAAGACACAATAGTTTTTGGAAACACAACCAAGCTTGCACAGATTCAACAAATGGTTTATGGTGTAAACCAGCCACTGTAAGGCTCAAGTGAGTAATTTAATAGATCTTAAAATGAGTAAATGCCAAATTTAATTTTAAAAAAAGGTAGTACTGGCAATCCAGCTGCAAAAGCACATATGGCTGGTTTAAACCGGTTTAAGCTGGTTTAGTTGGCTTCCCAACTGTTTTTTAGCTGGTTTTGACCCACGTTTTCCAAAGTAGTTTGTTCTACTAAAATAAATATGCCATCTACCTTAACTAATATCCTTAAAAGGTACATAAAATGCATGTCGATTGCTAGTCAAAATGGTACAAGCAAAAGTCTGCCTTACTTGGTGTGTGTTAATGGAGTGCAGTCCACCAACAGTCCAGTCCACTTCCGGTACCGGCACCCCTGACCCATTACAGGTGATTGTGACCCTGTCACCCTCTATCACAGTAAGGTTACTGTGACTTACGCTGATTTCCGGCAGATCTGGTGGGAAATAGACAAGCACTCATGGTACAACAAAAGGTATTTATGCTTTATAACATAAATATGTCCAAGTTAATCTAAATAAATGAAATGGCTGAGCTCTATTGAAAGCAATTATGGCAAAAATTTCATTATGTCGATTTCGATTCGTCCCTTACTTTAAAAATACTTTTTTAAGGTCATGACATTAAAGCACCGGCTATAATTTTACACAAACAACATCAGGAAACAATTTTACCACACTAGGCTCATGTTAAAATTTACAATTGTTTAAGTTTTAGAGCTACAGTATTATTTTAAGGAACGTTTTCCACAAAATTAGAAAAACATACAAAACTGCTACAAATGCGGTTGAATAATTTTGATTTAAGCCAAAAATGACAATTCTGTCATCATTACTCACTCATGTCAATCCAAACCTTTATGACTTTATGACTTTTTTCTGCAGAGCATGAAAGAGAATTTGGAAAAATGTGTTATTGTCCATACAATGAAAGTATGTGGGGTCTAAAACAAAACTGGACCATTTTGTTGGAAAATATCACTTTAATATAGGGATTCTCACTATTAACTAGTTGCTTATTAGCATGCATATTATTAACTGTTTTTTAGTTGTTTTTTTTTAAATGTTTTTTACCGTACTTTTAATGCCTAATCCTACCTAAACTTCAGTGGTGTATAAAGTACCTGAAAGACATACTCAAGTAAAAGTGCAGATATCTTACCAGAAAATTACTTTGGTAGAAGTTAAAGTCACTGTTTAGAATATTACTTGAGTAAAAGTCTTAAAGTATGTGATATTTATTGTACTTAAGTATGAAAAGTATTTTTAAATTCTAAAACATACTTAAGTATTGAAAGTAAAAGTAAAAGTAAATGCAAAATGGAAAAGAAGCAAATAAATGTATATATATATAAAAAAAAAAAAAATCATACACAACTTGAGCAGCAAGATTGTGTTCAGTTTTAACTCTTTCTTCCATTTTGTATTTTTGGGTAAGAATAAGAAGCACTTCATCTGGTACTTAGTGTCTTTCATTCCAACATAAGAAAACATTTCTGGAATCTGCATCTGAAATATAATTTAGCCTACAGTAGCCTGTACTGTATTTCAGCGGGGACATGTATGAATTTAATCTGCAGTTACAGATGCATAAATAGGCTTAATGTTTTGTTTTTAACATAAAACGTTGAATACTGATATTTGAAATAATTTAAAACATGAAAAAAATAGTAAAAATGTGAAATTAAAACTGCCAGAAGGTGACAGCAAGTGAATGTTAATAAGTGAGTCATAGAGATTCAACTGATTCATTCAAACGACCGATTCATTCAGAAACAAAGTATTTAACCGTGCTAATGAGTGAATCACTGAATCATTTATTCAACCAATTCATTCAAAAAGCTAATTCATCCAATAAGTAAACACCTCCATTACTCAGAGATGCAAAACAGTGCTGTTATCTTTGTTTGGAACTATTTTTGTTAGCAAAATTTTGCAAAAACAAGCAATATTATGTATAAAATGTAAGTCACTTATTGCTTTACTGAACTTGTGTAAAATTATTATGAAATGTGTTCATGCATCTGCAGAAGAACGGTACTCTTTGTGTGATATAGATTAAGTTAAATAGGCCTACATTAAATTATATAAATATAAAAAGCATACAGAATTGCCATCTACAATTTAGAATGCCTGGAATTTTGAGTTTTAATAGACTAATAAATCAATGTGCTTGCACTCTGTGTGTGATTTGGTGATATAGCCTACTTGATAACGTAAGATTGCACATCATTACAACAACACTTACCATATTATCGCAGACGATGCTGTATATCGCACACCCCAGCCTCGACTTGAGTGGAAAATGAAATCATCCAGGGTTGTGCATGACACGCACTTGTTTGCACATGAGCAAAGGTGTTTTTATGAGTCTAACTTGCAAAGGCCAGACCACTGATTCGTCAAACCTGCTTTCCTGCAGTCTGTGTTCCTCTGACTATTTTATTTTTAAGTAACAAATATACTTTGGGGAAATGTATCGGAGTAAAAGTATACATGTTAATTAGGAAATCTAGTGGAGTAAAAGAAAAAGTTTGCTGAAATATAAAAACTCAAGTAAAGTACAGATACTCCCAAAAAATAGTATTTTTACTTCGTTACATTACACCACTTAACTTAACTACAAAAATATACTAACTATTAATAAGCAGCAAATTAGGAGTTTATTGAGGCAAAAGTCATAGTTAATGGTTTGTTAATAGTGTGAATTGGACCTTAAAATAAAGTGTGGCGTGGTGAGTAAATGGTGACAGAATTGTCATTTTTGTGTATACTATCCCTTTATTGAACCCAAGACATTTATTTTATGGCGACCACAATTTAGAGAAAATGTCCCATACCACAGTGTGAGATGTTCATTAACTGAAGAGGGATCTTGGAGACTCCGTTGCAGAACAGCTGCTGGTTATGGAGTCCGGCTTCGCCTCGCTGCTGCCACAGCTGGATCCAACGGATATTGCAGCTGCAGTTAAACACCACTCTTTCCAGTTTCCTGCCACAACACAAAAGAGTTCTTAGTGAGGACGCACATCACATGCACATAATGCCAAGAAGGTCCATTTAGAAAACCAGCAGAAAACTAGGTGAAGGACACCGTTATCCTACAAAACATCAACTTCTCCAGCACCCATCAGTCAACCAAAGCCTGGAGAGCTGCTGGCGTGGTTCCATTTTGCAGCCAGAGCAGGTTCTGTGCCCAGGGCTTTGTGTACGAATGCTTTCTGGACTGCAGGCCTTTCCTGGCCACGTCTGTCCAGCTATTTAGTGTGCCAAATTCACCACTGGTGCCCAGGGCAATCACAGTCCCCACAAATGAAGTCAAACAAAACGAGCATCTGGATTAAGGCAAAAACTAAGCCGCAAGATGTGATGTAATGTGGCATAATATTTTGGTGCAATCTAAAATTAATTCTCGCAAAAATATAAGTAAAAATTGTCAAGTAAATAAACTGGTCCATTTAAAATGGATAATTTAGTTGGTAACTTGGTAACTTAGTTGGACATAAGTGAACTTGACATAAGCAAATCAAAGGATCAACCTTTCTACTAAAGAAAAAATGTAATGACTAGCACATATAACAGCTTTTACTTCAGTCTTAAATCATACGTTTATATAAAGACGGTTTAAGCAATAAAAATCTAAATATAATCACAAAATCTTAAATTTTTTGTCACAGGCACAAAAAAACAAATGTGGACTTATCTGGACCTATGTAGTGACGTAAAACGCATTCATTGTTTAAATTTTCTTAGTAGTTCCTGGAAATTGAACCAATAACACTGCCGGTGCTAGAGCCACGCATGTAAAAACTATGAAAATGTATGTCAAAGACTGCAAAATAATGCATTAAAAAATTTTTTTTTTAAAAATGACATTGATAGTGCATAAAAAAAAAATAATAAAAAAATAAATTATGGCATTTCAATTTTTTTTTTAAAAAATTTGTTAATGAACATTTTTTCTGTGACGAAGACGAGATGTTGACAAACTAAAACTAATATATGATGATAATAACTATGACGAAATTTATGCCGCATGTTCATTAATAAGATGAGATGGGACTATAATGTTATTTGAGGACTACCTGACACTCAAAATACATCCTATAGGTTACTGTCTTGTCCTTCAAAATAGGCGTCCCTGTCATTGGATTGCAATCGGATAAGGGGCATTCGCATATCTAGTCTCAGTATGGCAGCCGCAGTGGATAGATAAACTACAAAAATACGAACTAGCGATCTGAAACAATGGCCTCAGCACCCGAAGGGGTAAGGTGACCAGAGATCTCGTTTTTCCCAGGAGTCACAATTTGTCAATTATCTTAAAGGATAGGCGGAATCGCGCTAATAGAAATGCTCTCTCTCACGCACGCTCCACAAGTTCAGTTCTCATATACAGCGCGCGATCAGTTCTCAGGGCTCAAATACACACAGCAAACCAAATGTCTATCATGTAGAGTATCTCACGTAAAAACAGTCGGTTATCGATTAAGTGAACTTAAACAGGTGGGTGAAAACTAAACGTATGTCAGTTTTATCATGCCTTCCGTCTTAAAGGGACAGTATTTCTAATTAAGTACCTATCCGTGTCATTAATGTTAACCAACAAAAGGTGTTTAATGTACAAATGATAAGTAAACCTACTGTATATTATATATGAATAACTATAATTTTTATAAGTTGCTCCCTTTTTACTACTGTTAAAGGGATAGTTCATCCAAAAATGAAAATTGTCAATTTATTCAAGTTTTTCCAAATTCAATCCTTGATTCAAATTTCTCATAAGCTTATTGATTTGGTCTAAAGAGAGAATAATTAAAACTACATATAAAATAGCTACCAAAATAAATGTTGGTAACTGCAGTTTGACTAAAATAATAACTAAAAGTAATGACTAAAAGTTGACAAAACTGCAATGACTTTTCATCGACTAAAACTAGACTAAAACTATGAAAGACTCAAATGACTAAGATGTGACTAAGAATATTAAACATTTTTGTCTCAAGATAAAGACTAAAACTAAATCAAAAATGCCCGTCAAAATTAACAATGACTGTTTGTAAAATTTTCAAATTCATTTGGCAGATGCTTTGATCTGAAGTGACTTAAAGAATCAAGGTTACATTTTATTAAAATTGAACCCATAATATTGGTGTTGATTGAGTGTGAAAGATTGTGAAAGAGAAATGTTTAAATACTTAAAAAAATATATATATTATAATTATTTGCCAATAAATTTTCTTAATACACCCCTCATTAGCAAGAATTTGGACCTTGTGTGTGAGTAAAGCATATTAGGGTTTCTTAAAGGATGTTCTCGATGCTCAGTAACATATGGGATTATTGCTGCATACATTTAACTGGACAGACGGAAGAGTGTGAGGTCAAACCCACATAAAACTGGCACTGGATAGCACCTCCACCCACAACTACCTCACTTGCCCAATGAAGGGCTTCCTTTCAGAACCATCTGTATGCCAGTGACTCCAACACCTACTCCCAGTGCAGCTATATCGCTGCAAACAACAACCACCACTAGCCCTCTCAGTATCGCATTTCACGCTCCTTCAAACAACCTTTGAGCGCAACCACCCCCACTCCTGCACCAAAAACAGACATCTTCTACATCAACCTCCTCCAAATGTCTAAATGTCAACTCTGACATATCCCCCCATGATAATGAAGGCTCCACTAAGAGTTTAGAGGGTCTTCGACTTCCTGGAAATGTTGAGTCAGGGGTGCTGTTTCCAGTGCTTGAAACTATCCTCTTCCCTGCTTATATCTTCTTACTTACTGGTGTTAAGGGCCAAGCTGAAGGCATCACCACCTCTTTCCAGTATATGTATTGGACAAATGCTCAAGTAGCAAATAAAACAAAGAGGATATTACCAAGTTTAGAAGATTTGAGCTAGATCATGGTTCTAAGCTGTTTTAGAACCCAAGGAGACCCTTTTGTCCAACACATTATTCAAAGGCCTTCCATTAAACTATGTATCTCTAGTACTTGGTATTTTTGAGTTTGGTAGTTGTTCTAAGCTGTTTTATATATATATACATATACATTTTTTTATATATTATATATTTTAATATACCTAAATTATATATATATAATATATATATATATATATATATATATATATATAATACATATATATATATATATATACATATACACATATATATATATATATTTTTTTTTAATTTTAATAAAAAAGTACTTAAAAAAAATCATAACTTTACAAATGATTATGATAACTTCACTAAAATGATTATTTAATAACTTGATTGATATTTTAATTATGATGGTGTTCATATAATAATTTAAATAATTTTAACATTTATTGTGTGGCAAATTGTTTTTTTCTTTTATCTACCATAGTTACTGAGAGCAAAGAACAGGGTGTAATCGCCTTTGTTCCGTTTTACGCTCACTCCTCGCTTAAAGGGCTTCCAGCCGGCAGGATCCTGCAGCGCTGCGGAAGGTTCCGAATCTGATCTCAGTGGGAGTCTCTCCCCTTTAAGAGTACGAAATATTAAGCCCGCAGGATATGTCTCACCTGGCCTGCAGCCTGGAGGAGCATGACGCCTAAACCTCTGCATGCTCATTCATTCATCAGTTGCTACGAGTGAGATAACCTTTCTCATTTGCAAGATAGGGCAGGAGATAGAGGCATATGAGCTGAATCCCATGCATATGAAATGGGCAGAACTGTAAGCTCTGGGAAACAGCATTGTTGCTCATTTGCACAAACGAGTGGGACATTTTTCACGTGAATCTTTAAACAATTTTGCTGGCACGTTCCGCACAAGGACAATCGCAACCTGCTCGTGCATTTCGAAGCTTTGATGAATAATGATCAAAGGACAGCCTAAGTAGTTTCTCCACCCTTTAAAACTAAATTAACATGTCTAATGAGAAGAGTGCATGTTTCCTCTCTTACTAAGCAGTATCATGAACAGTTCATAATGGAGAAAGAACTAATTAAGCACAACATGCTTAATTTATAGCCCACGTCTTTTGATTAGTGGTTCCAAACTAGTGTTACAACCCAAATATGAGCCACAACAGGCCTGTTTTGATGGGTCACAGATAGCAGTAAAAACAGTGCTAAATGCTAACAATAAAATGCAATTAACCATATAATCTAGCTAGGATAATAAAACAAACTGCACAAAGCCTCTCTGCACCAGCAAAACACACAAGCCTAACCAGCTAAATTGCTAAAAATGATAACTTAATCCAGTCTATTGAAGTAATAGTTGTTGTTTTTTTTACCAAGTTTAGATTGAGTCTGGCCAGCTGACAAGTGCCTCTATCACCTCTAAAACCATCTACCTGGTTTGGCCATGCAGGTTGAGAGACCAGCGAACCATAGTCTGGTTTACCAGGTACAAAAACTTGGTTAAGTTGGCATTGTTGGTTTTATGTGGTTTAACTTGACTCCTCAACTATGCACGCTTGTGTTCAGCTTGTTTTCTGGTTTCCCCAGTGTGGCCAAGCTGGTCTTTAGCTGGTTTAAGAGGTCACCCAGTCTGACCAGCTGACAAGTGTCAAAAATTCCTCTAAAAATATCTAAATAGACCAGCCTAAGGGACCAGTTAACCATAAAATGTAACTAAAGATGGTATTGCTGGATTTATTTGGGTTAACTGGTCTCCCAATATGGCCAAGCTGGTCTTTAGCTGGTTTAGGTGGTCACCCAGTCAAAAGTCCCTCTAAAACCATCTAAATAGACCAGCCTAACTGGTTTGAACTGACTAAGGGACTAGTTAAGCTTAAAATTGCTGTTTTTTCTTTCTTTGGTTTATCTGGTCTGCCGATGTGACCAAGCTGGTCTGACCAGCGGACAAGTGTCAAAAACTCCTCTAAAACTATCAAAATAAACCAACCTAACTGGTTTGACCAGACTAAGGGACTAGTTAAGCTTAAAATTGAACTAAATATGGTATTGCTGTTTTTTCTTTCTTTGGTTTATCTGGTTTGCCGATGTGACCAAGCTGGTCTGACCAGCGGACGAGTGTCAAAAACTCCTCTAAAACCATCTAAATATATCAGCCTAACTGGTTTGACCAGACTAAGGGACCAGTTAACTCTAAAATTCAACTAAAAATGGTATTGCTGGTTTTATTTAGTTTAATGGGTCTCCCAGTGTGTCCAAGTTGACCTGACCTGCAGACAAGTGTCCATAAAATTCAACTAAAGATGGTATTGCTGGTTTTATTTGGTTTAACTGGTATGCCAACGTGACCAAGCTGGTCTGACCAGCAGGCAAGTGTCTAAAAACCATCTAAACACATAAAACTAACTGGTTTGGCAAGGCTAAAAGACCAGCTAGCCACAGTAGATTAGACCACATACTACAAAATTCAACTATAGGTGGTATCTTTAGCTGAAGACTAACCAAATGTGGACAAGCTGGTCTTTAGCTAGTCAACCAGTCCCTAGTCTGACCAGCTCACAAGTCTCCAAAACCCTTTTAAAATCATCAAAATAGACCAAACTAACCAATTTGGCCAGGGTTGTCAATCTAACCATTTTAGGCTGATTTAACTGGTCTCCCAGCATAGCCAAGTTGTTCTTCAGATAGTTTCCTAATCAGGCCAGCTCACAAGTGCTAAACGAACTCTCTAAAACCATCTAAGCAGATTCTAACTGGTTTGGTTTGGCCAGGCTAAGAGACTACATAACCACATTAGGCTAGATTAACTGCTATAAGTATTCAACTAAGGTGGTATTGCTGGTTTTTACCTGGTCTTGCCACCTATCCGAGATGGTGTTCAGCTTGTTTTCTGGTATCCCAAGATAACTTAGCTAATCTCATTCTCAACACATCTCAACAAATATCTAAATCCCCTCTAAAATAATCAAAATAGACCAAATTAACCAATTTAGCAAAAGTGGACCACCTGAATCACCTGATTAAATTAATAATAAATAAATAAATAAATAAATAATAAATGGTTTAACTGGTGTTGAGCTGGTTTTATGGTTTCCCAACATGGCCAAGCTAGCTGGTTTCTCAACCAGACCAGCTGAAAGTGACTAAAATCTCAAAACAGATGAGCCTCTCCTACTATGCTCTTTTTATGAGAGCTAATTCACAGTTACCGAGAGCTTAACTATTTTCATACTTTGCAAACTTGAATAAAATATAAAATTATCCTTTCGAAAGGTCAAGGTGATTGCTAGCTGGGGAAGAAAAGGAAAAACACAAGGGAAGTTGATGCATCGAGCCTGGGTGCTTAAAAAATGTCCAAATAACGTGGTCTAAAGTACATCCATAGCTGACATGCATTATGCATGCACTTTCACACCCGCATGCAGCCAAACGAAGGGACGCCATTGAATAAATCCACTGGAGCATTGAACGGTGGGTCAGGGGAATACACATATTGATAAACAAATGGGAATATACACACATCTCAAGCCTTAATGAAAAGCACCACCGCAATGGAGGTGACAAACAGTGGTTAGCTTCCTAGGTAAGACAGAGAGTATAACTGAGCCTTTATCATATGAATCAATTCAAAAGCACTCCAAAAAAGGCTTTATTCATTCTTCCTTTCATAAATTGTTCATCCGCATACAGTAGCGCACACAACATGAGCAGAATTTATACATAAATAATCAGAAGATTGCATTAGCGTATGTTCAGGGAGCTCTCAAGACATGCTGTGTAAATGTCAGCTATGCATTGCAGATGAGTTAGCCCATACGTACTAACTCAGCTAACGCTCTCCCTGGAAAACAATTTTCCATTAAGAAGGAACCTGGAGGACGTGAAAGATGACATAATCCAGATTTAATGACAAATGATAAATACACCTGCTGCAAGCTGACTTATTTCGGGACTGGTTAGATTTAGACTCAAAACAAAGGGAAGCAAGTAAGCAAATGCAAGGTTAAAGCCAGTGAGTGCAAGGGAAGTGTAGAGGGCAGCTGGGTACACCTGTAATGTTGCAGAGCACTTTGCCTTAAGACAAAATGGCCTGACAGAGTCAGGCTTTAGCGCTAGACCTGGATGTAGACCGACAGACCCATTCAGATTCATTATATGGTGGCAATAAAAGGTTAAGCTGGGGGATACGGCTCTGGCGGGGTGCTCCATAGTTTCAAGCTGCTGGGGTCATGCGTTGAGTCATATCACAGTGGGCAGCAGTTTAAGCTCCAGCCATTGAGGTCCTAACCTGAGCGTCTAATGCTTTCAGAGGAGACGATTCTATCCACATGCACATGACTAAATTCAATTTGGGCCATATCACTCCAGGTGAAAATGCAGAGACAGTATGCCAATTCATATGCCAGCCGCATTTACTTAAAATAAATATTATTAAAATGAATACATGAAAAATTAATTACATAGATTGATATATAAAAATAAGAATAATTATGATAATAAACATTTTTTACAGCACACAAAGGAACAAATAATAAGTAAAATAAGCCATTTAAAAATATATTTTAATAATAAATAGTATCCATATAAGTATTAAGATATACAATACAAATATAATAATAAGAAGAAGAAGAAGAAGAAGAAGAAGAACAACAACAACAAAAACAACAAGAATACATATATATATATATATACACATACATATATATATATATATATATATATTATATATATATATATATATATATATTAGGGCTGTCATAAATGATTAATCACGATTAATCACATCCAAAATAAAAGTTTGTTTACATAACTATATGTATGTGTACAGGGTATATTTATTATGTATATATAAATACACACACATAAATTCTATATTTAGAAAATATTTACATGTATATACATTTATATAGTTATATTCTTATATTTTTATATTATAATAAATATATTTAATATATAAACATAACATATTCTTCTTAAATATATACATGCATGTGGGTGTATTATAATATACATAATAAAGATACAGAGTATACACACATATATTATGTAAACAAACTTTTATTTTGGATGTGATTATCGTGGTAATCATTTGACAGCCCTAATAGATATATATATATATATAATATATATATATATAATATATATATTATATATATATATATATATTATATATATAATATTATATAGTATATATAATATATACAATTATCACATATAACAATAATAATTTTAAAACATAAAAAAATATAAAAATAATAATAAAAATAATAATAAAAACACAAGAAGAATGTTTAGATACAGTATATAAAGCCAAACCGGTAAGAATAAATAAACCATAAAAACAAGGAAATAGTAATTTAAAGATAATATAATAATGTAACCTTTAATAACAACAACAACAACAACAACAATAATAATAATACATTTATTAAAATATAAATTTATAAATATAAACCTAACAATAATAAAACAATTTATAAAAATAAATACATAAATAATATTTAAAAATATATATATATTAAATATTATAAAAATTTTTATAAATAAATACATAAATAATATTTAAAAATATATATATCTATAATATAATATTATTTATAGTATATAAAGTAAACAGGTCAGAATAAATAAAATATAAAAATAAATAAATAAATGTTTAAAGATTATATTATTATTATTATTATTATTATTATTATTATTATTATTATTTTCAGTGGAATATCAAATATGTATATAAACTGAAATATGTATATAAATAAACTTCAAATGCAATTTAGACAAAACATATCCCAACTACTGTTTCAAAATGAGCCAATTAATGTCTAAAAAAAGGATGGGGGGGGGGAGTTATAAGCTTAGGGCAGTGCTGTCTGAAACACTTTAGCAGACAATTCTATAAACCAAATTGGGTGTCAAATGAGTGATATCCAAAATGTGCAATGTTGAGGGTCATTACTTTATATTAAGAGCAGTGAATGTGAAAGAGAAAGTTGCCCATTCCAGCTTGCGCATGTATGTGTGGTAACAGATCGAAACCTACAACTGCTGGCAGGAAGACGGAGCCCCATGCAGCGGATATTAGGGTTCTCTCTCCAAGCTCTCATTACCGTTCCTGTGATGCTCCAAGTCATTCTTACAGGGATTAAATTGGCTTTCCTGCATCGTTGGCCTGATCCCATATGAGGGGGGCATTGTTTAATCATATTATAATTAAAGTTTTAAGTCCCTCTAGTCATCACAACCTAATTATCAATCAAACGGGGTGTCAAATACAATCACACGGTACCTGATAGAGGGCAGAAACGAAAGAAAAAAAAGACTGTTTGCTCAACTCTCCATTAAAAGACAATGAATGCCATTTCATGCCTAACTTTCTCAAACAAAACTGTGGATTAATTCTCCCACAGACAAACTGTGGAGAAAAGCAAAGTGATATTTGTAGGGATCTCACACCTTCTGCATCATTACCCTCACAATATGGCTGCACTGCCAGCTTCAAAGTATGGAAATCCACATTCGTCTCAATCCATATGGATTTTCTGGATGTGCTCCAAACAGCAGGTATCATTTCCCGACCAGCACTTCTCCACCACATCTCGGGACTGACTCTATTACCGTTTATGCTGGCAGAAAGCAGTTTCCATTAAGCATCTTTGGTGTTTTTCATAAGCTCCGGACGGGAAGCTGTCAGCAGGCGGTGGGAGCGACGGGAGTGATAAAGACTCGTCATTGACCACAGCTCTAAATGACACACGTCAATATGGATTGGACGTGAGCGAAACATGCCGCGCTGCTCTGTCAGGCATGAGTAGTGTTTGCACAACAGAGAGCGAGAGAAGGCCAACGACAGAGATTGATGGTGGTCCGCCGTGACCCAAGAAAGTCTGAGTGACACTGAAATATGCCCACGAGTGGGTAGGGAAGTATGAGATTGTGTTAGCCAATGCCCTGGTGACATCAGATAACAATAGACATGCCGCTAACTTCTATTTTCTGGGATGGAAAACTCTGGAAATGGCAGGCGAGTAGTTTACTACTGGCTGAGTGATACATTGAATTTTCAAAATCAATCAATCAATACATAGACACACTACCGTTCAAAAGTTTAGATTCGGTAAGATTTTTTTTTTTTTTTTTTTTTTTTTTTTTTAATGATTTATTTCTAATGTGTGAGAAAAATATTGTATTTTTAAATAAAAAAATTATATGTGAAAGGGTAAAAAATTATAAATATATGTAAGCTGTTTAATTAAATCTTATATATGATTCCTATATCTCTATATTCTTGATAAACTACAAGTCAAATCTATCTATCTATCTATCTATCTGGAAGTAAACTGTTTCAAGATTCTGATATAGCATTTTTTTCCCCCAATCACTATTTTAATATAACAAATGTAATTTTTTATATAATAACATTTGACATATTGATACTTTTTTGTATTAAAATCATTAATTAAATTAAATTATTATAATTAGATTAAATTAATCTATCTACTGTGCATATATATATATATATATATATATTAAATTAAATTTTTATTTATATATATATATATATATATATATATATATATATATATACTGTGGAAAACATGGTTTCATTAATTATTGTAATACAGTATTTTTTTTTTACCGTATTTTAATTTTAATATAAGCACTTTTAATCAACTTAATATGTCTTTTAAACATTATCAATGTTTAATGTGTGTGTGTGTATATATATATATATATATATATATATATATATATATATATATATATATATAAAACATTGATAATGTTCATACTGTATCACCCAGCCCTACTAATCTGAACCACTCCTTTCTTTCTGCTCTGGTTACCCACAATTCTTTGCATTCAGGACTCCATTGAAAATCCATATTTCATAGAAATATATTGCCCCATCAGTCCTGGATTTAACATCTTGATATAAAACGCATTAAGCAAATTGTAAAAAATGGACATTGATATTGTTATAGATACATGGCACAGAAAGACTGAATAAACGTTTTCACTGTTTTAACAGAATTGCATTAAATATGTAACTAATCGCTGGGGTAAGTGGGAAGTAATAATCAATAGAGGGGGAAATCATTACCAGTGAATGAACATTTTGCCAGGCATCAGTCATGCTCCTCTCTAGATCTCTGTTGAGCTTATTATCTTCATCTTCTGAGTGATTACTTCAGGCTAACAATCAATATGAAAGCATCGTCCCTATTATTCCACACACAAAGAGCCAAACACCACGAGAGAGAGAGAGAGAGAGAGAGACAGAGCGAGAGAGAGAAAGAGAAAAACAGAAGGCATGTAAGAGGTAGCTTGAATTTGCCACTTTGAAACGGTTGATCATTTGAGATTTTCAGATTTTCAAAGCAATAAAATCAGTGACATCAACCGCTAATCCCACGTTTTTATTATATATATATATATATATATATATATATATATATATATATATATATATATATATATATATATATATATACAGTGTGAAAATTATGAAAAGCAATAATTTTTAGTATAATAAATAAATGTTAATAAAAATATAGAATGCAAAATATATTCAAAGAAAAATATATAATGCAAAAGCAAAATCTAAATATCAAAATCAATATTGAAAACTTAAAATATATACAAAATATATACAAAATTATGCATCAACAGCAGTGTGGTTAGTCATATTAAATAATAATAATAATTAAAAAGTTAACACAATCATAATAGGCCTCTGAACTTTACTGATTATTTCTACCAACAAATTAACTACAGAAATGAAAAAACAAAAATACTATATACAATGTGGCATATTAACCCTAATTTGCTATAGCCAATTCTTAAGGTTTTTTGTCTGAACATAGTTAATTAATATTCTTCAATTTTTCCCCACATAAACCACCATTCTACTATGAACTGTAAATCTCAATACTGTTTCTATAAAATTTTGTGTATATAGATGTGCTTTTTGATATTGTTTTTTTTTTTTATTTTGTGTTTTTTATGATTAATTTTCACTGAGGAAGCTTTCAGAGTGCAGGTACGCAGGTCTGTGTTCTTCAGAGCAGCATGTTACTTTAAATGGGCAGGAAATTACTGAGAGATTTCTGTCAAGCATCTCAAGCATCTCAAGCATGTTTTCCTCTCACGCTTTCACTAGATAGTACACAAAAGCTTGGCCTTGTCTCGATAGAGAGCACCATGTTGGTGTGATCTGACATCTGAAAAGACAAGTCATTGTAACAGGTGGGGCCAGAGATCAACGCAAGAGACAAGAGTACCTCTATACCCACTAAATTCGCCCAGCTCGGTTTAAAAACTGTCAAAACACTTCCTTCACAGTCCTATCCTGCTGTTATATTGTGAAAAATCACAGCTTTTTTTTTCATTTGACAGACATTTTGTTGAGTTTCCCACTAAATGCAGTATAGATACAGTTTTTTCTTCTGTGATGCTAATTAGTATGTTTCGTCTGTACGATGTTAAACAAGCCGTCTTTTTTAAAGTGTCACAAGTGCTGCCAGGTTCTGATAGGAATCAGAAACGTTTGTAGGAAGTAAAGGGAACTGTGAAAAATGGATTCTCAGCAATATTGCCAAGTTCTGTTTAACACTCCCAAGACTAATGAATAAATGCATTTTAATCTTTTTCCACATGCATAATGACTTAAGCATCCTTATAAACCGAGGATTAATTTACGATCTCCCTCCACAATGTGTCACCAGGCTTAACAGTTTTCTCCCAATCAGTAATCCCATTAAGTTGCAGACAAACAAGACGAGTGGGTATCTGCGCTGGTTCTTCGCCTCCCTTTGCCGTGTCGTGTTTGACAGGGACTTAAAAGTGAACCCAAACCAGAATCTGTACCTGCAAGTTAAATCGGCATTGGTTGGATTGCTGGGAAAGGCTCCATTCAACAAATGGACACCACCTGCAGTGCAATCACTACTAAAATAGGCACCAATCTGGCAGGCTGCATCACCGGAGTCGAGGGAGGTCAGGTCCCCTCAGAGAAAACTTTCAAATTACCCAAATTATGACAACCATGGACTCAAAATCAAATTGTAGAACTATTTCTTCCAAAAACCATCAGTGACTGATTATTTCATTTTATTTTATTTTATTTTTTTATTTAAATGTATTTAATTTTTTCTCCAGAATAAAATAACAGTACATATATCAATGATTTTATCCATGACTAATGAATTTCGAATGCAATCCAAGTGGAATTGTTTATTAGTACATTTTGTCAGGGCTGTCAATTTACTAGTAATTCAGTAGTTAATTTGATAAATCAATCATAATAACGTAATTAATACAATCTATTTATTTAAAAAAAAAGTAATCTCTATAAGTTCTCTACAGAAGTTCTATTTTTAAATGAAATTGGCACATGGAGGCACTTATTGTATGTATTTATTTAATATTCTAATTTGAACCCTGCTAATTAGCATACTCTCATCAATTGTTTACATCACAACTTTTTATCCATGCAATTAAAGCCCACATAAGGTCATTCCTTCATCCTGGGAAACATAATTAGTTATAGTTTTGAACTACCTTGGCTCCTTGACAACACTGGGCTTGTTAATCTGATTTAACTGTTAACCGGCTCTGGCTGAAAACCAAATTGCAGTGTTTTGTTTCATTTCTTATTTTTTCATTCATTTCAGACAGCTGTAAATGTGGGAATTAAATGCCTTAAAACAGACTCTCCCCGCAGCATATTTACTGTCACTATTACTCTTAGTCCTCCTTTTTTTTTAACAGTGATGATGCTTCCAGCAATGAGCCAGACATGAAGTTCGTGTCTGTGGGAGCCGCTTTATACAGACGGAGATTAGAGAAAGGTCAACAGAATAAAACGGATTGATGGCACTCGCAGCTGTTAGCCGAGAGGCTGAAAGCGGCGGCTGAGTGACTGAGTCTGCGGACTGTGGCGAATACGCTTTTGTGCTTTGGCCGTAAATAGGCTTGTATCATATCATCATCCTCCGAGCGGGTAAAGAAGATTTACCATTTGTCGCCTCGCTCGCACTTGAAAGCGCTCAGAAACAAGGGGCTAGCTAAAGGCGGTAGGTTCCGCACTGCTAACCAGCTATTGTATCTTCAGGTAAAGGTAAAGAGATGAAAAGTGAGGTAAAACCAGCTGTTCATAACTAGTTTTGTTGTTATTGAGTATGAGGGCATATCACATTTAGCATCTGGCTAATTTGACTACCTGCTACCTAGTGACAGAAGATTTTGCACCGAAATATATCAACAACAAAAGAGCATTTAGCATTGATTTTATCTTGCTGCCCATGACTTTTTGGGTATGTAACCTACCAGTTGAGGTCGTTGTCTTTACAAGAAAAACATTTAAAATGACAAACACTGTGTATACAGTGGCTTAAGAAAAAGAAGAACAAAAAAAAACACTCCTGCTAAACACACTAATCTTGAAATGCTCAATAAACAAGGGGGCTAGCTAAGGGCGCTAGGTTCCACACTGCTAACCAGCTATATCTTCAGGTAAAGGTAAAAAAGATTTAAAAAAAAAGGTAAAACCAGCTGTCCTTAACTAGTTTTGTAGTTTTTGAAGACTGGGGCATCACAAACAATCCATGTTAACATCTACAAAAAATAAGACATTTTAATTTTTATCTTACTGCCCATGACTTTTTGGGTCTTTAACCTACCAGTTTAGGTGAGGTTAGGGTTATATTTACAAAAAAAAAAAAAAAAAAGGGCTAATAAGAAAAAAATCACTCCTGCTAAACGTGTGTATCTTGAAAATGCTCAGAAAACAAGAGGGCTAGCTTAAGATCAATGATAAACCCAGCTTTTAGGTAAAAGATGAAAAACAAGGTTAGGTCAGCAGTTCTTAGCTAATTTTGTAGTTTTTGAGGATGTGGGTATGTCACATCTATGTTAGCGTCTGGCTAATTTGACTAGCAGCAAATTAATTTGTCACATTTACCAACAATAGATTTTGCACCAAAATACACAATTTTGTACTAATATTAAAACATTTAATAAGGCTTTACTTCCCATTGTTATATGGTTTATTTTAATTTATTATAGCATTGCTTTTAACTTGCTGCCCATGACTGAATCAAATCAAACATGACACATTTTAGAGTTATCTTTATGAGAAAAACATATAAAATGATGTACAACATGCATACGGCGGTCTACAAGGACTATAAACTCGCTAATCGTGTTGATCTGAATCTTTAATATGTCGAGTTCCGGCCACATGACCAAATGAGGTATTTGCTGCCTTGATTTTGCCCAACAACGACTCTCAGTGTCAATACAAATCTGAAAATGCAAGAGATATAAAGGACTTGCTGTGAAGAATTAGTGGACATCTTTAAGAACAAAATCACCTCAAGGGCAAGTTGATGAACATCCAGGCATACTTCACGCATGCCTTGAGATCGCAACCACCGGAGGAAAATAACAAAAAAAGGGGGATGGGAGTGAGGGGTTAAGGTATATCCTGTCAGAGAAATGTTCAGTCCAACAATGACATCCCTGCTGCAGTTAAAGGCCTCGAACTCTTGAAGTTCTTATGTCAGAAAATAGATAAAAACAGAAAGCTACAGGGTTTCCTGATGTTCCTCTCTGAGCTTATTTACGATGAAAGCTTAATTGGATTTGCGGCAAATAAACATAGATGACACACTTGGCCTACATCCGCACCTCAGATTAGGCTACTCCACTGGCCTCTGCTGTGTTATCATACAAAGCATACTAATTATGGCCATTCACTCTGAACAATACGAGCTGTGCGAAAGATCTGATTTCAGGACACAATTTTCTTGTTGAATGCAGTTTTCTCCATCTCACTCTATATCTGTCTTGATTACTGCAGTCCTTACTGTTTCTCTTCATCTCTTTTGGGACAGCTAGTGCCCGAGGAGAATAAAAATGTAAATTACACAGAGTCGGATCCATATGTTTTATGCAAGTCCAAAAAATATGGCTATGAGGTGTAAAGTCGGCACCAACCGTGCATTTTTTGCCACACTTTTGCCATCTAAGACAATTTAAGGGATAGTAAACCAGTCTTTAATCAATCCTCTTATTTTCTAGTAGAAATAGTAATGATTTAATGTCACAATGTTTACTGAAATCAAATCACATATGCAAAACGCTGCCAAATGACTCTTATGGCACACTGATTTGACTTAATTGGCATTAAAAGATGCAAATCTGTTCAGAACTGCTAAACCAACCATTTTTATGATTTAAAGCTCATAACAGGATTGCACAAATTTTTGTGCAAATGTGTTTAGCAACTGCACACAATTCCTGAAAACCAGTTCTGAATGTGAAAACGCCACTCACTTTCATTCAGAAAATGAACAAATTAAGTCTGTAAATTGATTATAAATTAAATTAATTACATAATATGCCAATTAACTGAAAATCAATATTCACTTAGAAAAGTGCCCATGTGAATAACCTCAAATTCTTGCAGCTCAGAAACAATGGGGCAAGCTAAAGGCGCTATGTTCCGCCATGCTAACCAGCAATCCTCAGGTAAAGGTTAAAAAAGATGAAAATTTATATAAAGCTGTTGTTATTGACTAGTTTTGTAGTTTTTGAGGAGGAAGGCATGTTGCACAAACTGTCTATGTTAGCTTATGGTAAGAATGACACTCCTGCTAAACCTGCTAATGCTCAGAAACAACAAGGCTAGTCCACTTTCATTTGTGACATGGGTTTCAATAAGAGGCACAGGTGATTGGCACATCCCTCCACGCTACCCGCAGTGATAAGGAAGTTTTGGAGTGGGCTGGCTTAGCCGTATGGGTCATTCCAATATGTTATGATTACACCCTTGGTCCTGAGCCACACGCACACACATACACACACACACACACTTACACACACACACACACACACACACACACACACACACACACGTCTAGTCAGCTATCCTTTTAGGGACTCTCCATAGGCATAATGGTTTTTATACTGTACAAACCATATTGTATATCCCCCTACACCAACCCTACACCTAAACCTACCCATCACAGGAAACTTTCTGCATTTTTACTTTCTCAAAAAAAAAAAAAAAAACTCATTCTGTATGATTTATAAGCTTTTGTACCCAATGAGTCCCCATGAGTCTGTGTGTATTCAAGTTTAAGTCCCCACCAGGATATATAAACCTGTACACACACACACACACCGCCCCTCTCATCTCCCGGCCATCAAGAAGAAAAACTGACAGCAATTACATGTGTGAGCACACTTGCGCGTGGGTGAGGACAAATATTCGCATTCGTACTACGATACTTTTGCAGGTGTTCGCATCAGTTCTTATAGAGTGTCAGTGCTGGCACTGACTGCAGACATTATGTGTGATACCCACAACCTGCGTCTCAAAACTTGGCAGCAATGTGATGGGTACATCCAAGTCTTCCAAGAGTGCATATCAAAGTAAAGCAATAATGTGCTTAGACCATTATACTAGTTATACAGGCCTTTGTGCCGTAGTGCTGACTGCTTCGTAGTATTGGATGTGCTTCATATACCAAAACCACATCTGAAATCACAGGCAGACATGCCTATTTGCTTAAACAACAGGCCACTTTATAGAACAAAGCAGTAGTTGAAGATTAGCTTCTCAGATAGAGTTAAATCCACAAATCCTTTCAATCAAGTCTGTCATTGTTCAATTAAACTGTTTCTCCTTTAAATATGTGCATACATAAAATGATTTTTTAAAAGTGTATGTAACATGATAAAAACATTATTACAAATAAATTATTGCAATTTTTATAAACAAAATAAAAATATATATTTTAATAATTGCAATAGTTTATTCAGACACACCCCACAGCCTATATATATTTTATTAATAGTACTGTATATTGTACTTTAAATATATGGAGAGATGCGTTTAAATATAAAACACATTTTACATTTACATTTAGTCATTTAGCAGATGCTTTTATCCAAAGCGACGTACAAATGATATATATATATATATATATATATATATATATATATATTAATATATATATATATATATATATATATATATATATATAAACGAGTAGATAGAATAGAAAAAAAAGTTAGTGTTAGTTTTGTTTTTTTGTTTTTAGAAAAAAACTAGCATTTAGAGAACGTATAGAGATTGCAAGTGATAGAGGGTGAAGTGTGTTTTTTTTTAATAAAAAAAGAAGACAAATAGATAAAATAGAAATAGAATAGAGAGTGCTAGAGTTAGAGGGTCAAATAAAGATGGAAGAGATGTGTTTTTAGCAGTTTCTTGAAGATGGCTACGAACTCAGCTGCTCAGATTGAGTTGGGCAGGTCATTCCACCCAGAGGTGGAATTTAAGATTATTTAACTAATTATTTTAAGATAGATAGATCATTTTAATCATATAATGATTAATCATATAACTAAAATGATTTTAATCAATTTAAAACCATGAATGGAAATTCTTTATCCAAAATCTAAAATTTCATATTAAACTGAGAAAGATTAAATGCAACTAAGAGAGGCAAAAAAGAGAGCACAAAACATCCCGTCTTTTAAAGAATGATGATTTTGGCTCCATGCTGCTCTGAGGACAGGAAGCGTCTTTTAGTTTATCTCTTTTTAATCAACAGATGTGTCCCCAAGTGGAGCAGCTCCATGACGACCAACTGTCTGTTACAAGCTGATAATAGAAGCTCTCAAAGTGCATCGACACAACGATCAGAAATCAAGTAAAATCATATCATCACAGTGGGTTTCATGTGTGTGGGTCATTTTCTTTCTCATTCTGGACATTCATGGTAAAATTTAGTAAAGAAGAAAAAAAAAGTAGGGCTGCTCGATTACAGTAAAAATCATAATCACGTTTATTATGTCAATATTGTAATCATGATTATGAGTAGGCCACATGACCAAAACTTTATATGAATGATTTATTTAAAGATACATTTAAAATATATATTTTATGTAAATAAGGTTGCTATGTCAAAAAAACTACATTTTACAGACCAGCGAAATTTCACAATTTTATTAAAAATTACCACTGCAGAATTTATTGAAAATAATTAAACTGTCAGTAATAAAAATTAAAAAAAAAGCAACAGACAAATAAAAAAATACAAAGAAGCAAACAGTGCTTTAAACATTGGGGAGTCTTAAGTGTTCAGTTAATATCCTACTACATATTAAATAATCGACTGTAAAATAAAACAGCATAGTCTTCACTGTAAGAATTAAACACTTTTTTTTGCTCTTCTGTCAAGAGCCGTGAGTGTTTTTCTCTTTGTCTTTTGTTGTTTGATTAATATTAAAGGTAGGGTAGTCAAATTCAGAAAGGCTAGATATAGCAATCTTGCTTTGAAAGCATTAGTTCCCACTCACTCTCCAAATCACTCTCCAAAGCCACGCCTCATCCAAAACACCATAGACCTGAGGCTAACCCGTGAAACAATGGCATTGTTAGAGGGTTGAATGCAATGCTGTGAGATTCCATCATATCTCATTCACCACTGAGAAAACTTTACAGTACAAAGTGCATAGTAAAAAATAATAACACCTTACATTCTCACTTGGTCTACAGTAGCGTAATGGAACGCGCTGTTGACATATCACATCTATGTGAACAGGGTGCGCAGAGGTATGCAAATACATATGTTGACAAGCAGGTAGGACAGCATATCATAATGCTTGGATCAAATAATCTGATTGGTCGAACATTTTATTTGTCTACGTCTTCCAAAGACTATGGAAATCGTAACGTAATGCTTGGATCAATCAAAAAGTTTTTCACTAATTCCATTAAAAAAGTGGAACTTATATAATATTCATTCATTACACACAGATGATATATTTCAAAAAAATTTTGATGATTATAACTGACAACTAAGGCAAAATCCCAAATTCAGTATCTCAGAAAATTAGAATATTACTTAAGACCAATACAAAGAAAGGATTTTTAGAAATATTGGCAACTGAAAAGTATGAACATGAAAAGTGTGAGCATTTACAGCACTCAATACTTAGTTGGGGCTCCTTTTTCTGAATTACTGCAGCAATGCGAGCGTGGCATGGAGTCGATCAGTCTGTGGCACTGCTCAGGTGTTAGAGAGCCCTTGCTCTGATAGTGGCCTTCAGGCTCTTCTTGTTGGGTCTGGCATATCGCATCTTCCTTCACAATACCCATTGATTTTCTGTGGGGTTAAGGTCAGGGTGCTGGCCAATTAAGAACAGGGATACCATGGTCCTTAAACAAGGTACTGGAAGCTTTGGCACTGTGTGCAGGTGCCAAGTCCTGTTGGAAAATGAAATCTGCATCTGCAAGAATGAAGTGCTCTAAAACTTCCTGGTATGGCTGTGTTGACCTTGGACCTCAGAAAATACAGTGGACCAACACCAGCGGATGACATGGCACCCCAAACCATCACAGACTGTGAAAACTTTACCATGGACCTCAAGGCAACATGGATTGTGTGCCTCTCCTCTCTTCCTCCAGACTCTGGGACCCTGATTTCCAAAGGAAATGCAAAATTTACTTTCATCAGAGAACATAACTTTGGACCACTCAGCAGCAGTCCAGTCCTTTTTGTCTTGAGACGCTTCTGACGCTGTCTGTTGTTCAAGAGTGGCTTGACACAAGGAATGTGACAGCTGAAACCCACGTCTTGCATACGTCTGTGCGTAGTGGTTCTTGAAGCACGGACTCCAGCTGCAGTCCACTCTTTGGGAATCTCCCCCACATTTTTGTATGGGTTTTGTTTCACAATCCTCTCCAGGGTGCAGTTATCACTATTGCTTGTACACTTTTTTTCTACCACATCTTTTCCTTTCGCCTCTCTATTTATGTGCTTGGACACAGAGCTCTGTGACAGCCAGCCTCTTTTGCAATGATCTTTTGTATCTTGCCCTCTTTTGCAAGGTGTCAATGGTCTTCTTTTGGACAACTGTCAAGTCAGCAGTCTTCCCCATGATTGTGTAGCCTACAGCACTAGACTGAGAGACCATTTAAAGGCCTTTGCAGGTGTTTTGAGTTAATTAGCTGATTTTAGTGTGGCACCAGGTGTCTTCAATATTGAACTTTTTCACAAAATTCTAATTTTCTGATATAATGAATTTGAGATTTTCCTTAGTTGTCATCAAAATTAAAAGAAATAAACATTTGAAATATATCAGTCTTTGTGTAATGAATGAATATAATATACAAGTTTCACTTTTTGAATGGAATTAGTGAAATAAATCAACTTTTTGATGATATTCTAATTATATGACCAGCACCTGTATATAAATACATATAAATTCATTTAGACCACTTAACTTATTGATTGCTATCGGGATGTGAAGAGACTTTCAACCAGCATAACTAAAAATATTTTTGAACCAAATCACCTACCCTGCCTTTAAGCACACAGTCGGCAGCAGTGATATTAGACTGCTGTCACTCTAAGAGCCGCACGGATCCAATTTACTTTTACACGCTTACTTTCATTTTCAACTGTTTACATTCACTGAAGACAACCAATGAGAGTTTAGGTGAATAATCCCCAAGCACCGCATTTTGACACTTTTTTGCATGTATTTGACCATTTAGGCAAACACTCCAAGCTAAAAGTTGAATTTACATGTTCTGTCTCTAAACGCACACACAGAAATCCTCCTGAGGGACAGTGCAATTTCTCTTTTGCACTTTTAAAAACATGAAAAAATCTAATCAACTTCAATAAATCAAGAACATCTTATTATGCAAATTACTGATTTGCGCAATAATCATTTTATTTTGATTGTTGTATTTTCATAATCTTTGGAGGCCGAAATCAAAACTGTATTTCGATTAATTGCACAGCTCTAAAAGTGAGATGGTTTGCTCGGTACTTGGCCATCGACTTATATATTTCCTTTCATGTCAGCTTTCTTGGGTTCTAGAAGACAACTCTCATTCATTTTCTCTATTGAGAGAATTCTTTTTAATGATAAACTATAAATATTTAAAGACAGATTGAACATGGTCTCACAGATTGTTAAACAAAGGTCTGTGCTTCTGTTTAAGACAGTGTGATTTCAAATAAATTTTTAAAAATCACTTTTATTTGTTAAACTCCCACAGAACAACTATACAATATAGTGTTTAAGTAAATCAAATGTATTTACATATTTCCAATCAAAAAAAAAAAAAAAAAAAAAGAAATAAGACACAACAAATAGCCTCCGAAATGTGTTTAACAGAGGGATCAGACCACACAAAACCACTGAGAAATGAAAACAGCAGGAGGCTTACAGATGGCATTTTTGCTAGTATTATGCAACAGTGCACATATGGAATATGGTTGTGTTGTCCCTCTAGAGAGGGTGTCCCACAATCATCATCGCTTCATGGCTCTGGTATTACCCATATGACCTACGTTATGTCATATGAAATGCATTTACCCTCAAACTAATCACATGATAAGCGCAGCTGTGAACACAAGGAAATTTGTCATTTCCGTCTGACCTGCAGAATATGAACGACCCAAAAAGGAGCCTAAATGTCATAATATGATGTAAATGGCACATTTAATTTCTAAATAAGTTCATATTTAACCAAAGTGTCACTAGATACTTGACTCGACAAATATGCTAACTAGAAGGCCATGTCTTGTATGCAGCTAAAATTAGGAGAGTTACCCACTAAGACGGGAAGTACATGGCTGCATGCTTTTGTTAGCACTTTTCTTTTTCTAAGAACAACACATGTTCAATATTTCTCAGGAAATCCAAAAGTACTCCTCTCCTTGGAGTATCTCCAAAGGACGTGCTAACCCTGCAGAGAAGATGGGCCACCTCAGAGGAGCTGTCCTGCTTCCCTGGCTTAAAATATCATGTTTAGTCAGGCACACACGAACACACCGAGACGCAGATGCCTGTATGGATAAAGCCCTATGCACTCAGCTGATTGGTGTTTGCATGTTGGACAGGACTGTGATGGCACCTCCAACATAATTATGAAATTGCTTTACTTGATTTGCAATAATCCTGAGACAAATGACTACCACTGCCAAATGACTCTTTTTGCACATCAAAACTTCTAAACCAGTTATTTAAAGCTGAATTATATAGAGGATAGTGCAAAGACAAAGTCTACACTAGCAGCGTACAATGCACATCATAAACATCAACTATAATCATCTTTTACAAAGTTATGCTAATACAATACTTAAAATATTATGTATGAAATTATTTTGAAACTGTTATTTTAGTGTCACTGAGATGCTAATAAAGTTTTTATTAATATTCTAATATCAGTTTTTATACTATAAATTATTTTATTTTCTATTTTCATTTTAATTTCAAAGTTTTAGTCATTTTGTTCTATAAGTACACACACGTCTATACTGTATAATTATATATATATATTTTTTTTACTTCAGTTTTAGTTACTTTACTACATATAGTTCAAAAAAATTAAAAATCTTTTTATGGTTTTGATTTTAGTTTCAGTTTTAGTTTTAATTTACTATAATAAGCCTGTCTCAGTAAATATAATATAACACTTGGTCATTTTATTAATTTAGCTATTTATTTAAATTTTATTAATTTAATTTAATCAAATTTTATTGAATAAATATTTAGTTAAGCATTTATTTTGCTTTTTGTTTTGTTTTATGCAATATAAGCATCAAGGATTATTTTCATGGCAAGAACAGGGTAAAAAACGGTTTACAAATTAGCTAGATAAACAAATTAATTATTAATTATATTTAAATAATACGACAAACATTATAAATAATTTATCAGTAGATTAATTCTGTTTGTTTAGCTGCATCTAAAAATTACAAATTCTAGTAGTTGTTAGTTCCTAAATATTCTTTAGATAACAAATTAATTAATTGTCCAAAGACATTAAAACAGCAAAGCTTCAGGTTTTTGCTATGTGATCAGAAACAGACCAGATGTTAATGCCCTTTAAGACACATTCGAGATGGATAGCAAATCGCATGCAAATGTATTGTGCTTTTCCAATCGGATCCCAACCAATCTGAAGTGACCAAGTGTATACTGACTGATAAAATATAATTTAATGCACAAGCAAGGCTTATATTCGCTTATGGTGTTAGATATGAAATTAAACCCTGCAGGGTTTCCATCCGCCAGTTAACCACAGCGAAAAATCAATAAAGGCTTGAGAATATAAAGAAAGAACAAAAACACATTTAACTTACAGCTCGAAAAGTTGGAGATTCTGAAAGAGTTGCCATGAGAGAGTTGTCAGAGGGTTCCCGGACAAGTTTCTGCAGAGGAGAAAAAGAAAGAGAGAGAGAGAGTTTAATGATTTAACACTGACTATTTGCGACAAGGTGATAAAGAAAACACAGGGGAGGCAAACAACGGCAGTGCGGTGACCGGCCCAAAGTTAAGGGAATAAGTGCAGCGGTACGGTACCTTGCAGCCTCGCCAATCCAATAAACAGAGACTTGGTCATTTTCAAGACAACAAATTAAATCGAGGAGAAGGTGGCCTGGAGCCTTAAAAGCCACTAAACTCAATACAATGCTTAATGACTGTGAAGCAGATAAGGCATGTTTTCAGAACAGAGCTTTTAGATGTGGGAGGCTGAGATGGAAGCATTACTCCAAAATAGAAGTAACTAATACAGTGGGATGAAAGGTATTACTGTACGTGTACAAACCCATTCAAGTTTATACCGAAGGTCTTCTTAAGAGTTGGAGTTAAACTAAAAGTAAACACCTTTTCTCTTGCATACTTCAGTACATGCACAAATACACATGGCCTTTTGGGACGGCAGCAAGCAATGCCTCTCCTGGGGCTGAAACAAAAACCCTGGAGCCTCACTAACAGGCCTTCATTATCAATATTTATTGAATACTTCAGATCACTTAATACCCCAACACTGGCCCGCTGAGATCCTATCAGGAGCAGCTGACAGATAATCAATGTGCCCAGAGGCATCCTTTCGCCCCAGTGCTGCCCAGGGGACCGAGGCCTGCTGGCTGGCCGTCCCTGACCCGTTCCTTCACCTGCATTTTATTACTGACAGCAAAACAAAAGATCATTACAGCTAACCAGAACAACTGTACAGAGAACAACAGAAGTTGAGCCCCATCAGCCTACATGCAGATCTGGGTCTGTATAACCTGAGATAACAAAGGGCAATTTATGACAAAAGTAAAGTCAACATGAAATCAAAACGAAAGATTTTTACTTATGTTATTGTGCACAATTTTAGTCTTTTACATTGAAAAAGTAAATAAATAAATACTATTTCAAAATGACTGTTTTACCGTATTTTTATCAAATACATGCAGCCTTGGTGAGTCTTAATATATATATATATAATTAAATTAAAACATTTGAGCATATATATTTTAGGGCTGTCAAATGATTAATCACGATTATTCACATCCAAAATAAAAGTTTTGTTTACATAATATATGTGTGTATACTGTGTATATTTTATTATATATATATAAATACACACACATGCCTGTATATATTAAGAAGAATATGTTATGTTTATATATTAAATATATTTATATATAATATAAAATATAAGAATATAAATATATAAATGATATACATGTAAATATTTTCTAAATATATATCCTTTATGTGTGTGTATTTACATATACATAATAAATATACCCTGTACACATACATATATTATGTAAACCAAAACTTTTATTTTGGATGTGATTAATCGTGATTAATCAAATATATATATATAATTAAATTAAAACATTTGAGCATTTAAATACAGTTTCATTCAAAAACAAATCTAATTTTGCAAGTTAAGATATCTGTAAATTCTGTTACTAAATAAATAAATACATTTTCTACATTTTAACTACATTATTTTTTTTTTCCCTAAAGTTCTTTTTTAACATACAGTTTTTGGCACCTATGCTCTTAGAAATAAAATCTACCAGCAAAAATAATAATAATAAAAAAATAAGAACCAAAAAGAGCTTTCAAAACGCCATAGAATAATTTGTTTGCCCACGAATAAAGAATCTAAAAATATTTTCCACTACAACTGAACATATGTACTCGGAATGGTTCCACTTATTATTGGAAAGTTTCCTCATCTTTAGAGAAGGTCAGACAAAATGGTTTGCATGACCATTATCTACCTTTTTTCTGACTCTTACTACTGTGTCTTTATTATATAAATACAGTATAAATGACCTCTATTATGACTGAACTAAATAGCAGCTGTCTATTAACTATTACAGATATAACAGATTTTTTCTGCAGTTAACATGCCTGAACAGTTCTTCAAATGACAACTTTGTTTAGCAACCCCAGCATGCATATTTGTGTAACTAATAAAGTCACAATAGAAAAAAAACAGCTTAAAGGACCCTTTTGGCATATCATGGTACAAAGTTGTAAACAAGGTGTGCTTCCTGGAGAGTTCTTGAAAGGAACCGAGTGAAACGAAAACACCCACTTGCTGGATATGTTGAAGACAAAGTCTCTTCAACATGCTAATGTGCCTAATCTGAATCTGTTTAGCGGGTCCCTAGCGTGACGCATAAGGAATCTCCAGCAGCAAAAGGAATTAAAATAAATAAATATATAAAATAAAAACGTGCTTGCTGATCTGCTGATCTTGTTGTCATAGCAACTTCAGCCTGTGAATCCTCACACTTTCTTTTCTCCCCATTTCCTGTGTTGCTGGATGAGAGGCAGAAACGAGCAAACCAGTGATGGAGAGCATAAGTGCAGCTGTGAATGCAAGGAAATCTGTCGTTAATATGATGTCATAATAATATGACTGCACATTTCATTTCTAAATAAGTTAATTTTTAACCAAAGTGTCTCTAGATACTTGACTCAACAAATATGTTAACTAGAAGGCCATGTCTTCCAGAATATTTACCCACTAAGACGAGGTGAAAATGTATAAATTGACAAACAAAATAACCTTCGACTCCTCAAACGAAAGTTTCTCTGTAACGCACCCACTCCTGCTCTGCTTGCCCTCGGCATTCTAATCACCTCATTATATTGATAATGAGATTATTAAGGTGGCCTCCACAGGGACACACAAGGGCTCCATATTTTGGCGAGGACATTATTATTCTTAGCACACAATAGAAGAGTTCATCTGGACAGTGGGTTGTAAAGGAAGGGTCTGGGGGATCAGGACAACTAAACTTGAAGTGCTGTCTGTCAAGGCTTGATTCCACCTAGACCCTCACACAATAACAAATCTGCAATGGAAAAATGACTTTCAAGGACTTCAACAGCTGGGGGAACTGGACCATGAAAAACAGAAAATTCTGAATATTGCATATTGAAGAAGCAGCTAGCCAGTCTGACTTATTAACAGAGCTACAGTATAAGTGATTTTAATGTTTTTAAAAAACAGAAAAAGTTGAGGAGAGTCATTTAAAAAAAAAAAAAAAATAAAAAAAAAATTAACCAAATAAAACATTATAGGCACAAAAACTAAAATTTGGGTCTGTGTAACTACATTGCTAAATACAAAATATCAAATACAGAATACAAAATACTTGAAATACTTAATTGTAATATTTCCAAAACCTGGCAGAAAGACAAGTAAATAATGTCATGTGATTTTCAAATTGCATTGTTACCGGCAACTATTTTACCAAAGTTATTGTATTAAAAATATAATAATAATAATAACAATAATAATAATAATAATAATAATAAATTAGTAGTAGTAGTAGTAGTAGAAGTAGTAGTAGTAGTAGTATTTTTTTTTATTTGTTTATTAGAAATGTAAGCTTATCAATAACTTCAAACCAACATTTGGTTTGGCTGAAAAAGTTTACAAACAAACAAATAAATAAATAAATATTTTATTTGTATAATACAATACAATAATCATTTATATGAATATACTAATAATGTTTTATTATTATTATTATTATTATTATTAAATAATGACTTTAAAATAAATATTACAATATAAGGAAAATGCTCGAATTGAAAATAATAAAAAAAAGTTAATCGCAGTACAGTTTTTCTGTAACAGGGTTGGTGTTAATATAAAATTGATAAAATAAAAACAAAAAAAATTAAAATACAGAAGCAAAAAGAACTCTGACAAAAAAATTGTTTAATGTTTAGTTAACAAAAATCCTCTGAAGGTTTAGTACCTACTTTCACTAACCAAAATAAAAACATAAATAGAAATAAATAATAGATTCAGTTCAGGCTCTATTTTGTTGGCTATTCATGGAGAATCCCATTTATTCAGAAGCAGAAATATTCACCTCTGCGTTCGTGTTTTTATTCTGATAAATTGTAATTCAATGAGAATACGACATCGATTTCCAAAGAAAGGAAAATAATCACACACGCCGTTAGTTTGAAAATAGAGCACAATAAACAAAGATGTGTGTGAACCGTCTTCCTCCCTTGAGGGAATTTACCTCCCAAATAAACCCTTTCAGATTGTCGCAGACTATCAATTACGGTAATGACTTTCAGAGAGGAACGAGGCTTGGGTGATTGGCGAATGAGAGCAGGAGCGTCTTTAAATGTTTCCTGTCAGCCGGATAACAGCTCTACGTGTATATGTTTACACGCCTACGTGTACTTGATGCGCATGTAAAGGCGGATGGGGTCTCTCTGTGTGCCCTTGCATGCGAATAATGTCATTACCGTGTCATCTATTTGGAGTCAGGCACATGTGGGACGTGGGAAGGAGGGTTAAGGGCCTTATTGAGACAGATCATTCACCCGCATTAGCATAGAGAGAGAGGAATTATTGAGTCCCTCTGAAAGCTTCATTAGCTCCTAACCAGACATTGTACTTGCCAAGCACACACTTCCGTGGGCTCGTTTCTGCTGTTCTCGGGGGTGTGACGGTCAAACCTGGTGATGGCGATGACGACAAACACATCAACAGAAATGCACGTCATGAAGGCCTTTTCATGAAGCACCGCAAACACATAAAAGCCGACTCTGGCTTCACTTGTCTGCAGCATAGCGAAGCTGCCCAAACTGCCGTCCGCGTTCAGGAAGTGTCCTTTTCAAAGGTCATACTTCGTTACAGTCAGAAGAAATGTCAGCTAAAATTGGATTTGGAGAAGAGGCAATAAAGAAATAAATAATCAAATCACACATCAAATGTGACATGCAACCTAAAAACAAAGGTTGAGATTGTTATTAAAGATGGAAATAGACAATATCTTTCTGAGAGTACAATCAGAAAGCCAACTTAAATGGTGATATTTACCCTGATAGCAGCACATAAATTCCTTTGTTAAATGGACAGTGTCAGTAACCAGTCTATGGCAAGCTAACCAAGAAATAGCTAAGATGCTAAGCTACCAACAGAAAAATCAGCTAAGCTAATAAGCTAATAATTACCATTATGACTATTGTTGAATGTAATAGATACTCAAGACAAGAGTAGACACTCAATGAACAAGAACACTCAAGAACTGCTGTACATAAACATTAGCTAAGTTCTTGAAAGCTAGCTTTTAGAGAAGCTACAATAAAAAAAGCATGGCTAAAGTAGCTTGTTACATTCAAAACACATGAAAATAAACAAAACAAAACAAACATTCAGAATTCAACAGAAATCTATGTTGACTATGATAAAGAAAGAGTGGTTAAAAATAACAAGAAAAGGTTTACTACTTAAAAAAATGAGCAATTCTACCACTTAGCTACTTGAAATGTAGCTTGAAATGTAGAAATGTAGCCTTCAACCCTGTTACCCAAGTTCATCCATGAAAAAATATCAAAAAATACTCAAAATATACTTAGTCGCAAACTAGCCACCCCCAATATGTTCATTTGGCCTAAATTTGAAACTATTAGATGAGGTAAAAGTTTACTACTTTAGCGATGCTACAGCTCACTTACACCTAAAAGACTGTACGATTACTTGATTTAGGATTCATTTCATATTTCTTATAAGCCTTTGACCAAACAGAATAAAGAAATATGTGTCCCACTGCACAAACCTCAGTAATTAAATTCCAAATCTCTGATTAACACCTCAATTAAATGAGAGCATCTTTGTGTAGCTGGAAAAGGGAGCAGACACAATGAAATGCAAAAAAACGCCATATTATTTTACCTCGTTTTCTGGACGCATATCGCCACGGCACAGCTGTGTCTAATTAGCCAGGATATTCACGACATCTGCGCGTCCGTGAACGGCCATGGCGTGGTTTTGGCATATACGCACATGCTGACGTATAAGCCTCACAATGAAATGACAGAGAGCTGTGCTCTCAATCCCCGAAAGCATTTGGTGAGCTGTTCTGGGATGGCAGTGCCTCATCAATAATACACGCCGAAGGAGTCACAGGGAAGGCAAGGGCTAAACGGCCATAAAACGGCAATTAGATACATAGCCTGCAGACGCGGGTAAGGTAACTATGCATGAAGGGGTAACCGAGGGCCGGGGGCAGGCCCTGAGCTTCCCTCAGCCAGCCAGCGGACCATGGGAAAGGCTTTTCTACCTGTAAACAACAGACAACAGGTGTCACTCCCTCAGGAGGACAGTGTTATCTGTGGGACGCTGCGGATGCTAGACAGGCACCAGAACGGGCTTGGCAGTCCTGATGAGAAAACATCTTTTATATCAGACACCTGCCAGACAGTAATTGCCGCTGTGGAGTTCTTGCGAGACTGTGATGCCTTTTGTGACCTCAAATAAACCTTGAAGACCATAAAAGGCAGATCTTCCAGCCCTATTGTCTTGTAAACTCATATTTTGTTCACAGTTTTTAAGGATAACCGGCATTTGGCTTCATATACAACAGAGTTGCTTGGAAATGAGCTGCAAACAAACCCCCACCTACACCACACAGTCCCATCAAAAATAAATAAGTCTGTATGAATATTTCACTGGCTTCTCTGTGACTATTAGACCAATACACATTCATCAAATGCATCTTCAAGGTCAGAACTTCTTCTCCAAGGCAAAGCTGGCCCTCCTTCCCACACATGGATATTCAAATCCCCTCTGTCAGCAATGTATCGCTCTGTTTGCTTTGTTCAGACTCGTTTTTATGGCTGCCTCATCCTCCACGCTTGTCTGCTTTCTACAGCTGTCAGTTATTCATGGCTTTTTGCACTGTCCCAGATACTGTAAGCCTGCTTTAAATGCTAATTCACCCAGCCTTAAACCTCAGCAATAAAAATAAATTAAAAGATAGATAAATAAATAGCCTACATACAGTTAAATGGGGATACATGCTTAGTGAATCACTCTTTAGGGACTTTTTAAAGTTTTAAAATAACAGATTTCTCATTCTGCCATTTATATCAACTGTTAAAGGCAAAATATATTTTTGTGTTTGTTGTTTATTAGAACATTTTTTTTTAAATCATCATGCAGAGTATGAAAAGAAAAACTCTAGAGCAAGTAAGTACCAATAGCGGAACATAAAAGATTTTTCTGAACTGGACCCTGACTGCTGTTGGGCAGCCAAAAACAGGTAGCCCTGCCTCATACTCATTCCATTGGTTGATCAAGTGTTGCTATACTGGGTTTAGTCAGAATGCTCAAACAAACAACATGTTTTGTATGCAACACAGACAACTTGTTTAAACTTTTTTGTAAATCAACCAATCAATGACTTGTTTGAAGTTGACAGTGATATGCTAATCATTAGACAAACTCGAAAAGGCAATGTAAGTTTAGCAGTTACAGTAACAGTTCATACTGAAGCCAAATAAGTTGTCAATCATATTAGTCATTAGATATGGAACTAGGTGTTATATAGAACCCACATCATGTGGGCTATTCTCATGAGACGGCTAGCCTACAACCTTAGGTCATTAATGCTGCAGTCACAGCCATGATACATCGCAAATCCCTACACACAATGCCACAGTGGCCCGATGGTGCCTGTGACACCACTGTCCTTCTTGTGGCCTTCAAGGACTCCGGAAAAGGACAGTAGACACTAGGATACCAAAGACAAATCTTCTTCTCTACCCAGCAGGGAGCAATAAATCAGTCCAAATATGTATTAGCTCCCCCTGGAGACAGCCTGTGATACTACACTTAGCTGTTACAGTCACGAATAAAAGAACGAAAACCGAAAAGGATATGTTTGTCCGGGGCATGCCGAGCGGTGAGCCTCGGGTCGGTGCGCTAATTGTCTCTTTAATGATCTCTGACCGGCGCTTGTCTCAGTTCCGCACTTCACAGTGAAAGATTTATGACTTTTCGGGAATAATCCATTCAGTGCATTTCTAGCGGAAGGAGTGTGAGATTTGGGTCTTGGGCACAGGGCATCAATTAGTGTTGTCACTGCTCAGAGCTGTGAAACGGAAGGTTATGGTTTACTATAGTGTTTTCAACATCTGAAATTTATAATTATAGATTAATTGGTGCTACAGGAACTGAATAGAAAAAGAAAACAGTTGCTCATACTAGACATGACACGAGTCTGAGGTGAGAATGAACGGGTGGACGTATCACACACACACAGACCAACAAGGATGTTCTCATAATGAACAGTTAGCATGGATAAGCTAGTGCTTAGCCACAGGCCAATGTGGATTTGTGCGTGTATGTGTGTGCATGTCAAAGGAGAAACGCAGAAAGAAATTGACAATAAGCAGCTGGTAAAATGCCAGCAGCACCCCGTTTCTCTTGCCCTTCTCTGTTGGTCCATTGGGAACAGTTGCCAACTCAGAGCATTATATATAAAAACACTGATCTGGAAAAATGAGGATTGCGGTGTATACAACACCAGCAGCAACAACCGGGTAAACACAAACACACACACACACACACACACACACACACACACACACACACACACACAAAGAGATAGTTCTCCAAAAACTAAAAAAACACTCATAACCCAATGAAATCATAACTGAAGCTTTGTGGCTTTTAGTGAATGACTTTACATACATAACCAGTCAAAAGTTTGGACGTGCTTAATGGAATTTATCTTGAGCTTAAAAACCCTTTCGATCTAAAGGCTCATGCTTAAATGCTTAAAAGTAGTTCCCTTTCAGTCGGTCACTCTCGACATCATGTCGTTAACCGACGAATTGGGATATCGCTTCGATAGACCAATCTACTTCGAGTGTAAACTAAACGAGCCAATGCACATTGGCATGCAATTATTGCATCCAGCTGCCGTTGATCACAGCGTGAGTATAAGGCGGCAGAAGGTGCAATGCATACCAGCTTTTTGCTTCGGAGCTGAGCGACAGTAAAGTTCTGCTCACCTCAACTGTGTCTGCTGTGAACTACGAGTTCAGCACGTTCTGGGAAGCTTCCTGTGTTGGTGAGATGGCGCTTCATCGGCGGTCATTCCAGTGTCAAGTGGTTTGCGCACTTCAGGCTGCACAACCCCCTGTCATGTTGCAATCGGCCATCCCCCTGTGCACCTCAGCACTAAAAAAGCATTTCCTAAAGAGCAATTTCCTTTAAAAGAGCTCCACGGGTGCGTCTTTATAAAGATGACGGATCATCCTTATAAGGATGCCGTTTCACCCATGCATTTCTGGGTGCGGTCGTTACCTGGCACTGGGTGATGGTCACGATTGCCACCTAACATGTCTGGGTGTCAAGCACGATGAGGTGGCCTTCGTGGATGCATCATGTTCCCACTGCGGGAAGATGATTATCTCGGAGCTGCGAACCAGGCTCCGCTACCTTCAGGGGGGGCGGAGTCCCGTTGCCTCTGCCGCAATCAGGGGCTCTTTCTGGCGGACAGACGAGAACCACTTCCAGCAGTAGCCCGGGCAGTTTGAGGGTCACAGTGGTGGCAAACCCCGCAGGGAACCAACCCTCTGGGGACCACGACTTCTCTTGCACCTCCGATCCAGTGGAGCCACCCACGGAATGCGCTGGGCCCTCTTCAAAGAGCGTACCAGTGGCATCCAGTGTGCCTCCCCCCGACCGGATGTCAATCTCTGCATCGGACGGAGAGCTGTCGGATGAAGATTCGGCCGTGCTGCCGCCCTCTGGGATGGTGCCAAAGCCTGAATCGGATCCGGAAATCGCAGCAATGCTTTCCCGGGCTGCCGAGAGGGTAGGGCTCGAGTGGAATTCTCCACCGCATCCTGAGCCCTCAAGGCTGGATGATTGGTTTCTCGGGGTGGCACGCGCTGGTTCTCAGCACCCTGCCTCAGTGCCTTTTTTCCCGGAAGTGCATGATGAGTCGTGGAAGGCACCTTTAACTGCCAGAAACCGGCCGGTGGGCTCCTCCTCCCTCACCACCCTCGATGGCGGTGCAGCGAATCCCCTGGTGGAGCGGGCGGTAGCGATGCAATTGTGAACTAAGTCCACCTCCTCCTCGTGTGGAGACCCGGTGCTTCCTTCCCGGGCCTGTAGGCATTCGTCTGTTCTAGCTGGCAGTGGGAAGGTTCCTTAGAGGAACCCTCTTGGGACCTGACTCTGGTGCTGAAATCACTACAGCAGGGCCCATTCGAGCCTTTGCATTCAGTTGAGCAAAAGTTTCTTTCATTGAAAACTCTACTCCTGCTTGCACTGGCCTCTATCAAGAGGGTAGAGGACCTATATGCATTTTCGGTCGACGATTCGTGCCTAGAGTTTGGGCCGGCTGAGTCCAAGGTAATCCTGAAGCCCAGGCCTGGCTACATGCCCAAGGTTCCCACTACACCCTTCAAAGACCAAGTGTTGAACCTGCAAGAGCTGCCCCCGGAGGAGGCAGACCCAGCCCTGGCTTTGCTCTGTCCTGTCCGAGCATTAAGATGCTACATAGACCAGACACAAAGCTTCAGGACCTCAGACCACCTCATTGTCTGTTACGGAGGCCAGCAGAAGGGGAATGCTGTCTCTAAGCAGAGGATGGCCCTCTGGATTGTGGATGCCATAACCCTGGCTTATCAGGCACAGGGTGAGCCCTGCCCATTCAGGTTGCGAGCTCACTCAACTAGAAGTGTTGCATCCTCCTGGGCGCTAACTCGTGGCTGGGCGACCCCTAACACGTTCGCTAGATTCTATAGCCTCCGTGTAGAGCTGGCATCCTCCTGTGTTCTCACCTCAAATGGGAAGTGGCACCCAGTGGCCCCAGTTAGTGTCGGCTTGATAAAACTGCTCCAGAGTGTCCAAACTGTAGACCCTGTTGAGTTCCTCCATCACCTTAGGCAGCTGGACGGGGTGGAATGTCCGGCGCCAGGCCTTCATGATGAATCCATGAGAACCATGGAAGGCTGGGTTCCATATTGAGATCTAAGGAGTACTCGTATGCGTATAGTCCACGGTATAGCCTTAGAGCACGTGTTTCCCTGGCAGACTTCTGCCTTCCCAAGAGGATTTCAATCACCTCAAGTTTTTCCATATACACCTAAATGGATGCTATACGAGTATTTGCTTCCGAAAACTCCTTCGGGAAGGATGGGGCTTCCACAGCGTCCCTGTTCCAAGAAGAATGGGTACGTTTTCCCAGTCTTATCCAATCTCACCCAGTGAGGTAGTGCTTTGACAATGGTGAGTGGAACTACTTTTTCCGAGCCCCAGACTACACCTAATAGGGGCACAGGCAGCTCGCACAGGGTACTGGAAGGGGCAGCACCCATGGCGCTTTGGTAGGGATCCCAATTCCTCAGTCACCGACATGACGTCGAGAGTGACCGACTGAAAGGGAACATCTCGGTTACGTATAGCACCCATGGCACTTTGGTAGGGATCCCAATTCCTCAGTCACCGACATGACTGACCGCCGTAGAGACTAGGTCACTGACTCGGCTCCTCAGCGAAAACCTGGTGTGCATTGCACCTGCTGCCTTCTTATACTCATGCTGTTATCAGCGGCAGCTGGATGCAATAATTGCGTGCCAATGTGCATTGGCTTGTTTAGTTTACACTTAAAGTAGATTGTTCGATATCCCAATACATCAGTCACTGACGTGACGTCTCCATTCCCTCCTTTAGGGAACGAGGGTTACCATACGTAACCGAGACATTTTGTTGAGGAATAAATAGCGGGTGCATTTAATTGATTGTGTGACTGGTGCTGTATATATTAAATCTTGGTCATTCCCATACTATACATACATAATGACTCCACTAAAATTCTCAAATGTTAAAAATAAGTAAAGATGTGGGTGTCCAGACTTGTTATTGATAATTGCATAGCTATAGCCATCTACAGTGTATGAATGCATTCCTACAAGCTGGAAAATGGACCAAAACTATTGCTGACTCATCCTGCAAGCAGGGGCGTAATGCACATTTTTGTCTAATCAAATACTTGAATGTCTCCTTGACCATTACCACCTACAACCAACTAGCAATAGCAAGCAGAAAGTCATGATTTTCTGGACTATGACAAACAGACTACTAACTATTAACCTTTTGAGCGGTACGGTCCCACATATGGGATTCTTATTTCCGTGCCCCTGGGCGTATGGTCCCACATATGGGATTTAGAACGTTCGGTGACGTCGCATAACTGCCAAATTCAAACTGCGTTTTCGCGCGTTGGCTGGCGCTGAGCCAGAGACAGACGTGCACTGCTCTTGTCATATTATCACAACTATGCGCAGTATTATTAACCACATAATGCATATTTTAGGTTTCAGACATTTAAATACACATAAATACTAGTAAAACAATACATTTAGAGTTTGAAAAATACCTGTTGCATATGTCTATGGAAGCAACAATGATAATCCATTCAAATTTAATTTGCAGATGTTTTATATTCATATCAGATACACATAGTGTAAGTTACTATAAAGATCACTCTATTCTTCACCCAGTTCACCAGCCACTTATTACCTGTATTTCGGGAGAAATTAATGAATTCACGACTGACAGGACTCTCTGAACTGCAACGCGAACAAACATGGCGGCGCCCGTCTCACATTACAGATCTCGATCAAGATCATTTAGAAAGGTTTTTAAACGACCAAAGACACTCATTTACACATATTTATGAATCGGAATATCAGATTATTCATGACATGGTATGCAAGTTTGTGAATATTTGAAATTAAAAAAGGAAAAACGAAATAAAAGCAATCCATCTGTCATACAGTGTTACTGTAGATGCGGTGTGTCACGTGACAAGCCTGACGCGTTGCCATGGAAACAGTAAGGGGAACGTTCTAAAATAACAGTCGTCTTAAAAAAACTCACTCTGGGGGGACCGCTGGAATATTTTAAACTCATCACTGAAAAGGTTAATTTTATTTTTATTCAGCCTGGTCTCTCTGAAATAAAAAAAAATAAAAAATCCAAAAAATGTACTGTACCTATACATACAATTCGCTGCCGTTTCCAGGTGAAATGAACACTGGTGGCAGTAAAACACCAAATAGGGTAGAAAAGTGTAGAAAAATTAACTGTCTTACCACCCAGTCGAAATTTAACTTCGTAACTGCCTCTATGTGCAAATACCAATGCAATACTTAGCAAAATTTTGCCACAGTCACATTTATTTTATTATATGTGCCACCACCAAAGAAACCAAAAATCAGAATTTCACTTGCTGTATATAGCAAATGCTTTTATTTCCTTTCAACCCAACCCAAACTCTGCTTAACTAGTTAACTAAACTATTGGACTAAACTGTTTTCATGAATAACTTAAGATTTTGAATTAAATTAATTAAAAAATCAAGGGTCTTGGTTCAATCCATAATTTTTTTGTTTGATGAAAGTAAATCTCAATGCTAGTTTGCAGTCAACTGTAAAAAGGGGCAAGGTTTAAGCAGACTAAATGACTGGAGAAGTCCAGCACATACATCACCAGAAAGAAGTCTATTGCTTTACCAAAAGATCAAGAAACAATGAGCTTTAAAAATGTATACAGTAGTCAACATTTGAAGTGGATCAAAAAAGTTAATAAAAAAAAAAAAAAAAAAACTTTTGTCTATCTGCACATTTGTTTTGGTAGTGAAATGGGTTTTTGAGCTACATAAGCTTAAGTGTAGCACAGTCACATACAGCCTGGCACCCACTCGCTCATATCGCTCAAAACAATGAGCTGTCTGGCCTAGAAAATGGACATTTGGGTCAGGGGAAATTCTGTCTTCCAATTTGTCCAATGTAAGACTGTTGGAGCCATACACTACCACAGCTGTTTTGGGCTGGAAGCGGGTAAAATAGGATGTCTCCTCTGATTCCCACGGCATCCGGTGCCACGTTATCTCTGCTAGCAGACCAGGGAGGTATTGTAGGACGAAGAGGCCCACTCCAAGTTTCTCTCAGGAGCACACTTGACGTTATTGGCTCCTTCTGGAGGTATCAGATGAAAAGATTGATGAAGCGTTCGAGAATTTGTGAGATACTAAACTGCAGGTTGAGGTTTGAGGCTGAATGCCCACAATCAATATTACAGGGAACCAATCAAAGATTGCCATCCGAGCGAACAAAGTAAACAAACACGCTTCTCTCTCGTACAAAGCTGGTGTATTTTTTTCATCCCTGTTTCCATGGCACGAGCCACCGCAATCACAGTGGTAGGAAATGAGATGCATTTAATTAGGACTTAATGAGATGACAGAGAAGGCATACGAGTCAGTTGCAGGGAACAACACGGCGGCTTCACACTCCTCAGGTGACTGACAGGCTTGCGGCAAACATGGGCAGAGAGGGACGCCATGCTTAACGCATGCTCTCGAATCGCAACCCTTAATAAAAAAGGACACGAATCACAGCCGCCTGCAGGAACGGCTCCACCTCAGGCTATTTTCTGATGAATACGGTGTTGCTTGGAAAGGTTACACGTGTGCCCTGTCAGTCAGTATTGTGAGTAACGATGCAAAGGCTAACATTAGCATTATGCGCTCAAAGACATGTGGATGTAAATGCAAACTCAGAACCACTTAACACATCCTAATTTATTATATAATTATGGTAGAATTTGTAAAGCGCAAAACAGTTCATGTATACAGGCCAATGCAAGTATTATTAGCTATTAATTGCTACTTCCTGTTTACACAGCCATGAGGACTAAAACATTAAAGGAATAGCACGTTAAACTACAAATTTACAGCATCCGTGGCATAATGCTGATTATCAGAAAAAATGGCCTTGACCATCCTTGTCTTGAGAAAAAGAGAAAAAAATCTGGGTTACAGATAGACACTTCAAATGGAAGTGAAAGGGGCCCAATATGCATGTATGCGAATAAATTTATGTTAAAATACTCTGTTTCAATAGTATAGCCAAAACATATCTATATATGTCTATCTATCTATCTATCTATCTATCTATCTCTGTGTGTGTGTGTGTGTGTGTGTGTGTGTGTGTGTGTGTGTGTGTGTGTGTGTGTGTGTGTGTGTGTGTGTTAACATGATTTCAACTTAACAAAATTTGTTTACTAACTTAAGAATACATTTCTATCCAAATTAACAACTTTGTTGCCATGACATGATGACATAAACTCTAAGTAACTGTAAAAATGATCATTTAAATAGCATTACAGCTCAAATTTAGTAGAACATTTAATGTACGTGCTTATATGAAAATAAGCTTACATTTAATTTCATGATTTGGAATCATTCAATTATTGGGTTAATGCCTCACCTTATTCTCCATTTTTGCTTTTTGAATTAAAAAAATGAGATTTTTTTTTTTTTTTTTTTTTTTAGTTAAATTGGTGAACTGAATTGGTGCCTACTAAATATATTTTTAAAAAATGTATTGATATATTAATATATTAAAATGTATTTTATCTACAAAAATAATCACAAAAAAAAAAACTATAACTAATAACTAACTTGAAATTACTCTAACTTATATATATATATTGAGTCATGGACTATTCCTATATATAGATCCTATATAGATTTAGAACATTCTCTGTTAATAAAAATTAAGCAGCTTATATAACAATAACAGTTTCTGATATTGTAAAAAATAAACAGTTTATATTAATAAAAATAAGTTTGAATATTGTGTTGGACAAGTGGGAGAATTTCACTCAAAACCATTGATCTAAAGTAGTAGTTTACCAGTTTATCCATATAATAAAAGTCAGTGGTGTCACTGCTAACTTTCACTGTATGGACAAGCACACAGTGAAAAGTATTTTAGAAGGTAACATCATAAATACCTTCTAAAATAAATTCCCTGAAAAAATATCTTCTTCAGTCATACAGGTTCGGAACAACAATAGGGTGAGTAAATGATGACAGAATGCTCATTTCTGTGAACTATCCCTTTAAAAGCAAAATAAACACTGGATGTTACCTGGAGACCAATTGGTGCTGAATAAATGAGCTCATTTAATGCGACCGGCAAACCTGGCGGAATCATAATCAGACGGACGTGAGGACCGCCACACGTGTCACTGAAGTCAGAAAAATAATGAGTTGACTGAAGCAGAGGCCATTTCTCAAGGTAATGGTGAGAGAGGTCCACTTCAAGAAGATTTAAAGAATAGAAGGAGACAACAGAAGAGAAGACAAAAAAGGATGAAGTGACGGATGAAAGAGGAATGAAAAGATGGATAGATAGAGTTATTATTTAGATACACACCATTTCCCAGAACCCTAATACCTTTTGAAGTCACAGAGTGGCCAGGATATTAGGAGGACAAGAGTATATACATTGTCATATACCTGTCCAAGAGATGAGCAGCACCTACTTGCTCATCCAATCAGAGCTCTAGTACATTTTCACCAGGTTTTAGGTGAACTGCCAGTCATTGAGGGTCAAGGAAGTCATAGAGTAACTGAAATAAAACCTTAACCATGCTTGCACTTTTGAGAGAGAAGAGGAGAAGAGGAGAGAAAAGTATGTGTGCTTGCTCAAAAATCAAGGCTATTACCTAAAAGGAGAGCTTTAAAGTCTAAGTGACGCAAATGTGTGCTGATTGATTACTCTAAAACACTTTCATGGACTGTGTCTATCTGACCTCCTGGCTGTCTGTCTTTTGAACTTTCTCAAAATCCTATTTTTTGAAGAAAGTGAGCAAAAAGCAGAAAAATCAAACACCCAGCCACTTACTGACAGCCGTAGACTGTGTGCACAGGCTTGTGGAAGTAGTATAATCTTGATTGAACGATCCAATCCACAGAAGGCACAACAGGGCCCCACTTACAGGCTGTGTTCTTTTCTAGTGCTACACAATCATTGGTAATTACTTAAACAAGCTGCATTATTCAGAGTAAGAATAGTCCATAAGTGTGCTAGTTCATGCACAATAACGGCAGATTATAACTCTGTGTGTTCCACCTTCTTCTGTCACCGCCTGCCAAAAGGGCACTACACAAGCTGCAATATAGTTTAATAGTTTATAAGTGTTCCTCATTTAGCTGATGGTTTTTGATTTGCTCAAGTCAATAAGTTAACATTTAGGTGTGTATTCTGGGATTTCTTGGACAGCTCATGCAGTGTAACAGAGTGAGGTGTGTATGGGTCGGGATAGGTGGAAACAGACTAGTCCAGTAGGAACAAGGACAGGTCAGTACCAGTGTCATTCTGTACAGTACTTCAAATCTAGAAACACTCTAGCAACCCTCCTTCTATCTGCCAAGCAACCACCAGCTGTCTTACCTGTATAAATATTGTCTATATCACAACAATTATTTTATATATATATATATATCTTATTTGTTCATTTATAAATCTCTCTCCACCATAGCACTGACTCAGGGAAAAACACCAACCAACCACCGACCCAGGAAAAAAAAAAAAAAAAAGACACCAACCAACCAACCACTAACCCAGGAAAGACACCAACCAACCAACCAACCACTGACCTAGGAAAAAACACCAACAAAACAACCACTGACCCAGGAAAAACACCAACCAAACAACCACTGACCGAGGAAATCACCAAACAACCAACCACTGACCCAGGAAAAACACCAACCAACCACCACTGACCCAGGAAAAAACACCAACCAACCAATCACTGACCCAGGAAAAACACCAACCAAACAACCACCGACCCAGGAAGAACAGCAACCAAACAACCACCGACCCAGGAAGAACACCAACCAAACAAACAACCACTGACCCAGGAAAAACACCAACCAACCACCAACACAGGAAGAACATCAAACATCCACCGACCCAGGAAAAACACCAAACAACCAACCACTGACCCAGGGAAAACACCAACCAACCACCGACCCAGGAAAAAGACCAACTAAAAAAATGACCCAGGAAAAATACCAACCAACCACCGAACCAGGAAAAAACACCAAACAACCTCCGACCCAGGAAAAACACCAAACAACCAACCACGACCCAGAAAAAACACCAAACAACCAACCACTGACCCAGGGAAAACAACCAACCACCGACCCAGGGAAAACACCAAACAACCAACAACCGACCCAGGAAAAACACCAAACAACCAACCACTGACCCAGGAAAAACACCAAACAACCAACCACCAACCCAGGAAAAATTACAAACAACCAACCACCGACCCAGCAAAAAAAAACCAACAACCAACCACGGACCCAGGGAAAACACCAACCAACCAACCAACCACCAACCCAGGAAAAAAAACCAAACAACAACCAACCACGGACCCAGGGAAAACACCAACCAACCAACCAACCACCAACCCAGGAAAAACACCAAACAACCAACCACCGACCCAGAAAAAACACCAAACAACCAACCACCGACCCAGGGAAAACACCAAACAACCAACCACCGACCCAGGAAAAACACCAAACAACCAACCACTGACCAAGGAAATACAACAACCAACCAGCCATAATGCAGTATACAATATGTATTAAAAAGTATGCTAATATTTAATTCTCATGTATAATTCACTGAATGTGCACAGTTGGATCAGGTTTAAAAAATAGGTTTGCATTAGCGTTGAACTCTGTTGTACAGGTGGATTGGATGACATGCAATGATTTCTGCTCATTTTCTGTCTGTTTGAAGGTGGGATTATTCATTAAGCTGCATCTGGAAGGTCAAACTTTTGGCCTGAGGATCCATTCACACATGTGTTCCTGTGATACTGGGTTTTGTGTGACATATGTCATCCAGGCAGGTGGCTCGAACTAGTGCAATAAACAACTCCAACTGGAGGTGTCACTGTCACTTCCATGACCTCCCTTCATCCTCACACCCTTGATTGACTGCATGTAACATGAGCCCTCAGCATGATGTATCAGGATGGCAAAGCCCACACCACATGTAATTTGCAGCATTGGGCCAGGACCAAGAATCATGTTGGGCTCAGTGATGAAACAGTGGCTAACATGAGTAAAGGAACTATGCAAGACGGTCATGCCTGCAGCTTTCACATCTGATACCCAGGTGTGGGACTCTTTCTTTTGCCAGCATTAAACACAATGAAGAAGTTGTCTTCATTCTCAATAGTGTTAAGCTTTTTGTCTAAGAGCCTTTTCTTAAAAGGAAGTCTTTCATGTACCGTTGTCATCTGCATAATTGTATTATTTTTAATATATTTTATATGTAATCAGTGCTGGGTAGATTACTTACAAATCATAGTCCATTACTTATTACAAGTTACCTGGTGAAAATTGTAGTTAGTAATGTAATCTATTGGATTACACATATTAGGTAATGTATTCTGACTACTTTTTCATTACTTTTAGATTTAAAATATTTTCTATTCATAAATGTGATTGTAAATAATTATTTTGTTAGAAAAGATTTCTATTTTGAATAAATGTTGTTCTTTTAAACTTTGTTTATCAGAGTCCTGAAAAAGTAAAATAAAATAAAAATAAGCAGCACAACTTTTTCCAAAATTAATAATAAATTACCGTATTAGAATGATTTCTGAAGGATCATTTGGCACTGAAGACTGGAGTAATGGCTAATGAAAATTCAGCTTTGCACCACAAAAATAAACTATTTTTTAAAAGTGTGTTAAAATAGAAAAGCATTATTTTAAATTGTAATAACATTTCACTTTTTTCTGTATTTTTTAGATCAAATTAATTCAGCCTTGATGAGAAAATGGGACTGCTTAAAAAAAAAGATACATTTCTTATAATTATATATATATTTTTTTTCCTTTCCACCACCTTCAATGAAACACTCTCCATCCTCTACCTGCAATGACCCTCATCACACAAATCCATATTTACACTTTTATTTTTCTATAATCGCTTATTTATCTCACAGCAAGATAAATTTATCATGGGAATTTGATAAACGATGTGTCACAACAAAATGTCTACATGCACAAGCAGCCATTTACTGGCCTATGGTCCGCCCACTCTATTAAAAGCAGCATTTTCAAAGCTATTCGGTTCACAGCTAATTAAGGTCATTAAATAGGTGGGCTGGTTTACAGACGCCGTGGAAAGCATTTAGGTAGCACAGCTTATCTTGTGTGTGTTATGTGTGTTTGGTGGAGTCTCTCATTAACAGCTCTGTATATTCATTGGTGCTCCCAGTTAGATTGTGATGTTCTGAACCCCCCTTAATGAGAGAAATTTTAATGGCCATAGAACCTCTGATGACACGAGGCAGTAACACATTGCCAACTGGCCCTCTTGTCTTTTTGTAGATGCTGTACGATTGTAGCTGTGGCAACAGGCCACAAGGAAAAAAGCAGTCGCGCATTGGAGGAAGAAGGGGCCATCTTGAACTGTTTCCGAGCTGAGACATCCTGAGCCGTAGGCACAGATGGTACCTTGAAACTGGCATGTGTGACGGCTTGAAGGCGCAGAGCCAGAAACAACATCGGGGAAATCCATTTGGAGCACACCTCCACCACTGACGGGACCAGGGAACTGGTAGACTTGGCTACCTCTTCCACAAGCAGAGGTGAATCTGGATTAAGTCAAGGGAATGTGTTGCATAGTAATCGCTCACTGGAGGATTTATAAAATATGATGATCCACTTGCAAGGGACCCCGTTGCTAAAATAACAAAGCATTCATTTAGGAATAGATGCACATATACAATGTGAGTAAATGAATTAGAAAAAAATATTGGAACTTTTGCCAGAAAATTTGATTTTTATTTTAATTAAAAAATTCACATTTAATTCAGTATACTTGCAGTTTGTTTGTTTGTTTGTCTGGTATTTTTGTTTGTTTGTTTTTGTTTGTTTTAGTGCAGCTGTGATTATATGTATAAAGAGCCATTTATATTATTCTTCAAAAACCTTATGCATGATATACTGTATGTTAAAATGCAATTAAAAACGATATATTATATATTATATTTATATTACAATTAATATTCTAAAAATTAGTGTAAAAAAAAGAATAAAATTCTAGAGTAACTATTATCTGGAAAATATTTACTTTGTTTAAACTAGTTGTGTGGTGTCTATTTTATATGCACTCTTTATGTTAGACATATGGAAGAGAAAACATGTTTAATTCAATAAAATAATTGGTTTAGCATTTCTCACAATAAATACGATTGCAAAAATTAATCCTTACAACCCCTATAGAACAGAAAGCAAACTAAAGTTTGTCAAAGAGAATATGTATTTAAAATTGAGCATATTTAAATCAATATTTAAAAGTTAGCATGCTTACTGACAACTCTAATAAGGTCAATATTAATAAGCACAGAAAATGTTTGCAAATTATTATTCCTTACAAACCCTTGGCACTTTTGTACTATACAAATAAAAATGACATTTTAATTTAATTAAAAATGTTGCTCTTTAAGTTATGTCTAACAATAATAAAATGGGTAAAATAATAATAAAAGGAAGCGCGTTTAATATTTTCCAAATAATAATTAATCATTTTTTCTGACTTGAGTACAATGATAAACATACAGTAGAATATATGAATATGCAGAGAGAGAGAGAGAGAGAGAGAGAGAGAGAGTTTTATCAATGAAAAAAAAATGCATACATTTTTATAACAAATTAAAATAATAAAATCTTAATGTGTATGTATAACTGATGTATTCAGTGCTTTTTTTTTAATGTTAAACTGTATTTTTTATCGCACAGTATAAACGTATATCCTTGCAAGATGTTGTGATTTGGATGTCGATTCGTGGTTTTTAACCAACAGCAAGAAAGACCATTCTTTTTGACAACATATTTTGCTGGTGAACAATAAATCTACAGCTAGACCAGCACTAACCAGAATGGGAATTCCAGCTTTAGTTGTTCTTTTCAGCAGGGTAATGACTTATTAGTGGGCCTAACTGGGCCACTTCAAATTGGTGAAAACATTTTCTCAGACCAGCTATCTTCGCCATACAGTGTATTCTAATGAACTGTGAGATGGAGGCTTCCTCCAAGCTTGTACAGCTTGGCAGCTTCTGACAGAACCCAAAGGGACATCCTTCTGCACACCAAGCACAAGAGCACACAGCCCTGACCTAATACTCCATTTTCCCCCACCCTTTCCCCTGCTCTTTTCTTTCTTTCTTTCTTTCTTTCTTTTTTTTTTTTCAAGCCAAACATGTTTTGTAAGATAAGCCTCCTTAACCACAGCAGATTCTGCACGCTTTTTGTCTGTGTGAAAATGGATTAGAAGAGGAAAGTGGAGCGGGAAAAAGCCATAAAAAGTGAGAGAATGAACAACTAACTTTTTTTTTCACTGGGTTCTTTCAGAGATTTGAGCCCGATGACGCACCGACGACTGAGGGAATGTTCTGTAAAGTCGAGAGGACAACGGACTCAGATGCCAAAGTTCTCAAGTCTTTCATGCCATTACTTAATGAAAGTGCTGTAGTACTTTCTTCAACTTCCTGTAGGTTTTAATTAGTTCATTAGCAGAACAGATTTAATTATAGCACGGGCAAGTGCACGACGCATTAGAGGTCCACCTGGCAAACTTGGTCCATCATCAAAATATTGGGCACAGAGGAGTCTGGGCTTTCCAAGGGTTGGCAGGGAGTTGGGCTGCAGTGGCCTTCTGGGAATGTGGAAACATAATGAAGTATTATATTCATACTGTAGGCGCTAAACATCATTTTCCTGAGAGCAATAAACCAACAGGGATTCTGATCTTGAACCTGACTGGTCTACTTGAGTTGAGCTCCAAGAACACCATTATTGAGCTTTTACCTTGTTTTTCGCCTTTTGACACTTGCTCTGTAGGTACAGTAGAGAGATAACAGGAAATAATGGGGAGAAAGGGACAAACAGGACTGTCATAAGCCATATTTAAACTTGCATTGAGCACCACAGGTCAACGTTTCAAAAAATATTGGATTTCTTGCAAAAGACTGAAGTAGGCAGGATTTTTATTTTTTTTTTCTAATAAATTTGCAATGTTTCCTTGCTCAGCACCCTTTCCTGCAACTATGCTATTCACTGGGTCACAGCTCTGACCAGAAGCTTGCTTTTTACAGCAGGGGTTTAAAATTGTATGCCAAAGATGTCCAAATCTGATAATAACTGTGCTAAAATATGAAGATGTTCATATTTTCATGCATACAAGTCCATGAATACGGTTTGAGAAAACAGTAAGCATGACATTACAAATTAAAATAGATTTTTTTAATCAAGAATATTTGGCACTGAAGCCAAAACACAATAAAAATTTATTTTGTATTAATCTGACAGTATATTTTATACACATTTTAAACACAAGAAAAGCATTTTTAGCTTAATTCAAATGTTTTAATAATTTTATTTGGGCTTTCTTAAAATGATAATAAAATGATAATGTGGGGAAGTCGTGACCTAATGGTTAGACAGGTTGACTCCTAACCCTAAGGTTGTGGGTTCAAGTCTCGGGCCGGCAGTACCACGACTGAGGTGCCCTTGAGCAAGGCACCAAACCCCCAACTGCTCCCCGAGCGCCACAGCATAAATGGCTGCCCACTGCTCCGGGTGTGTGTTCACGGTGTGTGTGTGTTCACTGCTGTGTGTGTGCACACAAATTCTGAGTATGGGTCACCATACTTGGCTGTACTGTATGTCACTTCACTTCATAATATAAAGGCCAAAGTCTAATTGTATAATTTCATGCTTCACACTCACTTTCACTAAATAAATGTAATTATAAATGGGTCAACATTGCTGTGTCAAACAGCTCAAACAAACAGAGCAAGGTTTGGAAAGAAAGTTGAATCTTTTAAGGTAAATCAGTCAATGGATAGCTTAATTAATTGTCTCTGAATATTAATAAATAAATAAACAATCTATAAAAATTAAATAATTCTATAATCATTATAAATGGTAATTTGTAGTATTTTATGAATCATATAAATGATTACAAATAATAATAAGAATAATAATAATTATTATTATTATTATTATAGTACAATGAATAAATGTAATATTAATTATTATATAGAGACATAAAAAAAAAAACTTTTCCATTCTAATTTATATTGAATATTCTTTTGAGGCTTTACTACTATGATTATATAAAAAGACAACTGTTTGATTATATTTAAGGGTATAATTATATGCTTCACACACACACACACACACAATAGATAGATAGATAGATAGATAGATAGATAGATAGATAGATAGATAGATAGATAGATAGATAGATAGATAGATAGATAGATAGATAGATAGATAGATAGATAGATAGATAGATAGATAGATAGATAGATAGATAGATAGATAGATATTTTTCATTAACTTCGCAGGCTGTCATAGTCTATTTACCAAATGGTTTAACCGGTTTACAATGAAGATGCAAATGGAGGAGAGGAGTGTTTGACTTTCCTCCCTGGCACCAAACAAATGTGAATTTTGCATCCCGAACATGGCATACAGAGAGGAACAAACAAACTCCCGCAAACAGTGATATTTGCGTACGCAGAGCTGTCAGTTCTACTGTCATGTGGCGGCGTTTGTGTGCATTTGCATCTCTCTTTGTGTCGCTTCCTTTCGCGATTCTCTCGACCCCCTCCTGACTTCATTCTCCATCATCTTTTCTTTGCATCATTTATTCCAAACCACTGTAAAATGCTAAAGTTATCTCCCTCCCCATCTCTCTTAATGTTGCTTTTTATACCTTGTGCTTACCAACAGCTTATGCGGATGCTAGAAAACCGAGGCTGTAAAAATAAAGTCGGTGCTGACATTCCCCAGGATTGATCTGCAGAAGGTAACAGCTCAGCGGCCAGCGTGGGGTCCCGCGACAGAGGTATTGATCCGTACAGTGTCAGCCGGGTTGGCGTGACCTCCCATGGGAGAGCACAGGCTGTGCCCAGCGCATCTGAGCATCACAGCCCATTACCCCAGCTGATACAGGGAGCACCACTCTACCGAAAAACCAGTGGAAGAGGCCAGCCGCTACAGGACAAGGAGTGTGGTTCAGGATATGAGTTTGTATTCCAGTGAGAAGATTGAGATATGCATATCTACATCTACTTGCATACAAACACTCATTTTAACTGTTTTTATACTCTATGAGCCCTTCCAGTCTGGCTTTCGTCCATTACACAGTATTGAAACAGCCCTGGTTAAGGTTCTTAATGATCTTCTCTTAACACTCTCCTTCTGTTAGATCTCAGCTCAGCTTTTGACATTGTTTGTCATGAGATTCTCCTCTCACAGCTTTCAGCAATTGGAATGGTTATTGGTACAGCATTTGAATGGTTTTCCTCCTCTGACAGGGAGGCAACAATTTGTCATATACCAAAAAAGACAAATCATTCACCAAATCCATCAGTACTGGTGTACCTCAAGGTTCTGTTTTGGGCCCTCTTCTCTTCACTATCATGCTACCAACTGGACAAATAATCAAACGTTTTGGATTTAACGACTGTTATGCTGATGACATTCAGATTTATTTAACACATATTCCACCTCAGTGTTTTCTCCACCTACATTAACAACTTGGATTAAGGAACTCAAGCTTTTGCTGGAGGCAAACTACGTTAAATTTAACTGGTAAAACTGAAGTAATTCCGATTGACTCTAAAGCTGTTGTATCTAAATTTTCTGGTCAACTGATGGATTTGGATTGTGATCTGATTATGCCCTCCACGACAGTTCACAATCTTGGTGTTCTCATTGATTCCACTCTTACATTTAAAGATCACATTGGTAAAGTGGTAACCTACATAATCCTCTCTCAGACAGCAGGATGCTGAAGCTGTAAAATCTCATTTAGATTACTGTAATTCACTTCTTTTTGGCCTTTCCATTTAAAAATATAAAATGATTACAATATGTTCAAAACTCCACACCTTGCTTGATCACCCACACGAGAAAGAACGTTCACATTACCCCTATCCTTAATCACCTTAATTTGCTTCCGGTTTCCTTGCGCATAAACTACATGATACTAATTCTCAGTCAAAAAGCCCTCCATAACCTTGGTCCTACATATTTATTGGACTTACTGCAGCCTTATACTCCTGCTCACTCTTTACAATATTCTAGTGAGGGATTTTTAGTCACCCCTATGTTTCGTCAGGTGACTATGGGAGCCAGGTCTTTCAGTGTTGCTGCTCCAAGGTTGTGGAATGCTCTTCCCCAAGACATCCGTCAAGTATCCTCCCTTCTCTCTTTTAAAACCTCTTAAAAACACTTTTTCTCTCTCTCTCTGAGTATTACTCTTCAGTTCTCTGTCAGTAAATTGTTCCTTGTTATGGACATGTCTATCTAAAGTAAATCTTTCTGTATCTCTAAACTAACTTTGTAAGCGATCACTGTATGCTACTCTCAGTCCGTGGTATGTGTTCTGTCTTTTGATGTTTCTTTCTGTTCCTTAAATTTGACCTTGTAAAGCAACCTTCGGTGTTGGAAAAGCGCTATATAAATAAAAATGATTAAATTTATTATTATACTGGTTTCCTCCAGCTGTTTTCATTGGTTAACAAACCAGAGAGACCCGCCCAAAACTCACACCATTGGTTAAGCCAGTGTTGTTGAGTCAAGGTGAACAAAAAGATCAATGCTTGGATAACATGTTTAAAGGGATAGGTCAAACAAAAATAAAAACATTAATTACTCACCTTCATGTCGTTCCAAACCTGTAAAACCCACTGCACCTTGTATGTGATGGCTCATTTACAGTTGGCTTAGCATGTTAATACATTAATAATCTTGGAATTTATAATTATAATGTATCTAATTATATTTTATAATTTAAAGATTAAAAAATAGTAGTAATTTGTAGTAACAGTAATTTGCACAATTACTTAAATGATTATAAAATGTTAATAATTATAAAACAAATTAACAATGTAAATTGTTAAATAAAATTTTTTTACATTAATAAATTAATAATCTTGTAAATTATTATCATATTTAATGTAATGTATTTTAATTATATAAATATTAATAATGTAAATACATGAATTAATAAATTAATAATATTTTATAATAATTTGTGTAATGTATTTTAATTTTATAATTTAAATAGTTTTATAAAGAATAATAGTAATTTACAGTATTAATTTATGAAATTGTGCAAATTATCAAGTTATTGATTATTGTGCTATTGTTGATAATTTGGTGTAGCATTGCGTTACGAAGCGCAAGATTGAGGGTTCGATTCCCCGGGAACACATGATAGGTAAAAATTGATAGCCTGAATGCACTGTAAGTCGCTTTGGATAAAAGCGTCTGCTAAAAGCATAAATTTAATTTAATTTAATTTAATTTTATATAATAAATCAACAATATAATCGACTTTATAATAAAAATTTGTATAATTCGCATTCATAAATAAATATTGCAAATTAATATAATTTATATAATTTGTCAATATAATAATATAAGAAATATAAGCATAATATAAGAAATGTATGTTTAATATATTTAATAAATAAATAAATAGCTACAAGGATCTATTCTAAAGTATCTACATAATATTGTGGAAAAATGCCTTTTAAAAGTTCATCAAAAGGATCAGTAGGATTTTCCTTCAAGTGTGCGAGAGTGAAGGTAAAGGCATTTATAAAATTACAAATAAAAAAAAATAGTATCACAGTTACCACAAAAACAACAACAACAAAAAATTAAGCAACGCACCGCTGTAATCAACATATTAGAATGATTTCTGAAGGATCATGGGAGAGTGAAGATGCTGAAAATTGTGACTATTGATACTGAAAAACAACAATTGAACAATAGCTTATATCAATTGTATCAGCACATCCCAAGAGGGGGCAGGATTTTTTCTATGAAAAGAGAGGGAACTCACAGTAGTATACATTGCAAGTTTTATTTAAACCTGCCTCTCCTGCATAACGTCCAGAGTTAACATCATGTTTTCTAGTAAAACAAGTTCTCTTTCTTTCTGTAAAAAATCCCTGTACTTCTAGACTCCTGAGCAGACAAACCCTCAGACAAAAGCAAAAAGATTCCTCAGATGACAAACCACCGTACAGTATATAAAGCAAGTCAATACTGTGGTTTTGACGTGCAGCACAAAGCAGGCAGATGGCGTCATGGAGCGAGTGACTGACAGCTGAGCACTGGAGGCCAGACCCCAGCCTCACAAATACCATTCTCACTGTTTGACTGACAGTTTTTATCACGATCACACCGCTTCATCATTTAGATCCCAATCTATTTTAGTCAAAAAAGACTCATCGGACAAATGGACACCGTTTCATGTTTTCTAAAGGCAAGAAAAGCTTGGTCAGGTGTGATATTCATGCTGATAAGTTGGAGATAAGGCTATTGTTTCATGCAATTAAACAAGTCAAAAGGGAAACTGATATAACAACTGAAATGGAAATTATTGGTAGACTTATTGGTTTATTGATTGGAAGTGAAGTTAATATTTTGCCACTATAATTGACCACTTTTTATCAATATAGTAAAGATAAAGATAAAAGATAAAGCTATAAAAAGTAAAGCTAAAATACCTAAAGTATCAATACAATACTATGAAAAATGAATTGTAATATACTGATATATGACTACACTGCCACATCCAAAATGGCACAGAAAATTAGAGGTAAAAGAGGATAAAGGGATGGAAACGTGTTGCAGGCAAAATTTAGATCTGCAACTCTAATGTTTAGAGCAGATATTTTTAAAAACAGATTTAAAAAATAAAGTTCAAAGTTTAAAGTTATTTAAAAAAATATATAAAATAAACAAAAGCTAAAAAATAAAAAATAAAATAAGGCAAACAAACAAAAATGTAAAATATTGTTAAATAGACTATCATAAAAAAAGAAAGGGAAAGAATACATCAATATAAAATAAACTAAATTATTAAAATAAAACAAAAAATAAAAATTATTGACTATATTATCCAATTAATTTACTAAATAAATAAAAAATATATTTAACAATTTCAAAGCATAACAAAAATATGGTTACACCTTATTTTAAGGTGTCCTTGTTACAGTGTAATTATACATTTAAGCACTGCGTAATATTAATTAACTGCATGGTTAGGGTTAGGATAAGGGTTTGGTTAATATATATAAAATAATAAAATTAAATTAAAAAAATTACTATATTATAAAAAGTGAAAAGTGAAAAATAAATACATAATTATAAAATAAATAGAATTTAATAAATTATTAAAATAAAAGAAAAAATAAAAATTATTGACTATATTAAAAAATGACATGGGGATGAATAAGAAAAAATCAGAGTGAAAAAAAATTCAGTGTTGGAAAAAAATAAATTGCGATCTCTTGCAAAACTTTTGCGTTCCCTCCCAAAACGTTTGTGTTCTCTCACAAATATATTTGCGTTCTCTCGCAAAACTTTTGTGTTCTCTGCGTTCAGATAGCCATGAATGAAATGTTAAGCTTTTTCTCCCCCATAGAAAACCGTTAGATTATAGAAAACGCTTAAGGGAGGCTAATGGAAGAAGATGTTATAAAACCAAAATATGGTACACAGTTTATTAATAAATATTATGTACAGGAAAGCAGACAAGCCCAGAATAGTTATAAACATGCCAAAACCTAATCGAAACTGAAAGTATGGGTTCAGGTACCGCTCTCATTCAGCACAAATCCAAATGTTTCCATATTCGCAATGCATTTGAAGCACACCAGTATTTATTAAATTAACTGGGCTTTGTATTCCAAGTTCAAAATAAAACTCTATGAACCGCTCCATTGTGAACACATAGAGCTGTATGAACCACTACAATATTCAACCCCTCGGAGGACCTCAGATGATGCTAACCCAGAGACAACATACAGAACTACCACATTTTGCTATAAGTTTGATTGCATTGTTGCTGTTAATAATGTTAATCGTCTGTTTGTTTATGTCTTTTATTGATTTTTCTGAACATTTCTGCCGTATACACATAAACTGACAGTCATCACTGATAAGCTACTACTAAATATTGTAGAACCTTAATTTTCTGTAAAGTTGCTTTGCAATGATTTGTATCGTAAAAAGTGCTATACAAATAAACTTGAATTGAATTGAATTGAATCTGTGAAGTAAGCAGAAAGTGTTTGTTCGAACTCAACTGGTTTTGTGAGATAATACAAAAGTTTTGCAAGAGAATGCAATTTACTTTGCAAAGGAACGCAAAACTTTGTGAGGGAAAGCAAAACTTTGTGAGAGAACGCAAAACTTTGTGAGAGAACGCAAAACTTTGCGAGAGAACGCAAAACTTTAGCGAGAGAATGCTATTTTTTTTTTCTCCCACCCAAAATTTTTTCACTCACTCTGATTTTTTCCCCCCACCTTTTGAGAGAGAAAGAAAAAAAAATTTCAATATAGATACATAATTATAAAAATTAACTATATGTTTTAATAAATTGATAAAATGAATAAACTAAAATAAATTAAAATAAAATAATTAAACTGGCGACAAAACATAGCACAGCTGTTTTGCATTAAGTATAGACAAAGAAACTTTAAACTTATGACACTGTGTTTGCTTAGGTTAGGCTCTAATCAATTCTAATAAATGTTTCAACCAGAGTGTTCCGATCTTGAATTCAGAGTGGAATCAAAAGCACAAAATTGCTGTATATAATAGACATTCATTTAGCAAGTCCTTATTTTGAATTCTAGAAAGCATTACAGTTTCCTCTTCAAGCTTTTTGCTTAGGATCAATGCTGAAATCTGTGAGTCAGCTACTGCCACCCCAACATGCTCTCCTTCTCACAGGTGTCACAGGGACCCTGTCAGAAGCCTTGGCTATCAAAAAAAGAAACCTCCTTTTCTGACACATCTCTGACAAAAAAGCCAATTAGTCAGACCTCTCATGGCACAGACCTGTTCTCGTGTATGCCGGAGAGAGCTTTCATCCTGCTGTACAAGAACATCTCCCCATGGAGAGATGACGTTGTTGCTGAGCGCTAGTGGCATGAGGGTGTGAGTTTCATGGGGGAAACTGCAGGTTGGTGTGATGGATTTTTTTGTGTGTGTCTTTAAACACCGATCTATACTGAGAAAAAACTAAAACAAAAAACAACAACAAAAAAAAAACCTTTATAACAGGAAGTTATAAAAAGAATAACCTGCCTGTCCACTCCTACACAGTTTTGCACTGCAACATGACTCTGAGAGAGAGAGAGAGAGAGAGAGAGAGAGAGAGAGAGAGAGAGAGAGAGCTGCTTCAGTCCGTCACTGACACACTCCCTGTTAATATAACAAGAAACAGCATTTGCAGTGCAATTGACATGACATTCAATGAGAAATAATACATTACCATTCATAAGTTTCTCTATAAGATTTTAATGTATTTGAAAGGCTCTTATGGTCAAAAAAGTGGCATTAACTTGATAAAAAACATATAAAAAAATAATAATAATAATTTAATTTACAATTAATTTACAATTTAAAAATAATTTTCTGTTTTATTATATTTTAAAGGGGTCATCGGATGCACAATTCACTTTTACATGTTGTTTGAACTGAAATGTGTCTTGGCAGTGTGTGTACACAACCACATAATGATAAAAATCCACTCAGTGTTTTTTTTTTTTTTATCTTGATGAATCCAAACCCCTTTCTCAAATCAAGCCATTCTCAGATTCCTACCTGTGTGACGTTACCCAGGCCAAGGCCCCTCCCACTATTGCTGATTGACACTAGCATGTTACCTTAGACCAGGGTTCCTCAAGTCTTACCCTGGAGGTCCAATGCGCTGCAGAGGTTAGCTCCAACCCTGATCAACCTCACCTACCTGTGATTTTCTACTGATCTCGAAGACACTGATTAGCATGCTCAGGTGTGTTTGATTATGGTTAGAGCTAAACTCTGCAGGAAAGTGGATCTCGTGGTCCAGATTTGAGGATCTCTGCTTTAGACAGTGCGGCTAAAGTTTAACTGTGCGTCACCGCACAGAAGAGATGGGTGGGGTGAGCAGAGCTCATTAGCATTTAAAGGGACGGCTTGCTGTAAACAGACTGTTTTTGACAGGTTAGAAGGGTGTTATTTTACACTACCATTGAGAAATTTTTAGCCAAAGTATGTTATAGACTTTTCATTAAGACCCTAAAGAATCATATCAATTTGTGGAAAATGGGCATCCGATGACCCCTTTAAAATTAACATTTTTACACTTGTGATGATAAAGCTGAATTTTACTGTCACGTGATCCTTCAGAAATCATTCTAATATGTTGATTTGGTTCTCAAGAAACATTTTTTATTATTATCAATTTTGAAAATGGTAATTGATAATATTTTGTGGAAACTGGGACTTGAAGAGGAAAATAACAGCGTTTAATTGAATTTTTTTTAACATCATCCATATCCTTGTTACCATTGATCAAAGAAAAAAATGTGTATTGTGCACATTAAATATATATATATAATTTGAGTTGAATCTATCTGTCTATCTATCTATCTATCTATCTATCTATCTTTCTTTCTTTCTTTCTTTCTTTCTAAAGGATCATTTCTGGAGGATCAAAATTCAGCTTTGCATTACAGGAATAAATTACATTTTAACATGTATTCAAACAGAAACAGTTGTTTTAAATTGTGATAACATTTCACAATATTACTGTTTTACTGTATTTGAAATCAAACAAATGCAACTTTTTGAGGACAAGAGATGTCTTTCAAACAACATCTTACTGACCCCAAACTTTTGAACTGTAGTGGCCTTAGTAGTCTACCAAATGATTGATTTTTACATAACAAAAGTCCCAACTAGAAGAAAAAAAAAACTTCACTTTCTCTGAAGTTTCTCATGCAAGCACTAAGATTCAAAATATAAAATAGCTTTTATTTTTAAAGCCAGTCAAATCATATGGGTGCTGCCAAATTTGGAAACCCCTTGCCATCTTTTGTATTTCAGGAAGAACTACTGAAACATCCTGGATAGTCTGGTTCTCCTTTGACTACAGGGACCTGTGGCCTGTGTTCCTGAAGAGAGAGTGTGAAAGAAAGTACATAAAAAAATGAGGGATGACAGCCAGTGACACAGAGAATGTATTAGAAAGAGAATGACAGATGCACAGATGGGAGAAGATACAAGATTTTGGGACAGTTGGTATCCCCCATATTTAAGAATATAACTTTACGACCTCTATAGACAACTGACTTCATCTGTGTCATTCTGCTGCTCTGAGTTTTATGGGAGCTATCTTTCAGAAGTTTATAAAGTGGCATTGCAATGTATCACGAGTCATGATGAGTGACGGTCTCATTGCCTGGATTCATGGGCTGGTAATGGGAAGTAAAGCCCAATGAATGTGAAAACCAGTAGGTCGCAACATGGCTTAACTGCCTGAATCCCACTTTTGCACTGTGATGAATAACTGCATATTTTAATAAGACTTATAAATCCTAAAAAAATAAATAAAATAAAAATATTTCTCTAGGCACAGGTTTAAAAATCACAATATATACGATATACCCAAGCAACACATTTGTAGCCTATCATGATGTAGTTAGCGATATCCAACCCTAAAACGGACTTAATTTGTATAGGAATCACATCAGACATTAGCATTAACCAACCAAATTCCTTAAGCTTTACATTTAACCTGACACAAATGAATAATGCAAAAATGCAAATAATGTCTCCCGGAAATGCGATTAGTCATTCCGATACAATGCCAACATTTCATAAACCTCATCGAAATCACCAACAGGCATTATCATTAATGTCCAATTCATATTTCAATGAGTGAAGAGGACGGCGTCAACACATTTATTGTGTTCTCTCAAAGCACTCAACTTTCATCAAGCCAAATAAAGCTCTCATTGGGGCTCAGGGGCCTTCAGAGCCTGCGGAGACAATGGAGCTTCTCTCTTTTACTGATGAGCATCCTATCGCATTTCAGAGAGGGAGACATGGCTGACTGACTAACCACAAAGTCAAAGGCTCATTTTGGAATTCTTTCACAGAGAAGGAAAAGATGTAAGCTGTTTTAGCGCGTTCCTCCCGTTGTGAGGGGAATAAAACAACAGCCACATCAACGGTGGCATGAATAATAAATAATGTCATCTCAGAAACAAAGAGAGAGAGATGGATGGAGTGAGAGAGAGTGATGGAAGATGATGAAAAACAGAGTTTGCATGCAAAGGCCAGAAAAAAAGAAAAAGAACAAGTGAAAAAAGAAGGAGATGCCTATGAGTGACGGGTTTTAGAGAAGGACAAAGTTAGAAAGAATAAGAGAGGGCAGAGAGACTGACAAAGTGAAAATTCAAGCAAAATTGGCATGAGGGAGAAAAGAAAGAGACCACAACCAGAACTACAACTAAAAGTAAAGAAAAATAAAAAATAAATAAAAACAATAAAGCAAAACAAAACAAACCAAAAGCAAAGCAAAACAAAAACATCTTATTTGACCCCAAACTTTTGAACTGTAGTTTATACATATTTATAAAGCAGTGCCCTTAGTAGTCTACCAAATGAAGTGATGAAGTGACGTTTAATGCAAAAAAAAAAAACCTAATTGAAAAAAGCAAAGCAAACGGAAAAAAAACAACATTTTACTCATCTTACACAAACAAAACAAAAACACTAGTTGTTTTTTTTTTTTTTTTAATTCTTAAAAGTAGCTAATATTCCATTTTTATATTTATATTTTTTATACTTGATCAAATAAATTTGAAATTATTATTTATATATTTTCCCACTTTTTTAAACATGTGGTTAGTTCGGTCTGTTAGAATTTGACAAATTCTAATCATTTTGCACATGCTTATCAACCAAAATGTTTTACTATTTCAGAGTAAAAATGACTAAAAACTGAAATATTACAGCCTGCAAGCCGTCTATATAAAGGAAAAGTGACATTTTATTGCGAGGAGGTTCAGTGAGTGGACCGAGAGTTTTTAATGAGAGTTACTCCCTGGCCCCCCTCTGCTATTGCTCATGGGAATAACCTTTACAAGTTACCTATGAAAACCATTGCTGGATATATTGAGTCCTCTCTCCATGAAAAATTAAAAAAAGATGTTCCAATGAAAAAAGATGTTCCTGTAGAAATCCAGAAGGCAACCTTTCATTTCACCACACATGGCTAGTAGACACATGAAAGCGAACGCCCAACTTCAAAAAGCAGGTCGACCAAAGCAATAGGCCCCTGTATTGATTTCTTTGTCTTTTATCCAAAGCTGCTGAAAACAAATTTCCTTTGGTGGTCGGGGTATGAAAACAAAGAATAAACACAAGACAATCGGCCCCTTGATAGCGAAACTCTGACTGCAAGGGTCACAAAGCTTGGCGAATCTCCAAAACAAGTGGCTGCCAAAATCTAATGTTAAAGTCAGTATAAATTGAAAATTTACCCTATTTCATTTTAGAATATTTTATTGTTCGTAATAGCTTATTGTACCAAAATAAAAGTATTCTAATCTTTCATCAAAATGTAATAACTAGCTTTTCAACATTTCTGATGTTTTAAAAACAGTTGTAAAAAATTAAAAAGGTTCAGTAGGATAAAATATAAAAACATGTGTGGCAGTATATTAACCTTTTAATGTAAATAAAAAGAAAACTACCAACAAAGAAAAAAAATAATAAAAAATATTTTTGTGCGTATTAATTCAGAACAATGATAGATTTTTTTGTGCTCATAACTTGATTTCCCTGAAAGTACACTGATTTATTAATCATCCACGTCAAATGTCAAAACAGAACTGGGAAACGGATAACACTGCCGCTTTGTTCCCGGGACCTGACCCCGTGTGTATTGTGAATGACACGTCTGGAAATCTCTGGGATTTTTTCTATCATAAAAGTCAGTGCTCTGTGAAGACCACACATGGAATGGGAGAACAAAACAAAAGGGTCCAAAAAGAGACGGTACTGTAGTATGTGCTTGTTTGACTCCTCCTCTCTCTTTCTCTTTCATACAGACTTAGTGTTGAATATGTCTTAAAGAGAAAGACACCTCTATATGTGTAACACCATTGCTCAATCACAAAAAAAAAAAAAAAAAAACGGAATTTCAACTCTAAACTATTAAAAAAAACAATAATGAAAATGTAAATCATACACGTTCAAAACAATGATTATCTAAATAAAGACTGAAATAAACCTATATCTCTTCAAAAATAAAAATAGTACTTTAGTTGTTCCTTATTTCTACAACTAACTAATTTGCCCCTAATAATTACACTACATACTTGTAAAAAAAAAATATTATAATAAAAATGATCTAAAACTACTATGCCCATAAAAGTTATTCTACTAAGCCAATAAGAAAAAGGGAAATACAAAACGTGTGAAAAAAACAAGAAAAATCACTTGATTTCCAAACAAGTAGTAAAAGACTTATTTATTTTAAGATATTATTTAAATGTGTGTATGCTAACTATGTATGAGATGTATAAAAAAAGCCAAAGAAAGACAAATTAGTCAGTTATTAAAAAAATGAGCACTGTCAAATCGATTGTTCACGATTAATCGCATCCAAAATAATGGCTAGTGTTTACATAATATACTGTATGTGTGCACTGTGTATATGTACATGTATATATAAATACACATACATGCAGGTGCATCTCAATAAATTAGAATGTCGTGGAAAAGTTCATTTATTTTAGTAACTCAACTCAAATTGTGAAACTCGTGTATTACATAAATTCAATGCACACAGACTGAAGTAGTTTAAGTCTTTGGTTCTTTTTGTGATTATTTTGGCTCACATTTAACAAAAACCCACAAATTCAACAAATTAGAATACTTCATAAGACCAATAAAGAAAAAAATTAAAAAAAAACATTTTTAGTGAATTGTTGGCCTTCTAGAAAGTATGTTCATTTACTGTACATGTACTCAATACTTGTTAGGGGATCCTTTTGCTTTAATTACTGCCTCAATTCGGCATGGCATGGAGGTGATCAGTTCGTGGCACTGCTGAGGTGGTATGGAAGCCCAGGTTTCTTGGACAGTGGCCTTCAGCTTATCTGCATTTTCTGGTCTCTTGTTTCTCATTTTCCTCTTGACAATACCCCATAGATTCTCTCTGGGGTTCAGGTCTGGTAAGTTTGCTGGCCAGTCAAGCACACCAACATCATGGTCATTTAACCAACTTTTGGTGCTTTTGGCAGTGTGGGCAGGTGCCAAATCCTGCTGGAAAATGAAATCAGCATCTTCAAAAAGCTGGTCAGCAAAAGGAAGCATAAAGTGCTCCAGAATTTCTTGGTAAACGGGTGCAGTGACTTTGGTTTTCAAAAAACACAATGGACCAACACCAGCAGATGACATTGCACCCCAAATCATCACAGACTGTGGAAACTTAACACTGGACTTCAAGCAACTTGAGCTATGAGCTTCGCCACCCTTCCTCCAGACTCTAGGACCTTGGTTTCCAAATGAAAAACAAAACTTGCTCTCTTCTGAAAAGAGGACTTTGGACCACTGGGCAACAGTCCAGTTCTTCTTCTCCTTAGCCCAGGTAAGATGCCTCTGACGTTGTTTGTGGTTCAGCGAATTCCTTGACACGTCTGTGTTTGGTGGTTCTTGATGCCTTGACCTCAGCCTCAGTCCATTGCTTGTGAAGTTCACTCAAATTCTTGAATCGATTTTGCTTGACAGTCCTCAAAAGGCTGTGGTCCTCTCAGTTGGTTGTGCATCTTTTTCTTCCACACTTTTTCCTTCCACTCAACTATCTGTTAACATGCTTGGATACAGCACTCTGTGAACAGCCAGCTTCTTTGGCAGTGAATGTTTGTGCTTACCCTCTTTGTGAAGGGTGTCAATGATTGTCTTCTTGACAAGTGTCAGATCAGCAGTCTTCCTCATGATTGTGTAGCCTAGTGAACCAAACTGAGAGACCATTTTGAAGGCTCAGGAAACCTTTGCAGGTGTTTTGAGTTGATTAGCTGATTGGCATGTCACCATATTCTAATTTGTTGAGAATTGGTGACTTTTTGTTAAATATGACCCAAAATCATCACAATTAAAAGAACCAAAGACTTAAACTATTTCAGTCTGCGTGCATTGAATTTATTTAATACACAAGTTTCACAATTTGAGTTGAATTACTGAAATAAATGAACTTTTCCACGACATTCTAATTTATTGAGATGCACCTGTACATGTATATATTTAAGAAATACATGTAATATATATATTTATTTCATACTGATTAATCAATTTGACAGCAAAAAAATAAAAATAAAGAAAAATTACATTTAATTTCCAAAACAATTTAGTGTGGTTGAAGTGACACTGTGGTGGTAACGTTTAAGAAAACTCACAAAAATGTGTAGAAAATTGTGTAGATTCTGTGTACACACATAGTTTAAGTTAACAGACTGCTAGTGTCCAGGTTGTACCGGATACTTGGCATGAAAAAAGGTTCCCATACACCCTACTAAAATGCTTACAGTGGACACATGTAGTGACAAATACATGACACAAAGAGTTCCCGAACATTTTGTACAGAAGACATTCACCAGCAACGCTCACCAACATAAAATCGCACACGTGTCGGTTTATGACAGAAAGAAAATAAGAAGTGCATTTGCAGGCCGTGATGGACAGCACAAATTGGGGTGGACTGTGTGGATGTGACAGTCTGCGATTCCATGTCCTTTCCACCGCTCGCCGGCAGGAAATTGGGAAATAACAGTCCTGTCACACTCGTCCCATTCAGCCTTCATTAAGTAAATCATCTCTCTCTTTGCCCGCATTCTCCACCACCGTCTCCACCACAACTCAGGCAGCTCTACAGCAAACAATCTTTGTTTATTCAAAACACACAACAGAGGGTCTTTGCTGACTGTCGGGACGAGGAAATGAGCGAGCCAATGTAACACAGAATTTCAAGAGGCGCAGGTTGCCGCGGACTGTTAAGCCAATTATCGAAAGGAGTCATTTCGGTCAAGCAATTTTAAACCATCAAACAACTACAGACAAAGACAATATGTTAACAAGTGCTCAGCAAAGCTGCTCTTTAGAGATTAAACCAATGTATTTGTCTGCCAGGATACTCACAAAGCTCACTTTTGAGAAATGGTTGAGGGTGGTGCTGAGTAACACATGGCGGAGAACTTTATCATCATAAATTATGCACGGAGGGCCAAACCATCTCTTGAATAAGACCAGCCATGATACTGTGCAGAGTATCCAAAAATGGAAAACACATTGTCCCCATTTGCTAAACATGGCCTACTTAAGAAGATCTATTGCCTGGTGTAGATAAATGAGTGAACCCAACTTCACGATCCATCTCTAAAAGTATGAGTCTCAAGGAACAAACAATTGACTTTCAAATGTGGTGTTTAATCAGAGGGTTCAAGAACATTGTAGCACAAAGGACTCACATGTAGCGCAGGTGGGGGTTCTTGGCGAAGGCTCGCGACTGAATCGTACGTAAGTTGCAGTTCACAATGTTCCTGGAATGGAAAAGACAAATAAACATGTATTAGTAGTTTTGATCAACCATTTTGACCTTGCTGGAAATTATTTTGCATGTGTTAAATTATTATTTAACACATGCAAAAAAAAAAAAACATCATTTTGCATGTGTTAAATTATTATTTAACACATGCAAAATGATGAAAAAAATTATGGCAGTTCAGAATATATTGACTTCTAAAGCCACTTTTGTAAAGATATTTAGTTCATTCTTAAATATATAATTTACAGCTTCTCACAAATTAATCTCACTATTTCTAAAGAAGATTTGTATTTCTAAAGAAGTTTTCAAACAGCTTCAGTTTCATACTGAAAATCAAAAGAACATGCGGATGAACTTCAGCTGATCATTAATTTATGTCTCATTCTAGCTTTTTCCCCGCAATTTTTTTTAAGTTTGTTTCATCTGTGCATCAAATGTGTGCAAAGAGAAAATGTTTATGGCAAATATTTAAAACAAGTGCAAGATGTGATGAAAAACTTGATAAACTGTAATGCTACAGAAAAAAAAAAACACCTGTGGCAAAGTACAATTAGGTTATGCTAATGTCAAATGCTGCGCCAAGTTGCTCTGATTAGCCTTTAAGATCTTGCAAAAAGATTTTATGTGTGCAAATCATAGGTTTAAGAGGAGGTGAGCTGGTAAAAAAAAAGAGTAAAAGACCAGTTCATGTTCATCATTTTAAATGAATTTGACAGCAGCTAGGGGCTAAACGGGCTGCTAATTGCCTAGCCGTCTCGCAGCAGTGTCAAAAGGGGAAATGTGGAAGTAAAAGGGAAAAAACATCTAATCTTCTCTTCCAGTCTGCCTCCTCTCCTCAAGTAACATCATTAAGGGCAGAATATCATCAAGAGCCTGCATCCTTGCTCCCGGAGTTATTTACGCTGGCAGCTGGAATCAATTATGAATATTGAATACATTTTTTTTTTCATTGGCATTTGTGAGATGTTTATTTGCACAAAGCACTCTCCGCTCTTGTTATTAGGGATGTTTGCGTGAGCGATAACATCAAAGTATTTCTTTTAGCATTAGGTTGGAGACTTGAGCCCGGATGAACATGATACTTTACATGGATAATCACAAACTGCCAATTCTGAATTGTGAATGGTGGCCTGAACGGAGGTCTCGGAGCAGGTGAGACTGATTCTGAGGAGTATAATTGACATGACATGAGTTTTCCTAGCAAATTAGTTAGAGGATAGGAGTGTTTTATTATGTACACCCAAATCCTGTCGACTGCAACATTCGGCCTGATTTATCTGCAGCATATGGTTAATTACAGATACCATGATCGCTATAAAATGTAAACGTGTCTCTTAAGGCCTGTTCATTACAAAGACGATAACTATAACGTTAACTATACAGTTTCAATAATCTTTCAAATTATTTAAGAATTGAGACATCCAAACTAAATATATTGAAAAACAGAGAATGTTATAGCTGGAATAACTTCCTAAATGATTATTATTTATTTTATTTTTTTCAGCTGATGAACAACCTAAACCCTGGCAGCCAATCAGAATCCAACAGACTTTGAAGAGATTTAAAATTTAGGTCACACTTTACTTTAAGGCCCAGTTCTCACTATTAACAAACCATTAACTACAACTTTTACCTCAATAAATTCCCAATTTGCTGTTTATTAGTAGTTAGAAAGTAGTTGTTAAATGTAGGTATTGGTTAGGATTAGGGATGTAGAATATGGTCATGCAGAATATGTGCTTTATAAATATTAATAAACAACCAATATGTTAATAATAGACAAGCCTATAAGCAACTAGTTAATAATGAGAATTGGCCCCAGTGCTAACGTGTTATGGCAGATGACAAAATTGTAGCATGCTTATAATAAACAGAACATTATCGTTAGAGTTATCATTCTTAGTGGCCTTTAAAAGAACAGTTCACCCAAAAATGTAATTTTTGTCATCATTTATACCTGATCTCATGACGAAAACGTACATGTGGGAACTTTTTTCACAAAATACGAAATACTTACCAATAATTACATATCACTGCAGTTTCCAACAGAAATGAACACTAAAGGAGGTCAAACAGTTAGCACTTGTAATCGTTTTCATACACAGTTATGATTACAGCTCCTTATGTTTCGCTTTCTGGATGTAACAAGCTTGCTCGGAAGCTCAGCCAGCATGGAATTGGACTTAGAATGCATAATCCTTGGGTATGAATCCCGTGGAAAAACATGACTTACGATGAAAGAGTGTGAGATAAAAAAAAAAAGCTAAAACAGCATGCTTGGAATTGTGTTTTTATGTCACATTCACTTTTGTTCATACTATCGGGTAGGTTTAAGTGTAGTGCAGATGGTGTGTCATTTTAAAACATCATGGAGCATTAGAATTATAACGCTCCTTAATGGACATTTCAATTCAGAACTGCGGTGACGCATACAAAACCAACGTCACATAAAACGTACCATACTGTATGTACGTTTATCTGTTCGGGGGGAAAAAACGAACACTCTTTTAACACCACTCTGTGGACATTTCACATCGAATGTGTTACGAAATGCGCATGGCGCTACGTATTTCGCATCTCATCATGAGATCAGGCTCCATTTATTCATCCTTATTCATCCAAATTTTTAGTATGGGTCACCATACTTGGCTGTATGTCACGTCACTCACTTATGTTGTTCTAAATCTGACTTTCTTACATTTAAAAGAATGTGGGAATGTGTTTTTTTTTTTTTTTTTTTTTTACATTTTAAAGAGGGAGAATGTGGGAAGAGCAGGAACACAAGTGTATGTACAGATGTTCACCAAAAGTTCAAGTTTGGGGAATATAGGGCTGCAAATTTAAACGACGAAAACACATTTGAAAAATACAGCATCTGAAATGTCTTGGACTGATTCTTGCCTCAATGCTATGAACTCAAATGTCAAAGCTGCATGATTTGTTGCATTCTGGGAGCAGTTACTTTTGCATTTTAAACGTTTAATTATTTGTGACTTCTTAAAAACAGAAGCCCTAGAGTGTGGAATCATATCATATCATAATTTAACATGCTAAAAGCCTAGAGTAACCACACATTTACTCTGGGGGGGGAGAAAGGAAAAAAACCTGAATCTTCCCATCTCAGAAATTCTCTCCAGAGGCAGAACGTGACCAGGTTCTGCCACATCACCTTAATAGTAATTTGAAAAGGTGAGAGTTAACCTCTAATGAAAACCTTACTAATCATTGCTTCTGGTCTCCATTAACCAGTAGAGTTGTAATAGGGAGGAAGAGGAGGTCTGAGGGGCTCTTGTGAGGTAAACACACCTGCATGACAGCAGCAGACTGAATGAGGAAAAGCAAGACTTGACCAGATGGATGGTGTTGGGGGATGTAATTAAATTTTCTGGCTACTTCAGCAGCATTATTTGATCATTTTAAAGCAGGCCTTGGGGAGGCACTTTTTATGTGGGTCTGGCTAGAAAAAGCTTTTGGATGCCACTGTGAAAGTTGCCCATGCTAGCGTGTCATCGCTAGCGATACATTCTTGCAGATGTCAGATCAAAAAGCTTTCTTTGCCGATTTATGTTTCTTTTATTAAGTGTGGCGGCACTCTGTCATTGACCCTACATTGATTTGCTTGTTATCAGTATTGTCCTAAGCGAGATGTTGTAGTGATGTGGTACTCACAGTCTCTGAAGCCCAGTGTACAACTCCATGTCAACATCCCTCAACGTCTGCAAGCCCGACCAGTTCTCAATGTGTCTGTAAAACAAATAGAACATAGAATTAGACGATATTCATCTACAAATTCCCATTAGTCTGTAAAAAAGAGAAAGATGCTGTAATTAGTTCAAAACAAGAGTGTGATAAAGATTAGAAGAGCACCAATATCAAGAATCCTGACCAATAAAATAAAATAAAATGTAATATTGGCTGATATAATTCCAATATATTGTGCATTTTTACTGGACAAACACACAACAGACAAGTGACTGGATATGTTCAAACCCAAATTTGAACTTTCATCACCCACATAACCCATGCACTAATCACAAGGCCATGGCTCCAACTTATATAGCACATTTGATAAAGCCCCAAAAAAGAACAAATATTAATAGAACCCAAAGAACAAAAACAGAGAGCATTCATGATTTTTTTCCAAGCAGTCCAAAACTGATGCCAGTGGTTGACAGAAATAACTAGACCTCTTCAGAGCAGCTGTGACAAGAGCCAGCTGGCATCATCGTTTTGTGAATTAGCACCCATTACAACATAGACTCTGATTAATAAATGTTTTCAGAAGTTTCACCAACGCCATAACTATGTTTCTAGAAGTTTCCCCAGCTCAAACACTTTGGGCATCTGCTGCTAAACACTGATAAACACAGCCGCTCAGAAGACAACAAGGGCTTGGAGACGAGCAGACAAAATGAAAGTTTGAGCTCTGTGCATCATATTAAAATGTTTATCCTTTCATGTCAATGCAGGTATAAATATTACAAACACACTCTTAAAAAATAAAGACTTCAAAAGGACGGTTTCATAGCGATGCCATAGAAGAACCATTCTGAGTTCCCCAAAGAACCTTTTAAGGAAAAGTTCTTAAAAGAAAAAATTTTCTAAGTGTAAAGAATATTTTAATAATCTGAAGAACCATTTTCCACTATAAAGAATTTTTATGCAGTGGAATGGCAGTTAAAGGCTGATCATGGAGCTACTGATGCCAATAAAGAACGTTATTTTTAAAAGAGTATTTTGGTCCTTAAAAAATAAAGACACCATAGAGTAATTAAGCCCACATTGGCTGTTCAGACAGAATCTGTCATACACCAAACAAAACCAGAAATTAGCCTGTACAGAACCATCCATAGAGATTTTCAGACCTTTTAGAAAATGCACAAAAAAATATTTTCTTATTTCATTCTATGGTAATTGTATATGCTGAAAGTCTTGTAATGGTGAGGTTCAAAGCATGCACATATTTACAAATAGCTAATCAACTTTTGTACTTGGGGGAGAGACCAGAATGACAGGAAAATCTGTTTTTCTAATCCGTGCTGTACTGTGAAATGTGGTTTTGGAAGCCCTTCGGTTTGAAGGACCCTCTTGGCTGCAGGAAAGTGTTTTCCAGTGTCAGTGACGGAAGGCTTTAGATGAACAACAGGAGGCTTCTGCCTAACCAGCATCTGTCTTCAGCTGGCTCATGCACCACAGAGGACAGCCTGGAGACATATGTGGATATACTGTACCAGGACTTCATTCACAGTAAACGGTATCATCAACAGTAAACAAACATCAACGAGAAACGACTAAAAAAGTAGAAGTGATGCACTAATGGACTAAAATGAAAAATAATAATAAAGAATAATACATAAAGGAATATAGAAAAATTATAAATAGTAGAATAAACTTCATTTTTTTCTTTTTTTTTTTTATTGCAAGAAATACAGCCAAGTATTTATTATTATATTTATTATATTTTTACAGGTTTGTTTTTTTTATTTGGTGTGTGTTTTGGCGTGTGGCAAATATGTTGTACATTTTTCATATGTATTCATTTTACACCATTTTACTCTGACTGAGAAATTGCACATTTTTTTTGTCAATAAAAATATCACTTTAATTATGATAATGTGCAAAATGATGACAGCGTCAACTATAACTGGACAAATTGTACAAAAAAGTTTAAAAACAAAACTTAAATACAAAAATGTTATATTTAAATATCATTCATACTATATAATTGTATTTATTAGTTTAGTTAAATTTTATTTACAGTATATTAAGTTTTTATTTTTTTATTTTATGTAATTGTGTAATAAGTATCACTATGTTTATGTTTTGTATTTTTTTAAATATTCCTATTTAGCTTTATTTTGATTGCAGCCTTAGTAATTTTAACACTTTAATTTTAAATTAATTCAAATCAAATTCTATATTTTATTTCTGCTTAATTTGTATTACAGAAATATATATATATATATACACACACACATATATATATGTATTACAGAAACACACACACACCACACACACACACACATATATATATATATATATATATCTATATATATATATATATATATATATATATAGATATATATATATATATACACACACACACACACACACACACACATGTTATACACACACACACACACACACACACACATGTGACAATGCATCCATCAACATTATAATATAATATATATATATATATATATAAATAAAATCATCCACAAATAAGTATACATATAAATACAAAATCATATCAGATCAGACCTACTCATATTACAAACAGTTTTATGTTTATTATAGAATATTTAACTAACACATATTTCTATTTATATTACACAAAAATATAAAAGTACATCAAATATACCATATGTGTAAAAAAAAAAAATAATAAAAAAAAATCACCATCATTACCATTGACAAAACCAAAAGAACCTTTTGTCAACAAATTTGTCAGTAATTTCATTGATGAGGTGTAGTGACACTGACAGTAGCTCACCATTATTCATTGTCTGGTGCTCCCAAATCATGTTCCATCTCACGATTTACGACTAGTTTAAATTACCCACAATGCAATTACACCTAAGCTAATGAGAAAGCGTTTAATTGAAAAGAGGGCTGCCACATTCCCTGGAGCTTTTGGCTTGTCAGCTATGCAAATTCACGCACTTGTAGTTTGCTGTTGTGGAAATGTGGTTCCCAGAGGTCTCCCCTCTCGTCCATTGACTGGAAGTGGCGCTTGGCACCTGACGGCCAGAGGATCAAGTTGGGTAGTCCATTTTGCGACACTCCTAAAGAAATCCAAAGTCTTAATCGCTTATTTATCTCTGGAACTTAACGGCAAATGAATTTAAACTTCTGGGATTTGCCACTGTGTCATGATCTCGATACTGTCAGTTCAATCATTCAGTGGCTCAGGCGCTTCTCTCTCCATTTCTCTCCCGATCACTCATTCGCTCGCACATACACACACCCAGATGCTGTTTTTCTTGACACCGCAGTAAGCAGCTGCACGACACACATCTTCGATAGCTGTGCCCGGGAAATTACGAGCCGCCCTCCATCTGTTGCTAGCATTAGTTTTTCTGAGCTCGGCTTGCACAGATTTACATCAGCCATAGAAATGTAACAATGTCCATATCTGGTTTGAACATGTCGACCGTCTACGCTTGATCTCTTTATGTATGAGTGGGCATATGTGGGTGCATTTATGTAATAAACAGACCGCATCCTGCACTGAGACACTTCGTCGCACATCCCGATTGTTTACCACACCTAAGTTTAATCATAAATTATTTTTATATGTAGTTGAACTGGGGCTCTTTGAGCTGTGTAAGATTGAGAGGCTGTCGTTTAATGGCATGGGTCTTATGATATGGCAATCACACTAAACCGGTTCCACAAATACTGATCTTCAGCCATTTTTCAAAAATTAAAAGGTCACGTGCTTAGGCAAATCACATACCCAAAATGTCAGGTAACAGTAATGTTTACACAAACATAAAATTCTGTCGTTTTTTTATACTTTTACTGTAAATCTTACTTTCTTTTGTGGAGCAAAAAAGGAGACATTTTGAAGAATGTTATAGGATGATTTTTCTCAGTTCTTTGAGCACATATCAGCATTTCTTTAAATGCTGAATAGATTCTGTAGCTTAAACTGTACTTAAATCGAAAGTTGAAGACATGGAAGAATCGAAATTTGGAGGGGGAGTTGGAAGACGGTGATAGACTAGACAGATCTGTAAGTGTGCTCTGGGTTTTTACCCCTGTGACTAACTGACACATCGACTAATTGATAGGTCCACTGATTGTGCTGTGCACTTTCTAAATGACCAGTAATGAGTCAAAGAGCAGATTCAGAGTGTCTAAAGAACATGTACCAACAGTAGACACGTCATCCTGTGGCTCCTGCACATTTCTAGACGATTTTGGCCCTCTTTAGTCATCATATCATAACAGATTCATAAAGCTTTCTGGAAAGCACACATAAAACAATCTTGTAAACAAGCATTCCTTGAGGATTCATTAAGTATGCGTGACGGTTTTCTATAATAAACATTTGTGAGAGCGAAAAGCCACTGCAGGCAACCACAGAATGACTTGAATTAAGCACAATTTGGTTTATTGCAGAAATTTAAGTGTTACTTTTATGATCAAACTGTCTCTTTGACATTTCAAGCCTGCCTTCAAAACAACATGCTGCTATAAAACATCTCAAATTTAATTGCTTTATATCGCTGTCATATAAGGAAATGGTTATTGTAAAAGAAGCATCACAGTTTCCAACCATAAAATGAAAGCTGTTTTCTGTATTCTGAACAAAAGCTTTACATATTGATATCATTGCCACCTCAGCACTCTTCAGTAGAACACAAAAGGAGATATTTTGCAGAGTGTCAAAGCTGCTCTTTTCCATAAAACAAAAATAAAGTCATTTGGGTTTGGAAAGACACGAGAACAAGTATATTATGTCCGAATAAATACACATCCATTCTGTGAACAACAACAAAAGCTGTTATCGAAGACGGGTCCCTACAGAAAAGCGAAGTCCTACCTTTTGTAGTTTTTCCACCAAAAGCTAATATAAGATAATTTTTTTTTTTTTTTTTTTTTTGTGAATAACAACACAGAGCTGCAGCTAACAAGATAAGCATGGCTTGTTTCAAGTCCCAGGTTAACATAAAAAGCTTGCAGCAACATGACACGTAAGTCAGACACTAAATTAAAAACAATGCAATGGAAAGTTATGTTATAGTAAAACTTAAAGGATTAAATTTATAAGATAGATATCATATTATAGATAGATAGATAGACAGACAGACAGACAGATCTACAATATTTAAAAGTTATTTAAAATGACAACTACATTCTATAATGCATACTGTATATTTTAGAGGGGGTAGGCGACTCTCAGTTTGAGAAATGTGCACAAGTTTGCATGTATACGACCTCTGGTCCGGTTCATAACAAAATGCTGATGCTCATGAGAAAGATTTTCATCAGGCAAGGCTTTTCCATTGCACACAGGAAGATTTCTTATGACTTTATATTTCAAAGTAAAAAAAATTACCTCTGACCACTGCCTAAAAAGCTAGCTAGTGTGTTTCTGCCAAGAGTACAGATTGTTCTATGAATGGCTAAGGAAGTACAACGCCATGTCCCAATCCTCCAAAAACATCTAGTTCCATCTCCGAAATGGCGTCGCAACAGGAGGGATTGATCTGAGTTTCATAAATATTCCAGTATTGGAGATCTGCATATGCTCTTCGTTTGATGTAGGGAACCTGAGAGACGGAGCAGAACACTGGAAGACTGCCAGCTCTAAATCTTCCCTTCACTTCAGCTTTAGGTAAAGAATGAATACAAAGTCATGGTGATTTACTAAACCATTCCGATAATTAAGTTCAAGTAGCAACACGCTGGCGTAGCGAGATCTGACAACCCCACAAAACTTCATTTCTCTTTCTATTGTTGTTCCTTCTCTTCTTTCCTTTCGCAGTCAATGTGACAGATGCACAGCCAAAGCTATAGGAGTCCAGATCATTTATTTTACACAGCAATAACCCAACTTCTTTGCACACTGAAAGGAAATGCTAGGAAATAAACAAGAAGCTAGACATAAAACTCACACAACCATATTCCAGCATCTATGGATGTCTGTCGATGCATCTGGGAACATCCTTTGATGAAATATAGGAATATAATACACTTCCATAAGCAAAGAGTAATTTTTTTATAAGGCAAATCTTAAAAACTTCCACTAAACTTTGAAACGCCATTTTTTTATGTCATCGGTTCACTGTGTGTATATTTTTATTTCGATTTTAAAAACGAGTGGTGCTGGAATAAACAGCTGTGCCAAAGATTGCGTGGTTCATGGCTTCACACCTCACTAAAAGAGTTTCCCAACAACATCAAATGGCCAGACTCATGTCTTGCCAACAGATACAGTACAACTGAAATGTTCAGTATTTTGACATCCAGACGGAGGAAACTCTGACTACAAAGTCAACAAACAGTTTTAGCTACACTGACCCTGAGAACTTGCTATAAAGCGCCAGATTCTTCGCCCACAACATTTGAAGCATAAAGCAGAATTATGTTTACATTTATGCAGTCCGAAGGCATTTTAAAGTTACTTTCAGTGCATTTAAGGTATAACTATCAGTAAGTGGACCGCCTGGGAATCACTTTAACAAAAAGTAAATACACTAAAACAAGATTTTCTTTAAATGAAATAAACAAAAGCTTAAGAAAAACCTGTAACTAAACTAAATGACTCCAAAACAAATAAAAATAAATGAAATAGCCCAAATTTATTTTTTGACACATGGTTCATATAAAAACATATAAAAACTTTTAATAATAGTTTTTATATATAATTACTTATATAATATTTTGAATAATATTCAGCATTGAATTACGTCAGCTTTGCCTAATCAGTTTTCATTTTCATTTAATTTTTGAATTTTTTTTTTAAAAACTTTGTAGGGGTGTAATAGTACACGTATTCGTATAGAAAATTCTCGGTATGGTACCAAACAAATCATTCTATTTTTTCAGGAAATTCATGAAATAAACATAAATGAACATGTCATGTAATCGCTCAATCTGTGTTTAATTTTTGGGAAGACGTCATTAAAAACAGCTTGTAAACAATGTCACGTAGCATTTCATTTACCTCAGGCATTTCATCAGTGTCCACAGCTTGTTATTTTCTAAAGAAATGAAGAGCAGTTTGAGAAATGTTAGACTATATACTTCATTATATTTTACTTTACCTGTTATTGATGTCTTAATTATCTAAGGTATGTTTAAATACATCTTTAATGAAACAAGTTATGACAGCCACTGTGTAAATGATTGTATTTCAACAGCAAATAGAATTTGTATCATTTAGAAGCTAATTTAAAAACTGCATTTTCTGTAATTTACATGTTTGCATACAAACTTTTAATTTGAATGTTGGCTAATTTAAAAACTGCATTTTCTGTAATTTACATGTTTGCTTTTAATTTTTTTTTTGGAATTTTTATTATTATTTATTTAATTTTATTGTAAGACCATTGTTTAGTTTTTTTTTTTTGTTTATGTTTTTTTTAATTTTGTTTAATTTTGGGCTATGATGTCAAAACTGAGGTATGTACCGAACCGTCATGTTTGTGTACATACATGTGTGTGTGTGTGTGTGTGTGTGTGTGTGTGTGTGGTATGTAATGTATATATATATATATATATATATATATATATATATATATATATATATATATATATTAGGTTATATATTAGGTTTTTTTGTTTTTTTAAACACTACAGGAATCAGAGCTTTAAACTCAGTTAACAGCGACAAAAATGTCCACGAATGGAAACACATTGGTAAAAAATGTGCTAAAAAACCATCAGGGTTTGAATTCCATAAGCCTTGCACCCCTGGTTTGAAGAGCTGCGCCAGTGTAAAGACCTCAACCCAGCAGGGCACAGAAATGACAGAGGTGGCACTGAAGATCTGAAAGCCATCAGACAAAACTTGCACTGCTTCTCAAAGCCATTTATCAGATCGAAAGAAACACAGAGTGCATTTTTTTATTTAATTTTTTTCAGTCGGACCCCTGCGGCAATCCGTGAGGCTAAGCCGATGACTGCGCTTCAGCCAGAGATGGAAGAGAAGCCACAGAAAGGTGCAGAAGAGTCGAGGGAGGTCGTTTGGCCTTTTCTTTTTTCTCCCTCTGTCTCTGCCGCCCCTGATCTCAGCGGTGAAGCCGCCCACTCGCTCGACTGTGCTCTGGAACCCGCGGCTTTCAAGACCACCTACAGAACCAGCAGCCTACACACATCCAAAAAACATCCCTTCAATACATAATCTATTTTCCTAAAAAAAGCTATTTAATCATAGTAGTTCTTTCCTGTAGTCCAAACACACCTAATGATTGAAAGTAAGCAGTGGCATGTACGGGAAACATCACAGGAAACGGCTCATAAGAACATGCACGCTGCGTATATTAGCATATTGCTTTTATCCCAGCGCCTCTGTTCTGGATCAACAAGCCCTCAGCAGCATTGTGCTGATTCTGCAATTTATTCTAATCCGACCCGGGTTGTAAAAACAAGCACATCTCTGAAAGCAATGATGCAATTCCAGCTCGTGCTTTATTCAGTGTGCAGCGCCAAACATATTCATGCTTTAAGAAAAAAGAGGGACAAAATAAAAAGACACGTGTTTACCAGATGCACATGACTGCTACATGATTTTTAAATGTTAGACAATTCAAAATGTTAAACACTGACTTGCAAAAGTGTTTTTTAGTGATGCACTGAACCATAAATGACTGAAAATAAACATTAATTTTAGTTATTTTGGTAACGTTTTACAGTAAGGTTCAATTAGTTTATCTTTGTTTTAAATACACGTTACAATAATTGTATATTATAAATTTTTTAATTATTCATAATTACTAATTTATATATTTTCAACATTTAACATTAGCCTAAACTACCATTTAAAAGATTGGGTTTAATATGATTATTTATTTTCTTTGTTTGTTTATTCAGTAATTCAAGAAATTTATCTCATTATTCAACTAGGATGCTTTAAATTAATCAAAAGTGACAGTAAATGCTGTTTAATATTACAAAAGATTTATATTGCAAAAAAATGCTATTCTTTTGAACTTTCATCAAAAAATAAAATAAAAAATAAACTGAAAAATATTAAACAGCACAAGTGTATTCAACATTAATAATAGAAATGTTTCTTGAGCATCAAATCAGCATATTAGAATAATTTCTGAAAAGTAAGCTTTGCTACAACAGAAATAAATTACATTGATAAATATATTAAAATAGAAAGTAGTTCTTTAAAATTGTCATAATATTTCACAATATTACTGTTTTTACTGTATTTTTGATCACATAAATAATGGATTTTACCATCCCCAAACCTTTGGAAGGTAGTGTAGGTTAATAATTAGGTTTTTATAGATTATAGATAAATATCTGGATGACAAACAAATAAAATAAAGTGAAAGAAAAGAAAAGAAAATATAATTTGGATGGTAGTGTAGATTAATTTTTAGGTTTTTATAGTTAAATACACATTATATATCGTTTAACAGATTTAAAGCACAGCTCTGCTTAAAGTAATCACTAAAAGCCACTTGTGTGAAGAACTTAGAAGCACGGTGGCTTGCTGTGTGACGCCATAATAATTTGCGCCAGTGTTTTGTACTCGTGGTAAAAATGGTTCCATCAAAACATGCTGAGAAAATAGGCTTCACCTGTGAATACAGCTGCATCCTCAAAACCATAAATGGAAAACTATATCTCATTCATAGAGTTCCATTAAATGTTTGGGGTGACTGTGGACAGAGAATACTAAAGATGGTTGCCATGGAAACTCTGCTTTTGTTTGAATATTAGCTGAACACCGGATATACAAACTTCAGCTCACTCTCATAAAGAAAACTGAAGGTGAAAACTGCATAAAAACGTGCCTTAGTTAACTGTTAACTGATTAAAATTATATATTAAAGGGCTCATATGATGTTGCTAAAAAAAAATTATTTTGTGTATTTGGTGTAATGAAATGTGTTCATGTGGTTTAAGGTTCAAAAAACACATTATTTTCCAATATAATGTACATTATGTACATTATGCCCCGCCTTTCTCCTCTATGCCCCGCCTTTCTGAAACACATCATTGAAAAGCAAGGTGTGCTCTGATTGGCCAGCTATCCCGTGCTTTGTGATTGGCCGAATACCTCAAGCATGTGACGGAAATGTAACGCCCCTTACTATAAGAAACATACAAAATGAACTGTTCTGGAACAGTGTTGTAAATACAACTTAACCACTGATTTCTAGTTGTGTCCTCTTTTGGATGGCCAAACAATAAATGTTCGCTTTCCCCACGAAACAGCGTCTCCACGACATGGCGCCAGCGGCAACAGCGAGAATCTAAGTTATGCCTTCTTTCTTTGCGTGAACATTTGGGTGGTGTTATGCAAATCTTACCACACAGTGATGTAGATATGTGGGGGCGTGTTAGAACGAGCCATTTTAGGGGGGTGTTGTTGACTCTTAACTTTTATAAAGAATATCTCGTTGGATTTGAGACTTTAGTCTTTACAACTCCACAGATCTTCTTTATGCACCAAGAGCTTGTAACACTCCAAAGAGAAAGGAACAATTGAAATTGCATCATATGACCCCTTTAAAATGAATTAACATGACATCTTGACTAATTATTCAATGGATATTTGAGTATTTGTTTAAAAATATATACAAACCTTCATTCTCTGAAGTTTGTTTTTGCCGTAGGATTTCATCTTAACCGTTTCATTCTTATAAACCACATTTTATTAGTACAGTTTCAACAAAAGGTTATTTCCTCATTTTTCATGTAATGCTTTATGAAACACTGATAATGAAATGGAAAAGCCTCATCATAAAATGAATCTCTCAAGTCTGCAGCAGAACAACAGAGCAAATAATTCCCTGGTTTATAGATGCTCATGTTAAAAAAAGAAAATTGTGTTATCATTTACTCTCACTCTTATGTCACAATACATGATGATGTCAGACAGGATGTTTGCACTCTTCTTTTGTCTTTAAAAAACATAATTAAATGATTATTATTATTATTATTATTAATATTATTATTATGCCACAAATGCCCAGGTTCATTGTTGATAATTGTTTTTTTAGCTTGGATATTGATATTATACAGATATCTAATATAATAAAACAATTACATATAATTATATAATTACCACATTTACCCACATTATATATAATATAAACCAAATATTTAAAAGTATTAGTATTATTACTTCCACACCATAATATTAATATATAAAATGTAATGTTAATTGTTATACTAAATTATAATCTGTGTGATTATAATTTAGTATAATAATTAATATAATAATAAAAATAAATAAATTAATATTGTAATTATGATACTATTAAATAAAAAACTACTACTACTACTACTACTAATAATAATAATAATAACAACATCTACTCTATTTTCTTCTTATATAATAAATTAATTAATTTATAATTAATTGGCACAAATTAATGAATAAACATCAAATAGGTAACACGTATTGTTGTTTTATGATGAAAAAATTAAATATAATAAGCAAAAGTATCATAATCATCATTATTATTATCATCATTATCATTTGTAATTATATTATAATATAAAACAGCGCTGATGTTTGTAATTTATTCTATTTAATAATATAATAAAGTAAATTACACTATAAAACAAACTGTTATTATAAAATAGAATAATTCTAAAATTATTATTACTATTATTATTATTATTATTAGCAATTATATTATAATATAAAACATTGTTTATTCAATTTCATAATTTAATGAAATAAATTATTATATTATAATACAAATTGTTTTATGATATTATAAAATAGAATAACCATTTAAAAATTATTATTATTATTATTATTATTATTACAGTTATTTGCAATTATATTATAATATAAAACTGTATTGTTTTTAATTTATTCTATTTAATAATATAATGCAATAAATTATTACATTATAAAACAATTTTTTATATAATATTCTAAAATAGATAATAAAAATAAATATAGAAATTAAAAATGATTCTATTCTATTCTATTATATTATAAAACAAATTATTATATGATATTATAAAGTAGATAATACAAATAAAATATATATATTAAATAACTTTGCGTTACATTACAATAGATTGCTTTATAATATATTATTATAATGATTTTAATGTCAGCCTACAAGACATTGCATCAGAGCAGGAAAATACTCCAGTTGCAGAAACTAGCAGTTGGGTGGGTCGGCTACAGTTCAGGCAGAGCAGGCTGCAGGTCTGAGCTGAGTGAAGGTACACAACACACTTGCAAACTGGATTAAGATACCGTAGCCTTTTGTTGTCATCAGCATTTCTGTTAACGCTGAAATAGTCCAGAGCATGGCATGCCACTAGAGCCGGGCTGTCAGGAGAAAATAGGGGCTCATATCCTTCTGGCGCCAGGCCACATGAGCCCGGAAGAAAGAAAATAAAGGGGCTCCCACTGCTTAGTGTAAAATAATGGGTTTCAAGCACCTCCCATCTGCGAGGCCCGATAAATAGCGATTGAAAGAGAAACTTAAGTCAGCCCTGCCAAGGGAAGTTATTTGCCGTACCCTTTAAATATTAGGCTTTATAGCTTTATGATTGGGCTTTATGAGCTGAAAACTGCATATTTCAACTCCTACTCTCACATCTTTCGGGTCTTTTATGAGATTTGTATCACATACGCATGTTAGTGTGCAAATCCTGAGTTGGTTATCTTGGAAATGCAATGTTACAAAGCACTTAAACTAAAGCTAGATCATAACACTTCAAATAACACTTTCATTTTTTAAAGAAGTATATTCTGGAAGCTACTGGCCCAATGCAGGCCTGTAATATTCAACTGCACGACAATATCATAAACGTCATCAATTTGCTTTGCATCAACAGTAAAGGCCATCACAAAAACATCCTGGCACAAGGATAGAAACATGACTTGACAGGAAAAGTCTCTCTGAATCATTCTAAAGCAAACTGAATACACAAAGCTTACGCAAAAGTAGTCAGTGTGTTAAAGGAATCAAATTCTGTCATCATTTACTCATCCACAAGTCTTTCCGAACCTGCATGCCTTTCCTTTCTTCAGTGGAACACAAGAGAAGCTATTTTGAAGACAGTTTTGACCAAAAACAGCATTGGACTCAACTGACTTTCATTATAACGGACCAAAAAAGCACATCTTTAACACACTGCACTACCCACTGAAGATGAAAACAGTACAGAAGAGGGATTTCCAACTATCTGTTCTTGTGAAAAAGAACCACAATTTAGCATACTAAGTGTGTTAAGAACAGTCAAAAAAGTACACTTAGGTGGCCTTTTATTTCATGAATGTATTATCTGAAAGATATACTTAAGATTTTAATTACACTTCTTTTTCACAAGGGTATGCACACAAAAAGTTTGTTGAAGTAAGTTGAAATCAAAAAGCAAACTGTATATCCAAGTGTGCTTCAAAACTAGTCAGGATGTCACTTTCGCAAACCCTTCCTTTTCCCACCATGTGTGTCCAAGCAACCATATTCACTGAAATCTGGCTTTGTAAGCTTGCAACCGCTACACTGCTGTGTCAGTAAGCTAAATTGACCAACTAACGGAAGCACACTAGCGTTACGGCTTTTTTACTTTCTCTCCAATTTCCGAGATAGGTTTGTCAATGCTAACAACGCTGCGCTTTAGTCACTTTTAAGTCTAATAATGTGTCAAACACCATAGTCGAGCTTGTTGGTTGTCTCTGTGCCTAGCGGGCCGTGATTTATTTGAAGTCCTACTTCAAACGGTGGCTAGCCTCTGGTGAAGCTAATATATGCAATGTCCAATGTCACTGTGATTTTTACAGACTGGAAATGAGAGCTGGCATTAGCATCCTCCTGGCCGAAGAGCCCTGTTCAGCTGTAGCTAATGTTCTAGATTAACACTAAACCCAATTACTGTTTCAGACTGCAGAAATCAAAGAAAAGTGTAAAAATGCTCTCATTAGTCAGAGCATATGACATTGTTTAATCCTCATTACAGGCTGTGTGCCTCCCTGAACTGTTTAAAAAAATAAATTATGGTAAGATGCACCAAGCTTCCAAGCCAATCTAAGAAGCACATTTACTGCAGTATGTCACAAATCTCCATGACTTTATTCACCACTCAAGACCAGCTGCCATAATAGGAAATGAGAGGGCACTAATCATCGAACACCACTCAAAACACTTCATTGTCTTTTTATGATGTTCAAAAGGCCTTTGAAATTAATAAACGTCGGTTTTAATGAGTTCAATGGATCAGTGATGTGTGCATGTCGCAAACACAAGCGCACACAGGCCTTCTGTTGTTGTACTCGCAGCCAAATGCGCGCAGTCTCTGGCAGCGAATCCCATCCTAGTCTCAAACCGCTTTATCAAGCTTATCTTACTGAATAGATCTTGTTTAATAAATGTGATGGAGCTAATGAAAAAAAAATCTAAAGTCATTAGAATAACTTGTCTGACAATATTTCTGCAAAATGGTATTACTTTGCATCTTGCACGTTTTACGACACTTTCAAAGTTCAGTGAGTGCCACTAAAAGGTTAACGCTCTTTCACATTTGAACCACCTTCACTAAACTCCTACCTTAAACCTAACCAAAATGGATGTAGGAACATTTCTTCAAAATTATATCACGTTGCTTTTTTAACTTTTCGCACCACTTTCCAAAAAAAAATGTCCTGTGAGTGGAGCTTAAAGAGTGTTCAGTGTTTATTCAACGTATCAGCTCAGTGTTATTATTGTTTTTTTTTTTGTGCGTATTGTGATGTGGAGAATTGTTGTCTAATAGATAAATGCTCTATTGTGTTTGAGATAAATGTTCTGTTGTGTTTGAAAACAACATATAACCTTAAACCTAAACCCTACCCTAAACCTAACTTAAGTGCCTGCAGCAAATTTCGGCGAAGTATGTTGCTTCTTACACGAGTTGCAACACTCGCAAAATAAAATGTCCGATTAGTGGAGCTAAGTGATAGCCAATTCAGTTTTATCTGAAACAGATGAATTTGAATCAGTCAAAGTTTTATTATGTTAATTGTTGTACATATCCGGACAATTAGAAGAGGAAATGTATAGCAATAGGCTCTAAAAGGTTAATCTTCTATCACCAAAATAATGTACCACCAACACTAAAATTAAAAGATAGTGTTAACGAAAGCAAACGTGAGATAAAAATGCATTTGCTGAAGCAACTGCAACGTGTTGTCTTTTATTGTGACTTCCGTTTTACGGGAATCATTAGCGAATGCTCCACATCGCATGTGACCCGGGTGAGGTACTTAGCAAGTTTACTAAATACATCGAACAAGGTATACTGTAGACATAGTGCTGGTTAAAGAGCCACTATGGTAAAAGTGTTTTGAGGTTAGAAAATCGTGCAAGGAACAGCACAAACATAAGTCTTTACCAATCAATTTGCCAGATCATTTGTGTGAAAGTTATAAAAGTTGGCATTTCACTGCCTAGAAACTGCAATGAATTGTTTGTATAGGTACGTTTTTGGAGGTTTGCAAAAATGTAGGTAGAAACATATATTTCCAATGAGCCTAGGCTGGAATAATTTATTTTGTGTTGGAATAGGTTTCTGATGTGTGGATGTGTGGTCAGTGCCATGAATTCAAATTCCAACAGGGCTCAGCAGGAGAGGAGGCGTTAGATCACAGCATTGAAAATGATGGTTTTCAGAAAGCAGTCTGCAAATTTCCACCTCTGAGGTCATACTGACCTGTCTGTGTCACAAAGCGAGCTATAAACAGCAAGCTAACATGAATAAGGCATCACAACCCCTTTCATTTCATCCGTCACGGAAGCCTTTAGTGCATCGCAGTTTGTGTCCAATATCATCAGTATTTTCCCTTACCAAGGCCACACGTTTCCTGCCTCCAGAGCGCAATGAGGGGCAGGGAGAGGGATTGTGTGCCTCATACGTGTTTTTGGACTGGTGGGAGGACAGAGATGACTCATAAGAGCAGACATGATCATGCCAAGAAATGTAAAGGAACCCATCTGGAGCATCTTATGATTGCATATGCATATAAGTTATTGAAATAGGCAAGCTGAAAGAGTGTGTGATTGAGAAGCTCCCCAGGTCTGCTCGTAACTGCGTGCCATGATTGAAAGCTCACCGTCAGCACCCCGACACCTTTAAATGATTGATCGCACCTCCAGACTAACAAGAGGACCTTGTTCAGCGCTGCGTAAGCTTGGCTTTGATTGACAGCTCCACCGGTGCCCCCACTTGTCTCCCACCCGTGACCACACCGATCATTACTTTTATGCTGCGAATAGGCGGACTGGTTGGGCTCTGGAGAAGATGGGAGGTAGAAATCGGCATCTCACTTCTTCTCAGCAATGAATAAAGTCCACCAACCTGGTCCCCTCATGTTAACACCAGGGACTCCACTGATCTTATCGATCAAATGGGTTGGCAAAAAGGTCTGAAATTCTAGAATTTAACAAGGTCTAGGAACCTTCAGTTTGCAATTCAGTTTGATTCATCTAGACAGTTCACTTACACACTTGATCATTTACAACAAGTTTGGAATTAAGTTTTATTTTTCTTGTGAGTTTTGTTACACACTTGGAAGACATTTTATGTCCATATATATTCAAAATGGTATTAAAAAAAAAAATCAAAATATGGGCACAATGTTTTGCCAGGGCACTGTGACAGTACGGAAAGGCTAAAATTGCCATCTGCACAATTCACTGAGCAACGCATGCACAAGTGTTCATTTAGTCAACTAAATTACTAATGAAAACGGTCAACAATAATGTAGTTTTAACTGTGTTTTGCCGCGGGGAAGATTTTTCAGTCCCGGCTCCCGCAAGATTTCTGTCCCGCGCCCTCCCGCAGAAAAATATCTTATCTGTGCCCGTTCCCGCCCGCGACATTCATGTTTTGTCCCGCTCCCACCCGCAAAGGTCCCACATAAAAGGTAATCTATATAGATTATTTCAGTACATCTAGAAATTTACACAAATAGTTCTGTAACATCCTCCTAAAACTCCACAATATCCCAGCATAAATGCTCGATAAAATATTTGTTATTAGGCTAAGCATCAAACATTCACAATCCAAACCACTGTTATTTTTAACAGAAAAGCAAGCATGGGGCTACTGTGTTGCATGGTTTGTCATGGAAGAATGCTGAGCGCGCTTCCTTTATTATCACTAAAAGATGAAATACGTCAGTTAATCGCGAATTCTCATAAAGCTCTGTTATTAACACAATAAATATATGCACAATGAATCTTACACTGTCTACACATTGTGTGTTAAAATGAGAGGATTCGTGAGCACCGCAATTTCAACTGCGGTGAGTAGATTCAAACTTAATCACTTCTGATATTGGCCGCTGCGTTCCAGAAAATCAAACAGCTGAGTCTGTGATTGGCTACATGCGCAACCCTTTTAAACACGTGTTATAAATAGAAACTGTGCCTAGCTGCGCATGTCAATCATTTAATGTTAATATTGGGTGTTCTTTTGCTTTTGTGCAACAGATAAATAACAATTTATATATTTTAGACACTTGTTTAGATAATTTCTATTTTGCGGGAGTCCCCCGCCTATCATTTTATTTCTCCCGCATCCCGCACACACATGAGTCTCTTCCCGCCCGCACCCGCACTCGCCCATCAAGAGTTGTCCCGCGCCGCACCCCTGCTGTGTTGGGTCACACGGGTCCCGCGGGAGTGCAGGTCTCTAGTTTTTAATGAAACATCTAGGTACTGATGCGAAAAATATTATGAAAAAAAGATATACTGTATGTATATATATAATTTATTTATTGGAAAAAGTACATTTGAAAAAAAGTATAATTGTTTTATACAATTAATTGTTCATTACAATGTTGAGGATTAACCACTTCAGAGCATGAACAGTGAATGAAAACAGTTGAAGCACCTTGCTTAGTATGTTAATTAACTCACCCAAATGCGTTGTAAATATACCAAAACATATTAAAATTCAGATATGCAAAATTGCAGGAGTAAACCAAGTTAGCTGCTAGTCGGATTTTGTTATTGACTGTATCAAAATTTTGGGGGGGTTTTTTCTTTTTTTTTTCAGGTTGAAACATGTCGAAATTAATATATACAAATTCTAAATATTGTGTTTAATTTAAATGTCCCAATCATTAAAATTTTTCTTTTTGTAGGCTATAATTAAACAAAGAGTTAAGAAATAATTTAAGAAATAGTAAGCAGTCTGCATTATATACTGCTCAGTATTCAGTATACAGTATGAGAGTATTCCATTTTTAACAGCCCATATATGAGAGTTCATATAGCACCCCCATATGCTTTTTGCCATAGCAAAGTAGATATTATATTATATTATATGATATTATATTATATTATATTATATTATATTATATTATATTATATTATATTATTAAATGGCATTTTAAAACTAAAATTAATGAACATGACAAACAACATTTTATAAAAAAAAATTTTAAACATTAAAATAAAATAAAATAAAATAAAATAAAATAAAATAAAATAAAATAAAATAAAATAAGACTTATTTGACTGCATTACAAACCCTCTAAACTAGACTGCCTGTTTCCAGTCGAATGATCAATAGCTGCACTTTCAGTGTCAAACACTTACATTCCATTGAACGAGTATCAAACACACTGATTACATCCCTTGAACATTAAATACACACACACACACTAAACCTGGGAATGCAATCACCCTTGTTAGTGGCCACTGCAGAGATAATGGCATGCATTTCAGCGCAAGACATTCTTTTCTACTTACAGCTCCAGAAAGCAGAATGAAAAATTGCATTTCATAAACTCAATCTGCCCTGTTATTGCTTTATGGCATGTGCACTAAATCCTCTATTATGTGGACCTTAAGGTGGCACATAAATTCCATACATTACTTTGTGTTATTTTAGATTAGGACGGCTGCAATAACACATCCTCAGGGCTGTCAGAGACAACATGTTTCTCATTTCCCATGTTTTATCAACACGCGGCTCAGACACTAGATTTAATTCTCCTGAATAGAGATGCAGGCCTAATAATGTCTGTTCACATTATGTAAAGCATGTCTAAGTGATCGACATGGGAAAGATATGATTATGTTCACAACATATCTAGGTCCCGATTCGACAGGAAAATAAAAAGTCGGCATCTAAATGCGGTCACAGCACAATCTGCACAGTTTCTTATGTAATATTTCCCAGGATTGGCCAGATTTGGCTACTACGCCCCTTTCTTTGTTCTATCAATGTGAGCATCGTCTTTCTTCTCTTTCGTCACAGTCGTCTCATTGTTGGGTCTTGGGCGGAGCTGTTTGGAGGGGGCTTTGGGAGCCAAAGGGGGTTCCAGCTCTTTAAGCTATAGATTAAGCCGTACTGATGACAATTTTTGAAGACTCAGTAAACATGGGGGAATAGTAGGCATAACCGCCACAAATACCCAGTCACAGAGACTTGAAAGGGTGCAGATTACATGAAAATAAAACGAGTGGAGTAAGGATTTGGGATTAGGGGACGAGTGAGCCATTTGAGGGTTTGTTGATAAAAGCAGTCAGACTTTCTCAAATGGAGAACTTGATGTTTGCGTTACAGGCCAGACGTGTGCAGGATGTGTGCTTTTCTGTTGTTCTTTGGTGACTACCTCATGCTAAGTGGGCTTGGAATGCATTTTAGCTAAGCGGCACATCTCATTGAGATCAAGTTAGCTGGCATGACCACCAGTATGTGGTGTTGTGGACTGAAGGCTGAATAAAACAGAAACGGGTTGCAATAGTATCTCCAGTTGCAATATTTGTTTGTGTATGACCATGATCACAGTACTTAAACTACTGCTATAGTATATAGCATACATACTGTGCACAGTATTCAAATAATTAATTATTATATAAATTACTTTAAATAATTTAATAAACAAATAATAATAATGACTATTTGACTCTAATTCTATTATTAAACTCAATATTTTTTTTTTTCATAATTTTATAATTTCTTTATAATAGTAATTTATACTAATAATTAATATTAATAAGTATTAATAATAATAAACAAGCAAGCAAGTATGCATATATATAAACACTACACATACTATTATTATAGATATACTATTATTTTATTACTGTACATATTCACCATTATATTAATGCTACTTATTATTACATATGTTTTTATTACTTTTACTACTTCTAGGTCCTTTAAGTCACTGAATTGGTATAAAAACCTGATTCAGGAGTGGCTACTCAGTTCACAATCTCAACCTGGGCTTCATTCTCCTCTTCGAATGTGACGAGATAGAGCACAACACCGTGCCCTGCCAATAGCACTCACCAGAAATAACTTTATGAATAATGCAACACAGGGTCTGCCCTCTTCTTGCACAAAGGCACCCAAGAGAAGGGGGCTTTGACTCTTCTCTTTCCCACCAGGGTGCACACACATATACTATACTAGATATACCTTTGGGACACAACTCGGCTCTGAAGCACTACACCACCACCACTGCATGTAGTTCACTCTACAAGCCCACACGCTCTTCAATTATTCCACAGACAGCTGTGAAATCATCATGAGCCGCTCCGCCCCTGATGTCTCCTCGCTGGGCTGCTACATGAGGAACTGCTCTCTCTCCATCTTCCTAACTAATTCTGAAAGGTAGAAGCAGGGATGAGACGGGCAGGAAGCACATCAGGGTTTCACCATCAAACCCCATGTGTTCTTCACCTGCTGATGGGAACTAAAGCATGCACGCTTTCTGGCAGACGATATCTTCTCATTTTGAGGAATTCAATTAGGTGGGATAGACAGATATGGGGTCGGACATAAAGACATGATCGAGGGGCTTGGCTCTTTTTAAAAAGGTATTCATAACAAGTGGGGTATGGTGCATCTTTATTTTATTAAGAGAATAAAAGGGATACTCCACCCCAGAATGAAAATTTTGTCATTAATCACTTACCCCCATGTCATTCCAAACCTGTAAAAGCTCTGTTCGTCTTCGGAATACAATTTAAGATATTTTGGATGAAAACCAGGAGGCTTGAGACTGTCCCATAGACTGCCAAGTAAATAGCAGTGTCAAGGTCCATAAAAGATATAAAAGTCATCTTCAGAATACTCCAACTGCCATCAGACGTTCAATCTGGGTTATATGAAGCAACAGGAACACTTTTTGTAAGCGAAGAAAACAAAAATAACAACTTTATTCAATAATTCCTTTGTCAACGGTCTCCTCTGTGTCTCTCCATATCACCTTATGCTGTGTATGCTCTTCTGTGTCATCCGCACCACAAGGATGCACTATTTTATTTCAGATTATAGCTAAATACATGTAGAAACCGCATCCTCGTGGCGCGGATGACACAGAAGAGCATACATAGCATACAGTGATATGGAGAGACACAGAGGAGACCGTTGACAAAGGAATTATTGAATAAAGTCATTATACTTCATATAACACAGATTGAACGTCTGATGGCAGATGGAGTATTCTGAAGATGACTTTCATACCTTTTATGGACCTTGAAACTGCTATTTACTTGGCAGTCTATGGGACAGTCTCAAGCCTCCAGCTTTTCATCCAAAATATCTTGAATTGTGTTCCGAAGACGAACGGAGCTTTTACGGTTTTGGAACGACATGGGGGTAAGTGATTAATGACAAAATTTTCATTTTGGGGTGGAGTATCCCTTTAAGGAGACATGCTCAATCACTGAACTCATCCACTTTCGAGAGATGATTCTCGAGATCTCTCATCTTTCTTTTTTGCAGTCTCTCGCTCTCGACACACCTGCCATTAAAGCTTTGGAACAAGAGACTTCATCAGCAAAGGCTTTATAATTTAAGCTAGAAATACCTAGCTCCTTACAAATGGTGACACAAAAGTCTGGCATTCAGAACAAACGTCAATCAACAATTGATGTCTTTGTTAGTTATTGTGCGTTTGCATCTGAAAGATTGTATTTACGAGTAAAACAAGCACCACAAAGTCATAATAAGAGTGGGGAACTCTCTTTAAGCCCCAAGTTTGTGTGTTGTTGGCATATCAGTAAGAAAATATATCAGTACACAATAGAAGCAGCAGTAAATTTGTTAAAATTAATGCAATAAAACTATATTAAATGTACAAATGTTTTAGTATCATTAAGATAGTATATTTTTGTATGCCTTTAGTTTGTTTCAGTTATAGTTTTAGTTAACTGTAATAACCCTGACAACTATGATGGAATACATAGTAATCTAGTTTGCATCACCTTCATAAATTGCATGAAAACAAAGCAAAAACACACCAATGCACATTCTTTATCACATTGTGGAAGAAAAGCAAAGAAATCTTGCTGTATCATGTGTGGAAAAAGGTAGACCACCATCTTGCTCCCACCAAAGTCTAAATGCACCTGACGTTCTCAACTTAAAAATACAAGCTTCCCAGGTGAGGAGGGCTTAAATGCATTTGACTGTACACTTAGCAACCTGGCCTAGCATATACTACATGTGAAGGCTGCATTTATCAGGCTGAAGTAGTTACTTGCTAAAAACTTAGCAAAGAAGAACAGCTAGACTTGTTTTAAAACTGCTGTGGTGCAGCTTAGAAGTGTAGTCAAGTTAGCAGTGTTGCTAAGCTCTGCACTAATGGAACAGACTTAATGGTATTTACTTTCAATATGTGGGCTAAAAATATCTACACTATTAAATGTTAAATATTTTTCTCCAACCAGTTGAGTGCAAACGTTCCTGCACTGACATTGATAGTAGCCATTGACTTCCACAGTATTTTTTTTTTTTTTTAGTTTTTTTGTCTACCATCAACTGTTTGGTTACCAACATTCTTAAAAATATCTTCTTTTGTGCTCAACAGGGGAAAGAAACCATTTTAATTTGGGTGAACTAGCCCTTTAACCTCTGTAAAAAGATGATAGATAGTAATGCTATCTATGAATTAGATTCATCCGTGATAAAATATCTTCTTTTGTGCTCAACTGACATGACATACAGCAATGAACCACTCGGAAGTGCTCTGCATTTAACATCAAGGTGCACACACACAGCAGTGCGTGAACACCACACCCGGAGCAGTGCTTGCATTTGCTCAAGAGCCCTCAATTGTGGTATTGAAGTGGGAGAGCGCTGTGAATTTGCGAGACCTCTACTTGCAAACTTGGATTTGCCCAACACACTAACCGTGGGGACTGCCCCAAGGCAAGGCTTGCATCATTGATTTGAACACTGTAAGTCAGCTGTGACAGTTAACTGGTTTGTCAACTCTAATCAACTCACATAAACATTAGCTTCTCCCCAAAGAAAATCTTCCAACATGTGTGCCTTAAACATTTTCCAGCCTGGTAATATGGCAGAGATCTAACCAAATCAAAAGTCATTTCCAAGCAAAAGCAAATGTTTAAATGGTCCAGCGTTTTCACAGGAAATGCTGGAAACTATGATATACTGTACCACCGCACTGAATGTGTCATACGCATCCACACTACCACTGGTGGATGAAGATAAACCCAACCTATTTCCATAGTTATTAGTCTTCTTTTAACTCCTCGCCAATATTGCCACATCAAATTTAACACTCCCCTTAATTGCTCAGACCTATCAGTGTATTAAATGTTCAGTCTTTTTAAACATTCTATTACATTTTATTCTTTGGGCTTGAACTATTTAAAAAGTCACTTAAATCAAATTCCAATTACCAATCTAAAACATCCCATTGGGTGACATGGTTGTAATTATTTAGGGAAAAGTAACAGTGCTGAGCTCTCCAAGTTTCCAAAGCAATTATGAATTCATTAAAACAAGATATTCTCATAAATTAGTAATGAATGTACGTGAACTACATCTCCTTTGTTGATGTTCTTTGCTCATATCAATTTTCAAGCTTTAATTATGGCAAATTATGGTCATATAATTGCACGTTTTTACTTAAAGGCATGACCTGCCAATGCCATTTGTGCTCAACAGAAAAAAAATAATAAAAATACACTGGAGGTTTTAAAATGAGCCACCCTGCAATCCATGCTAACAATGTAAAGACCTGAATAGAAAAGGAATTACGTGTAAAGCAGTCTCCTTATTCTCTCTCTCTCTATTCGTAGATGTCTTAGCTTGATGAAAGCAAGGCCAGACAGGAAAGTCTCTGATGTGTTGGAAAGAATACAAAGCAAGGTAATAAAACACTAGCATAAGGAGGGAAAAAAAGATCAATGAACCTTACGAAATCGCTACAAAAACAAACTTCGATTTGAAGCCTGAGTCAAACTCAAAATTTATTTCCCAATCTATTGCTCTGCCACAGCCAAATAACATTGTTTTTAGAAAGGAAGCACTTAACAGGAATTTCTACGCTGCCCAGAGACACAGTTGGGAGTCAGTTGTCAGCCAGTCCCAGGCAAAGAGCTGGATTTAGATGCATTGCACATTTTCAACATCTCAAATGATTCTTGGAACAAAACGGACTACAAAATTGAAAGAATCTGTTTCAAATAATCGCTTTTGGATTAATCTGTTCAACTCAATATGGGTGAACACCATGAGGTACACAAATAGTGTTAAATATTCATCCTAAAAATAGACAAATTCAACATTCACCTCAATGAATGACTAAAGGAACTCTACAAAATTACATCAAATTAATTTCCGAATTAATCTAATGAATGACACCGCAGTCAGACAGAAAATCTTACAGTATTGACAAAATAACCACATTTTGCATCGACAAATTATCAACACAGGAACCATTTTATATTTGTGGTGTGATTAGCTACAAATACAACATAAAATGAGGTAAAAATATCAAACAATTTATTTCTGTGACATATGTACATACCAAGTTAACATACTGTTGTGAAATATCGCATATATAAAACTCAAAACCTGTGACCTTTTTGAACTCACAGCAGGTGAAATATGGTAGGAAGACCTTCAAGAATACTAAATTTGATATTACCTGGTTATAAATAACTGACAATGTTGACACAAAAGATAGCAAAATACCTCAAAAGATGTTTTTTTTTATTATTAATCTCTTGGGTTTAAAATATATTCTAATACAGCCTTCAAGAAGTATTGACTTCATACAATCTGAGGACAGGTAGCTTGAGGGGACTGGATTGATAAATAAAAATAAGTTGAAAAATCTAAGAAGAAAATATTCTAGTGATCACATCCGATCTATTTAAAAGTATGATCAACAGTTGTGGCACACGAAGCAAAAGAAGTTGGAATTTCCCCATTTACCTTTCAAGAAAACTTCAAATGAGTTAAATATCCATCCTCAAAAGCTGACATGCATTTATGTTGAACATTAATAGGATAATGGCGCTAAATGTCAGACGTGACGCGCACCAGGCAGAAGAGGAACTCCTTGTTCCCTCTACTGTTTTACCATGTTTGCTGGATGTTGATACCAGCACCGTGGGCTGGTGGATGGAGGATGAAGGGAATTTGACGGGGGTGGAGAGCTATTTATGAATGCGCAGGACATGCATTGGCTGTGCTCTCATTAAAACTCCTCTCACGGTGGAGGAGGAATACGGCCCACACCCTCTGCGAGGCTTTCCTCCACTGCAATTCACAAATGAAACACGACTGGAAGCACTGATCCGGGATCAGGCTGCCACTTATCCCTTATTGTGCGAATAAGCAAAGAAAACAGTTTTAGAGCCATCAAGCTATTAATATAAACTATGATTTCATAGACGACAACTTCTCCAAATCTTTGGTCAATCGTGGTGAGGATAGATGATGAAGAACGCCTCCATTTCGCAGATGGAAAAGACAGATTTGCCATTAAAACCAGGTGCAGGAATGTTTCTCTCCTTTTCAGTTATAGGAAATTAAAAAATCTTCAGCGGCAGCTGGGTAATTAGGCCTGTAGATCTTGGATCTTGGCCACTCTCCACCGCTCGCCTCAAACTGAATCTCATAAATGAGATCGCCAGGTCACAGCACCTGTTAGGCAGATTGGAAACTTTTCATTATCAAAGAAAACAGATTGGCAACATCTTTTCAACAGCAGGACACCGGCCCAGACCACAACTACATATGTGGCCATGAAAATGACCGTTTGAGTCATACTGAGATGATGATAATAGCCACGGCTATGAATCTACAGTCTTGACGGTTCTTCTTCTTGGTAAATGCAGGCACACAGCAAGCATAAATAATTCCTTTGTAAACAACTATATGCTATAAGCTAATTATTTAACAGTGTTTGCTAAAAAGCTTTACTATTTACTACGCATACTTTGGGTTATTATTACACTTCAATTCATCCAGTTTTGAGATGTTTATACTTTTCAAAGTGATCTGACTCTCAATTTTCCACTTTCACTGGATGATAAAATGAAGAAAAAAAGCACATAGATGTAAGGTGCAAAAAAAGGAAATTGTCTACAATAGTGAAGTGATGTGTGATACAGCTCACACAAAAGTAACTTACATATTAAGCAGCTTTCTGTCAGTAAATGTGGTAAATTCATATGAACAACTTGAAACCATTGCAAAATCTGTGTGGGAAAACTTTGACCCTCACATCAAGTTCCAAAATGGGTGGATTCCTATTGAAATGAATGGATTTCACCCGCCAAAATTTGCCAAACAAGTTGAAAACTGACCACAGCTCTACAATGAATGAGGCAATGGAGAAATATCTAGAAACCTGAACATCACAATCTGCAAAAACAGCTTGCTAATGAGTTATGAGGGTTTTTGACTGGTTTTCCAGTAAAAATATCTACAAATTATTATGCAACATGTTTATACTAACAGGTTTTAAAAATTTATCAAGTAATCCAATTCTTCTCAAATAAAGGTTGTTTCAAGGACGTTTCGATATTTTAACTGAACAATCAGATGAAGCACTTTTTAAAAAATAGGACTTTTTTTTTTTTTACAATCTAGAGACTGACAAGCTTAATCTACCACCCAAAATGCCCTAGCTATCCCAAAAAAGAAAAATCGCAATTTAGCCATTTATGAGACCTGATTATCACACACACGGCAAAAAAGGCTTCTTAATAAGTTTCCAGTAAAAACATCTGCTTATACAATATTTAAAAAATAAACAGATGAAGTATTTGTTAAAAGTCTCAACACCGCAAAGTCTTGAGGTACTTCTGAATATTTAAATGATATTCTAATGAAATCTCCACATTATCATATAAAAGTTTGCTTAAAACAGCTATTTTTACAACCCGCTACAAGATTTATCACACTGTGGTTGGGTTACTTCATGTCTAAGAACAAGCCTGACGCACACTTGGCAGAGGAGGCAGTCAATTTATACCAGAGTCCTACGACTTGGATCCCAAAACAAGTTTTCAAGACACCATCACAATGACCTTATAGAGACTCTGCCACTTGCAGTTGGAAAGTAACATTTCATTACACAGAGAAATGCCTGAGATAGGAGGCAAATCCTACTTAGCCTTTCATCACAGAAAAGCTTCCCTGGAATCCTAAACAGGCCCCCAAAAAGACGAGGTGATCTCAGGGAACAGCGATACGTGGCTAAACCCAACCTGCATTTTCCTGGCGCAGGTGCCCTCTGAGACGCTCAATCCCATTTGTGACACCCACTCTTGTTTTCCAATTGCTGTGGCTTCCTGTGAATAGCAATGAGTATCACAAAGAACTAGGACCCTCTGGCAACACGGAAGCCCTTAGCCCTGTGCTTACAGACTCCTATAAGGCCTCTTCGGCTTTATAGAGCATCAGTCAAAGTCAATATGTGTTGAGTCTGAATGCACAGGCTTACCTGTCATAGACACTACAGGTGTAAAACTTAGTAAGGGGATTTCATATGTAGCAGAGGAAGTAAGAGAGAAAGATCTTACATAAAGTTGCACAAATATAATATTACAAGTGCAATCCAGTGTGATCTAATCAATGAAAATGCATGTTACTCTCAGATTTAAAGGGTCTGACATTCTTTATTTCAAAATTAAAATGGCAAAGAGCAAAAGCAAGCAAGCAGGCAAACATGAACAGGGCATGCCGTTAAAGACGCCGCTACTGCCTACCTGTGGACGCCTCTGATCTGCTCTCTAGCTGAGAAATAAACTGCTGTGGATCATCCACACTGTTCTACAGTCTATCAGGCGCTTCATTAGCTATGCAATGAATAAAAGATCAGCGGCAAGAAGGAGGGATAGAAGAAAAAAAATAGAACGAGGATGGGAAAGCGTGAGGAAAAAGAGAAAATTAAAACGAAGGAAATCTAAAACAGCAGCGGACGAAATTACCTCCAACACGTCGATGATTGAAACCCAAAGCTCCCTCCCTCGTATTATCCTCCGTCTAGCGGCGAATATTCTAGATTGGAATGTCACTGTCGCTGTTATTCCATTACTTTTGGCTCAATCAATAGTTTTCTATTGAATTAGGGAAAATCGCTGGAATGTGCTTGTGTTTCATTAACTTTCATCATTGACAGTGGCTAAAAATTGCCTTTGCTGGCACAGAAAAGAGCTGCAAAAATTGTCCATTTACAATTTTCCTAGTCATAAAGAGACAGAAGTTTATTTTTATATCTTCTAGAGGCAAGGAGGCATTATCATGTGCTGAAAGGAAGGAGAGAGTGATCAATATTTTATCATGGTCTATGACCACTACAAGACCTCTCCGGATTTCAGGACAATGGCATTATGACAGATAAGAGTTGCATCATGTAAAGCCAGCCTCTCACACTATCAATAAAGTGAGTGTCTTTTTAATGAACTGTGACAGATTTAAAATAAAATAAAATAAAAATGATACAATATTTAATAAATCAAATTAAATAAGACAACAAAAAAATACAATACAATAAAACAAAACAGTAAAATTAAATTAAATATTAAACATTTTAATAAAATAAAATAACCTTGCAGCAACAGTTACTGTATATGACCGCTTACCCAAAATATCTACAAACCTACATTAAATGGTCATGTGACCTTGAGATCTCTGGCTGTCATTTTTACAACTGAGTGCATTCAGCTAAATTTAGGGAACATTCCCCATCAAACACGCAAGCAGAAGTGTTCTCAGTGTGGGGTCTGACAAAGCACTGTGTAACTTATTTGTAGAAGCAGCAGGAGGGGGGGTGGCATGCACATATTTTTGCACCACACTGTTTCGACGCAACAGCGGCCATCATTTTGTCTCAACTTCCTACTGTTATTTAGTGTCACGTATAGCCAGCAGCTAGAGCAGTCTGGTGAATGTACTGATAAACTTGCTCTTGTCTCATGCCTTTTGTTAACAACAGAAAATTATCATCATATTATGGGCTACATCTCTAAATGTACAAAGGTGACTGACGTTTGACTATACTGTACGGCTTTGTTAGAAGCTTTGGAAGTCTTTGGAATACCTTACCTCTAGACATACATAACAGCTCTAGTCTTTCAATTTTCAAATCATGTCTTAAATCTAGTTTTTTTTTTTTTTAAGATTAGCTCATTTTGATTGATATAGTTTTGAGTATTATTGTGCATTGTTTTCTTTTCATTTATTGTTTATGTTTTTTTTTATTATTTGTAAGATGTCTTTGGGTGTCTTAATAAGGTGCTCAAATTAAATTAATTATTATTTTATTATTATTATTATAAATAATAGGTGTTAGTAGTAATAGTATAAATTTATTATTATTATTATTATTATTATTATTATTATTATTATTATTATTATTATTATTCCTGTATGTATTTTTACAGGTTGATATTTATCTTTTGTAATTATTATATAATAATATTACAGTTGTTGTTGTTATTATTATTATTATTATTATTATTATTATTATTATTATTATTATTCATAATAATAATAATAATAATAATAATAACTTAATATATTGATACACCTATTAATAATAATTATCATCATCATCATCATCATCATCATCTACTACTGCTATTAATAATAATAACAACAATTTACTCAATTATGTACCTATTATATTAAGATATTATTAATAATACCTTTATTATTATTGTTATTATTATTATTATTATTATTATTATTATTATTATTATTATTATTATTATTATTATTATTATTATTAAACCTGTATGTATTTTTATTGATTGATATTTAATATTTATATTCTACTACTACTATTTTTACTACTTAAAATAATAATAATGTAATTACATTATAATACTATATTACTGATTGATAATAATAATAACTATTTATTGATACTACTACTACTTAATAATAATAATAATAATAATATTATCATTAATATTAACCAACAACATGACAATGGCTACTACTAGTAATGCTACAAATAATAATTTTACTCTATGTAATTATAATTTTATTATATTAATGCATTTATTAATATTACTACTACTACTATACTACTACTACTACTACTACTACTATTATTATTATTATTATTATTATTATTAATGTTAATTACCTTCTTCTCCTTCATTTCAGATACAAATAGAACTATTACCCACATTTGTAAATAAGATATGCATATATGTATGTAAGTATGATCAGTGGCAAGAAGGAGGGATAAAATGAAATACAAATGTATGTATGTATGTATGTATGTATGTATGTATGTATGTGGTTCTGCATGTCAGATACAAACACAGGTCCTCTGGTGTGACTTAATATGCGGATCCATACACCAGATCTCCCACTTCGTAAACATGTCCACCTCTTGACAAATTCCATCAACCCCACATAAACAAAAATGGCCCATTTCAACGTTATGGAAAGAATCTCTGATCAGTAGCACACGGCCCCATTTCAATGACACAGGATTATTTATGACTGAAGGCAGCCACCCAATACAACATGTGAAATGGAAAAAACGAGCAAAGCCATTATTGGGAAAGTCTCCTGATTAACGTAGCACAGCGAGACCTTGACTGTGTCACACGTTCATATCTGCATCCACACCATGAGGGTCTTTGAGGTTGGCCTGCTCTATATTGATCTTTTTGCCATTATGGTTATCATAAAGAGGGCCTCCAGACACATTATGAACATCAGGGGTCACACAAATGGACGCTTCCCATTACTGTATTCAGGACAGTAGCGGGTCAGTCCATGCCAGCACGCCCCGAGATCAGTGAAGTGCTCCTTCAAAATCCATAATTTGCACATTAGCAAGAGCTTTGCATTCTTTCGGATGTTTTAACGGGTTGTTAAAAATCCTGTCGTGTCTAAAATATTATTGAAAATAATAATGCACATGACATGCTCATTCATGCGTGAGCTTATGTCACCAATATCATAGCGTAATGATAAACAAAAAGCTTTTTAAGCTCTCAAGGTCAAAGAAAAAGTCACAAAAGGGCTTTTAATAATAATAATAATAACACGCTACAATGGTTTTCTAGGTTAAGAATGTCAAACACCCATTTCTGAAAACACAGATGAAAACAGTTTTCTTTTGATCCGACACCTAAGGCTCTCAAAATTGTCAAATTGCACCTGTGCTTCTGTAAATAAATGAATAAAATAAATAAAACAGGGACTTTGCTTAGACTTCACAAGGTCTGTAACTAGCAAACAAGTGCAAAAGCTCTTCTTTGTCTTTGAAAAGGCCTTTAAGCCAATAAGCCTGTCTTCCAAATAGTTTTCAAACAGAAGTAGTTTTGTTATGCATGAGGTCAGTTTGATTTTCTTGCAAAGAAGACAGAGCTAACAATTACTAAACCTTAAGCAGAGACAGAAAGGAGCAGCGCTGGTGTTACTGGATTGCATATGCTTTTTCAAAGTAGTTTAGCTTCTGGTTGTTAAACAATGTAAAATGAGCTTTAGGTAATTAGGATAAAATAAACAGAATAGCTGGGGAAAAAAAGAATCTCTCTTTAAATGTAAGATATTACGCCTTCTATAAATAAATAAATAATGCAATTTTCTCTGAATTTTAAAATATTTTGGGATATTAAGGGATTTCACCTTTTTATAAATAAACTAAACACAAAACTGTTTTAAGTAATCAGTAATTTCCTTTGAAATTGAAGATGTTTACCCTTTTATAAATGAATAAATGCATAAAGAAAAATAATGAAAATAATCTATAATTTCCTTTCAAACTCAAGATATTACTGACCCTTTTATTATGTAATTTTCTGTTAAATTTAGGATATTTAGCGATATTAAGGGATTTAGCCCTTTTACAAACTAAACACAAAACTGTTGAAAGGAATCTATATAGTGAAATAAATCTATAATTTTCCTCAAATCAACCTGAAGACTTTACCCCAACCCTTTTATAAATAGATAATGTAATTTTCTGTGAAATTTAAGATATTTGGTTGATATTAAGGGATTTAACACTTGTATAAATTAAACACAAAACTGTTGGAAGCATATCTATATACTGTAATAAAATAAATCTATAATTTTCCTCAATTCAAACCAGAGACATTACTACTGTAACTCTTTAATTTTAATGAGAGAGAGAGAAAAGAGAGAGAGAGAGAGAGAGAGAGAGATAATGTTAGAAAGTAATGATAATATTATGTGTTTTGAAAACAGAACTAATTATATAAAAAATAAAAAGTTTTATCTATAATTGTAAATATATTATTTATTTAATCTATAATCAATTATAATAAAACAAGTTTAAAAGAAAAAAAAAAATCAATATTGAGCCTGATTTCATAAGATTCAGTTTCTGAGACCCTGAGGTACATCACATCTGTTTGTAAAGGTTTCGCACTTGCTTACAGACGTTCATGTGACATCTACAAACCCAATGAATATTCCATGCATTTCATGAAGCCCATGCACAACAAGCATTTCCATAGTGTCCCTATATCTCCATGACCTTTCCCACAGACGGTATTACAACCAGGGCATGAGACAAAAAAAAAAAAAAAAGGCTGATGCAAATGAGATCCTATTGCGTTTCCTTAGATACGCCACTCCGATAGCAACCCTCTTCACCTCTCTCAGCCTCTCCTAACACAACATATGCCATGGATGACTTTACAGCTTCTAACATGGTTTCCAGCAGCCACGGCCAGACAGACCATGCTGAAATTAGCTGGCCTTGCACATAACCACACCTGCCAGCACAAAAGATGCCTTAGGAGTCACATATCGTGAAGCATTACCAAACCAAAAACCCAAATTCTTAGTCAACATTTCACCTAGTTAAACGGCAACTACCTCTCCCTTCCTGGTTCCTGCTCAAGAAAGAAAGTTTGATCGTCACATAAGGAGTGTAATTATAGATCCATTTGTGCCCTGAAGCTATTGTTTGATTAACTGAAAGCAGCAATCAAGAAGGCAGGCGAGCGAAGTAAAATGAAAAAAAAAATCCTTCTTACGCACAACGACAAGCATAACACATCAGTATACAGTAGACGCCGTTTGAATTTCCATTAAAATGTTCTTCAATGAGTGACCTATTTTTTCATGCCTTTTCCATCTATCAGCAGGTACGTGACACTGCTGATGGCTTTTATAGGTGCCGATTTGCAACGGCCGCTTTACTTTGAAAACGCTTTTTGAAAGCTCCGGTGTAATTGAGCTTCAGAGATCTTTCCAAAGTAGCGCCATTTAGATTTCAGGGAGTCATTTTCAACTAGGCCTATCTGAAACTGTTGCTAATCCACTCTTTTTAATCACACATGAAATTAGGCTCTCAGACGGCCGTCAGAGACCCCTGGGATGGCTGAATGGAGACTGAATGGTCAATCAACAGTAGTTAGTGACTTGTTTGCTCAGAGAGAGTCCAATGTTGTATGAGCCACAAAAAAAAAAATAATAATAATAATAATAAATAAATAAACTAAATCAAATAAATTCAAAGAAATAAATAATAATATTTAAATATATATTTTCTTGAAATTTAAGGTACTGAACCTTTTGTAAATAAATACAGAAATACCTTAATTTTATTTTATTAAAATAAGTTATAAATAAGTAAATTTAATTACACAAATAAATAGATCAGTAAGTACAAATACAAATAAACTAAAAAATAATTTTGAAATTATTATTTATTTTTTTAGATGTTTACCCTTCATAAATTTATTTTAATCTATGTAAAAGTATATATATATATATATATATATATATATATATATTATATATGTATATAATATATATAATATATATAGATTAGTTTTTTTTTTATTTTTTTTTTTTTAAGGAGAATGAAAGTTTATTTTAATCTAAAATCAGATATCATAAAACTGTCTGATACTATCAATATCAAGTTGTCAATACCAATACTTGTGTTAATCTGCAGTAACAAACTGCATTCTTATTAAATCTCTTTCGAGGTGTCAGAAATTAGCAATAGTAAATAAATAATTATTATTTAAAATGCAATATTCAAACTCTTTTGAGAAGTCAGAACAACCATAAATGCAATGGCAAAGTAGCAATCTAGATTCTTTCATATTGAAATCACTGAGCATTTTTTTTTTGTTACATATAGAGTTAAATAAGAGGGATCTGGCATGCTGTTCATATTCTGGCCATGCATTATGACATTCCATTAGCAAAATAAAAGAATAGTGCTGCTAATACAGAAATACCATTATTGAGAGTACAAAAAAAGACAATTAGCGTAATGGATAGGCTTGATGAAAACAAATGAGCAACACTAGGGTACTCGATTACTCTGATGCACAACAAACAGAAGACTACAACAAAGCTGGGGGAAAAACGACCATAGATTGTAAAAAGCTGCAAGCATGACAAACTCTGCTGTGGGTTATTCTCACTCAAAAATGTGCAAAACTGTGAAAATGGATGGACCTCATCCACTTGTGATGCCAACAAATACTATTTCACATTAGTTATATTATATAGTGGCCCACTATTTGCTATTGCAAATTCTGTTAGTCTTTTTTTCTCAGGATTAACATTTTGTCTAAATTTTTTGTGATATTTTAGGTGATTTTTGGAGTGTGTTTTAAATGAGTTTTACATAAGGTTCTAAAATGTTTTTTGAAATTTTGTTTAGTTTTTCAAGCAGAGGTGTTATCTTATGGAAAGGGTGCTTGTTTTATCTTTTTTTAAATGCAACTTGATTATATAAAATGACTATGTTTTCCAAATACATTTGAGGGCCACTGTAAACCTAAAAAGAAGTAATATTCTAAACAATAGATGCTTAATTATACACATTCATTTAGACACTGCTAAATGAAAAAGTCTCTGTAATAAAGCTATGCTAGCACAACAAAAGAAATTAACTTCTGTTTAAGCTGTAGTCCCAGTATGCAAGGAACCTTTATTGTTTGCATACTGTATAATGAAATAATTGCTGTCCTCAAGTTCTCAGGTGTGAATAAATCATGGTCGTAATACTACATATAAGCAATGCTTAATAAGTAGAAGCGACAGTTGTCATACTTTTTACTCTAGTGAATATTTCTTAGAAAGTCAGTCATTTTCTGTATAGACAAATACTTCAAAACATGGCTAGAAAAGTAGCAACTGAATGTAAAGAAATTAATACTTTTTTTTAGCAAAGATGTAGTAAATTGTTCAAAATTGACAGTAAAGACATTTACATTGCTGCAGTCTTTTGAACTTTCTATTCATCAAAGAATTCTGGAAAAAGCGTATCACAGAATATTAGAATGATTTATGAAGGATCGTGTGACACTGAAGACTGGAGTAATGGCTGCTGGAAATTCAGCATTGCCATCACATTAATAAATTACATTTTATATTATACTAAAATATCAAATAGTTATTTGAAATTATAATATATTATATATTAGGGCTGGGCGATATATCTAACGATATAATCATCTGCGATAATGAACCCGATATTGCGTAGCTTGTCAGTGATCTACGGCTCTGTCTATTAAATGCCGCTCCATTTGAAAGCAGGGTGATGGCGATTTAGCGCTAATCAGGGAACCGGCTTTACTGAGTAGATGCGATTGATTATGATTTTTATGTTTATATATATGGCCCTATTATACAGCCCTATTTTGTTTTGTTTTAGATTAAATAAGCGTTGGTTTGGTTAGGATGAGTTACTTATTTGAAAAAGAATAATCTTCGTTATTAACCTTCTTACCGACCCCAAACCTTTAAACGGTGGTGTGTCCACTAACCATTCATATCACACTACTGTATATGGGGCAAGTTGTCACAGTAGGATCCTGCATTTAAATAGCTGACAGTATAATGGCCAATTTAACAGCTCTCAAGCTAGATTTAAACAAATATAAAGTATGTGAAATTACAAAAAAAAAATTTAATTAATGAACTGCATTTATAAATATAAAAAAGTGACATTGCCCCGACCTAACATTTATGTAAAAATGTTTCTGTTGACTCAGAACCTACTTAATTGGATGTACCACTGACCAGATGACAACTTCCCCATGTGATTCAGTTGGCCTCTAATAGTAACATTGAAGCTAGTTAGCCTGAAGGAGGAGAATTGGCATAATTTGTAAATTGGTCAAGGTCAAGCGAATACAATAGAAGTGGGTTGATGACTCGTCTGGGAATGCCGACTAAAAATGTAGACCTCTTTTTCAGGAAAACTTTCAATCCTGATCCTGAAGTACCCCACATCCCATTTGGGGTGTCTACCTTTTGATTTACATCACAAACTCATTAGTAGAGGCTCCAAGATTAAGTGTTAAATAAGAGAAACACCCAAAATGGGCAGCACAGGACCAGGATTATGCCAAAAACTGGATGAGTTACAGGAGCTGTCCAGCATCAGAAGGTGCTGAAATCTCTACAGCTACTGCACAGAATTAAAATTTAAAGCAAACAACTAGCCAAAAGCAAATAAGCGAGAAAGGACTTGCACACTTTAGAGACAAGCTTCCTAATCAGTGCACACTGAATTTCTAGTTTAGATACTGGAAAAGGTTACCACTATCCCCTCTAGTGGCCTTACAAAGTGACTGGAGACAGGGCTGTAAAAGTGTCTCTCTGTTGAGCTCATACATCAGTTTGCATACACTATTATGCAGTTTCCTTGATAGAATGTGATGGGAAAAAGTGAATCTGTCACAAAGCACTTTATAGAGTTGTCATGGCATCCCTTTGTAGGCTATTCCCAACAAAGAATCAATCATGAATCGGGTTTTTGTTCACCAAAACGTACTCTTTTGTTCTCTCTGCTGCGGTAGCATTAACATTATTCAATGGGAACACAATCTGTATCGCTTTTTCCACAATTGTACCTTAAATTATTGATATTATGTAATGAAAACAAATCCAGACTGATTGTGTGTCCAGTGTTGAACCACAAGATGGCCCATATGAGGAAAACTTCAAGATAGAGAAAGAAGAATTGTTGTCTTAATATGACAAAACTAATAGCTTTTGCAATTCATGTCATTATTTGGCATCCAAAGCCAGTTGAAAACAACAACGTTAATGTTTCCTTTGCTCCAGGCGTTATTATTTAGTTGCTCAGATCAGCTGAGGGCCATTACGCAGCTCTCTTATTTATCCCAAAACCATCAGAGACCATCAAAAACACCATCATATAGCTATTACAACATTAATGTTCCTGTCTCCGTTTACTTATTTGACTTTAACCTTCTAATAGAACCCAAACACTGGAACATCAGCCCTGAAATGAATACAAAAATGAGATGTGACTTCAAAACCTCCATGCACTTGTTAATATAGGCTGGTGTGTGACTTCAAACTCATGCAAAGCTTTTTTCTACCTCTATCTTTCTTGCTTCCTGTAATAGCACAATGCACCTTTGACGAAGCTCACGAATGTGACAAAATTCCTTTTGGGATGCCTGTCTTGAATACAAAGCAGCTTTTATAAAGACTCCTCTCTGTGAAGCCAAAAACCCAGATGCATTTAAGCTCAGATGTTGCAATTAATTGTCCCCAATTAGGGTTTTTTATCATTGATTATATACTTTGTGTATATGGAATAATCGGTTTCCTTTTATTCTTGATTTAATATGGACATTCAAAAGCAATCCAACAGTATAATTAAAATTTTCTATAAATTTAAGATAATTTTTAGCTACTGTCCATCATCAAAACCCTTCTAATCATCCCACACACCAACACAAAGCCTGGAGTGAGTGGGAGGCTGAGAGTTGATCTCAATGCACACATGGACTCAACATGTGATGGACACTTGTGCGCTTGACTTACATGGAGGAGATGTTCTCATACAGGTCCGGGAGGCTGTTAGTGGTATTCCCCTCGCTCGCGGTGTCCTGTAGTGCCAGGAGGGGGAAGAAATTCCCTTGGTAAGACTCATTGCAAAAGATGTTCGTGGTAGAACAACGGCAGGTCGGTGGGCAGTCCAGCATGGAGCTCATATAATCTTGGAAGATGCTGAGGAGAAACAGGATCCTCCACCAGCAAACGCGGGGTGGGATGGAGAATAAATCCATGTTTCCAGGTGCTTCCCTCAATGTTTTAGCTCCTCACTAATGTTCAACGGCAACGGGTATCCGGCGATGCGAGAGCGCGCGCGGGTGCTTGGATGAGAGTGAAGGTATGTCAGATCAATGAGATCGCAGTAATGTCCCCAAGAAAAGAGGGGGGAAATACTCCGTCAATGTAAAAAGGGCTCAAAAATCAACGGTCCCAAGCTGTCCTCCTCTCCGGGCTGCATGGTACAAGCTTCCCCGTCTCTCCTCGGCGCTGTTTGCCGCGCAGTTCCAGGTTGTTGGTGCTCCGGTTTGAAGACTAAGCGTCAGAGCGCAGTCTAGTGTGTGTGTGTGTGTGTGTGTGTGAGGTTGAGGGTTGTTGGTGGTGAGGTTGAGAGAGAGAGAGAGAGAGATGAGCGTCAGTGGTCTGAGTGTTAAGTGCATCATGTTGGGCATATTGGGAAGTTTAGAAACTGCAGAACGGCAAAAGCGATCAAATCTGTACCGGAAAATAACGCACTCTGCAACAGGCAAAAACACTGCTGCTCTAGTGCACAAAGCAGTAAGCACAATATACAACCTACACACAATACGTAAAAAATACGGACGTCCGAGATTATACAAAGGGTTTCTCTCTTCGGGAAGGAAAAAAAATATAAGTGCTAGTAATTTTTGAAAAACAAAATAAAATTATTTGTACTATACGATCCCGTACCACAAAACCAGTCTTAAGTCGCACATGTTTATTTGTAGCAATAGCCAACAATACATTGCATGGGTCAAAATTATATTTTTTTGTTTGTTAGTGTGTGTGTGTGTGTGTGTGTGTGTGTGTGTGTGTGTGTGTGTGTGTGTGTGTTGTGTATGTGTGTGTGTGTGTTGTGTGTGTGTGTGTGTGTGTGTGTGTGTGTGTGTGTGTGTGTGTGTGTGTGTGTCACAAATTATTAGGAGATTAAGTAAAGATCATGTGTCATGAAGATATTTTGTAAATTGCCTACCATACATATATCAAAACTTAATTTTTGATTAGAAATATGCATTGCTAAGAACTTCATTTGGACAACTTTAAAGGTGATTTTCTATTTATTTATTTATTTATTTATTTATTTATACTTAATTTTTGATTTGCATGCATCCTCAGATTCTAGATTTTCAAACAGTTGTATCTAGGTGAGCCAAATATCGTCAATATGATCATTTAAACGTATTTATTCATCTTTCAGATGATGTATAAAGCTCAGTTTAAAAAAAAAAAAAAAAAAGACCAAGGTTCACAAAAAAGACCTACTGACTAATTTACCTACTGACTCAAGGCTGACTATAGAGAGAGAGAAAAAAAAAGACCAAGGATCACATTTACCTACTGACTCAAATCTGACTGAAATCGGCTACTATAGAGAGAGAGAGATATTTTACTGATTTACAGTATTTTCTCAGGTCTAATAATAATGATAATAATAAACTTTGTTATTGCAAATTCGCATACACAAATATGTAATGCTCCTTAAAAATTGTATATAATTTAATCATTATATTAGATTTTACACAACATCTATCTATCTATATATCTATCTATCTATTCAAGATGCGATTTGTGAAAAAAAAAATAGGGGGGGGGGTGCTTTTGAAAAAAAATTATGAAATGTTTTTAATACGACGGAAACTGTATTTAGTGTGATCTCAGTTTGATATAAACATTGTAGGCCTACGTTAGGCCTATTAATTGTAATGATTTAATGTCCACGGTTATTCAAACAACAAATTATATAGAGAAAGCGAACAAAGAACACAACGGAGCTTTTTGAAACTCCGAATCAGTTAAACCATTGCGTCGCAAAATGATTCACTGTTTCGAAGCTCCAATCGAGTCGCGTATCACAGATCATTTGAATCATCTATCTATCTATCATTAAAGTCTTGGCTACAAAAAGAATACAAAACCCCATCCAGAAAAACACTTTTATGTATTTATTATTTAAAATATCTCTAATAGATTCATACATGAACAACTGATGTTAAGCTTTATATGTTTGCTAACAAAACTTATTATGAAGCTTTACAAAAACAAAATGAAAAAAAAATGAAAAAATTATATCTGATATCTTGGCCGCATGGTAAAATTGTCGTTTTAGAAGTACAAACTCCTCAGACTAAATGGGAAAAACAGCCCTTTGGGGTCACAATCATGAACTCTTGTTCTTCTGCTGTGGAATCATGTTTTTACTCAACTGTAAACTGATCTCTGATGCTCCTGCTCTTTGAACTCTGAGTGGTTCAGAGTCAAAATGTCCTACCCAACCATGGCCTCACACAATTAATGTGTAACCACTTAGCCATCTGCACATTCGACACTAAATCTCCAGCGCTGCGGCTGACAGCTTCATCCATTGTAGCAGTAAGTTCTGCTATCGTTTAAGCTGAAGATTTCTTGGAGTCCGAAAACAAGATCTATGAGGGCACTGGTTCCCTGTAGGCCACACTAAGTATTTCACCCTTGTGTCTACACTCCTATCCACACCTAGGCACTTCTAAATCAGTATGGTGTATTTGAAGATCTACCCAACAAGGAATAACCAACATAACAGACTGCTAGACAGACATCACAAAGTTCTTGTTGACATCTGTGGTTCTTGTCCTAAGGTTTATTTGTCCTGTGAGTGTCTGTGATTAACTGTGTCTGTACTGTCTGCAGATAAATGTACCTGCAAGGATGAAAGGATTTACGTGACATTGGTCGGAGATAAAAAAAATAAATAAAAAAAAGTAAACACTATGCAGTTGTTCACCTCGACTGATAGTAAATTCATATCTTACGACTGCATGTGTGAGTACATAACAATTTATGGAGTGAGAAAACTGTTTATACATACTGCAAGCCCATAGATGTAGGTCAACATAATGATATTTGTGAGTGTTAATGAAGAAAGAGACAGGCTGATCAGGACCAGTTTATTATATGAATACTATTTATTAGATTATAATAAAGAAATACAATCAACTTTTTTTTTTTTTTTACAGGTATTACAGGCTTTTTAGTGATATGTGATGACGTGTCATATATACATATTAATACACCCACCTGTCTGAGCTATTACTGAAAACAGTAGAGGTTATGCAATGGAACACAAAGAAAGAAAGAAAGAAAGAAAGAAAGAAAGAAATATATAAAAAAAAAAAATTCAACTAATCCTGCACAAAACCTTTCCATTGTTAATTGGTAAATTTATAAATTAGAAAAAGAAAGAACTATGTAAAAATAATAATAATAATATTAAATGCACTAAATCCTAAATAAAGAACATTACACTCCAAGCGTACATAACTAATATATTAGTCATTTTAAACTAATGTTAATGAAATGCAAACAAACGTAATAGTCCAATGAGGACTTTCTGGAAATGTCCAATAAATTTCCTTACATATTACAAAGGCAAAAATATGCCATAATAAAATCTATAAATATAAATTAATATCTTAAATATTATATATATATATATATATACATATATAGACACACACACACAACTATTTATACACGTTTCATTATTCAATAATAAAGTAACTTTTTACACAACACAGTAAATTTACGCTTTTACAGTAAAAGTATATAAGACTTCCAAGAAGACAAACAGCTGATAAAAACATCATAATAATCTACAACGTCAGTCCACCCGTTATTATGAACTCATATTTTGACAAGAAGCAATGGTTTAAAACGTCTTGATGCCCTCAGCTTTTCACTTCACAAGATGTTAGTTGATGGACTGGAGGCATGTGGATTACTTGTGTATTATTGGGATGTTTTTTCAGCTGTTTGGACTCTCATTCTGATGGCACCCATTCACTGCAGTGGATCCATTAGTGAGCAATTGATGTAATGCTAAATTTCTCCAAAACTGTTCTGATGAAGAAACAAACTCATTTACATTTTGAATGGCCTGAGGGTGAGTAAGTTCTCAGCAAATTTTTATTTTTGGGGTAAAATATGCCTTTAAATGAATATAGAATTTTTAAAATCCTTTTAGATAAAATATTATTTAAAATATTGGTGCATTCCTTTTTTTATGCAATTAGTAGAACAAACGCACATCCTGTTTCAGTTTTAGTGTGCAATGTGTTTTATCTGTTGAGAGCACCGTGGTCTGTAATACCAGAAAGAACCCCATCCTTTCCTTCACAATCTCATTTCTACAGCTCTCTCTTCCTTTTTTTCTGTGACATATTAGACATAAGTCTCCATAAACATTACAATGGGACAAATTTCTCATTAAAATTATCGTATAATGAGTAATGATGACTGGCACCAGTATCTATTGTTTTTGAGAGTGAAAAAAAACCCCGAAAACAAAACAAACTTTTACTAGACTGGAAATGTTCACACTGCAGAGAACAGAGGAGGGAATGTGTAACAGTGAAAAGGATTTTCTTTTTCAACAAATTGTATTGATTTTATTTTAAGCATTGTTAATCGCTTAATTAAAATGTTGAATATGTCATTAGCATTAGTATTGACAGGACTTAATGTAGAAGTACTGAACTGGCATGAAGACAAAGATTACATTTCAATTACATATTTTAATTGCAAACTGATTCAATAACACTCTAACATTGTTGGGCAAGGGTCTTCAGCAAGGCCTGCTATTTACAGTTATCTCAAACTGACTTTTGTGAGTTTTTTTATTTAGATAGATAGATAGATAGATAGATAGATAGATAGATAGATAGATAGATAGATAGATAGATAGATAGATAGATAGATATAGATAGATATATATAGATACAGACATACACACACACACACACAACATTCTTATCCAAAATAAAACCTACACAATGTTCACCCATAAAAATAAATCACCCAATAAATAAATAAATAAATAAATAAATAACTGCTGAAAGTTCAAACTCATCTTCAAAGCCATTCAAGATGTTGATGAGTTTGTTTCTTCATCTGAACAGATTGAAGATAGAGTCCTCTATCCATAATATTGCTTTCTCTGGTGGAAAAAGCTTTACATTAATTGATTGACTTGAGTAGTGTGGATTATTGTGATGTTTTCATCAACTCTCATTTTGATGGCACCCATTTATTGCAGAAGACCCACTGGTGAGCTAGTGATGTAATACTAAATTTCTCCAAATCTGTTCTGATGAAGAACCAAACTCATCTAGATCTTGGATGGCCTGAGGAGGAGTAAATTGGCAGGCATTTTTTATTATTATTTTTATTATTATTATTATTATTATTATTATTATTATTATTATTATTATTATTATTATTATTATTATTATTATTTTAAAAAAATGAAATCAATGTAATGTTTTGCTGTCTCTCCCACAGTATAATGTAAAAGCAAAAAAAATATAATATCATTAAAAATAATCACTTATATGCATTTATCATAATGTTAATATAACTCAATATGTATGTTATTATAGTCCAGGATTATAAACAACACTGTTTGATAAAAATATGTAACAGAGGTTCTCTATGCACCAAGGGAGCCTGAATTGCCTGAATTGTTTCAGTGTGTAAGTATTACACAAATATAGTTTAATACAGAAACATAATGCTATTAAAAATGAAAATGATGCAATATGACCCATTTTAATGTAGTAGGCCAATAAGACAAATGGAGGAATAGTACTATGAAACCACAGCTAAATGCAGGCACATCAAGCCTCACTTTGTTTTCCCCACAATCGGCAATGTGGTCACACGATAAATATTTGATGCTGAATCACTTAAGCTTCATCCTACACTAGCTTACCCCAATTTGGCCGCATTCTGGTAGATGAGCAAACATGTTAATAGCCCTGGTTAAAACAGCAAGCAATAGTGGAAGCCAGTTATCATTTAATACAGAAGCACTACCCCTTCCTGCGGAAATCAACCTTATCTCATTTACAGAGAAGCATGAAGAAAATCTCTCTTTAGAGCTTGGAACCTACAGAACCAATTTCATCTGGTTATTTCTAAACATAAGGTTAGTTAAAAGTATTCAAAGAGAAAAAGCCAAATGATGTTACCAAAGCAGTTTGTTCAGATCTAAACTTTATTTATATGTACTCACTTTTATGCTGTATAGGCTTCTTCAGTTGGCTTAATGGTTCTTTGGCAATTAAAAAGCTTCTTGATGTTACATTATAGATTCTTCAGATCAGCACATTGGTTCAAATATCATTCATTAGCAGAGGAAAAGCGGTTATTTTATTCCTTAAAGCACCAGTACAAAGATGCAATACAAATTTGACTTAATGAATCAAAATTGATTTACTTTAATATGCATTCTTTCGCTTACTGTACAATCCAACAACAACTCCCTCCCTAATGTTCCTCCCCATCATTTATAAGAGCTTCACCATTTCCATCCACTAACTCAGTAACTCATGCATATGACACAGGCAGGTGTCTGTTTCACATTGCTCCCCTCTGTCAAAGCACTGACCTGCCCCATCTTTCCTCATCATGAGAGATACAGAGGAACGGAGCCACAGAGCCGTGGGGTTGAAGCCTGCTTGACAGAGCGGAGGAACAGAACCATCTGTCATTCTCACTTCCTACGTGTTTCCAATGCAGGACCCCGTACATGAACCATGTGTGCACATACAACATTTAACACTGTGAAACACAACAACTATGGGGTTGGAGAATGCATAAATGTGTCCTTTGATGTTATTTTAATTCATTTTCCCAAGATGCTGTTAAAAGTGTTTTGTAGGGAAAATTCGATACATACACACACAGGTGTTAAATATTACTTAACCTTTCTGAAATAAATATGCTATTTCTCTCAAGTCAGTTTATGTGGCATTCAATAAATTGCTTCCTTTTGTCAAAGGTCCAAAATCAGTTTTTTTTTGCCGCACAGTGCTTCATATTGACAGGAAAAGTCATTTACTTACAAGCTCAAGTCTGACAAGATTGTGATAAAAACCTTGACAATATATTTTGCCAGACGGTCTCAACTGTCTACATTTTGAAGCATAAATAAACTGTTGGAAAACCACTTGACCTCATCTAGCATCAGGGCTGCAAAACGATTAATCATGATAAATCGCATTCAAAATAAAAGTTTATGTTTACATACTATATATGTGTGTGTACTGTGTATATATATTATGTATATATAAATATCTACACACATACATGTATATATTAGTAAAAATATGTTAGATTTATATATAAAATATTTACATTTACATATAAATTATACATAAGTATAAATATATATATATACATACAAATATATTTTAAATATATACATATGTGTGTGTATTTATATATAATTTATTTATATTAGAAGTATATATTTTGTGTGCGTGTTTTTATTTGGAATGTGATTAATCGCTGTTAATCGTTTTGCAGCCCTAACTAGCATACTCCAATTTGGCCATATTCTGTAAAAGTAGCTCTTGTGAACCTAACACATTTAGTATTGTTAATTATAAATTAATAAAAATAAATTACATTGACTTATTAAATATATATATATAACAAAAAGTATTCCCACACTTTATGACAATAGTAAGAATTTTAAAAAAATCCTATGTAAGACTGCATGGAGGAAGGTGATGCTTTCATTTTGTAGGCGTACAATGAAAGTGGTTGTTTGAAATAGCCAAAAAAAGAAAAAGAAAAGCATCATAAAAGTCATCCAAACAACTTGTGCACATTCTTCTAAACCTTTTGAACCCATATGATAGCCTTGTGTGAGGAAAGAACTGAAATTAAGTTATTATTCACAAATAATCTTGCTCTACAACTGTGGTCACAATTCACTTTTCATTGTATGAAAAGCAGGTATATTCTTTATCTCCTTTTGTGTTCCACTGAAGAAAACATCATGAGGATGAGTAAACGATGACAGTTTTGGGTGAACTCTTTCTTTAAGCTTGAAGTCAGTTGTTACCATACAGTAGATCTTAAGTTAAAACATCAGGAATACCAGTTCTTTGACTAAACATTTCACATTTAAGTGTAAAAATAAATAAAAATTCTTAGCGAGCCCATTAAATCCCAAAAAGACTTTTTAACGTCCCACTTTTCCTCTCAAAATGAAAATAAAAATGGCATAGAACAGTCAATTAATCGCAGGGAATTTGATCTGCTTAACTGTCAGCTTCATTTGAACTCTGCACACCAATGTAAATAAACGAGCTTGCGGCATGAAAAAAAAAAAAACAAGCCCTTTAAAGGCCTTTTTAACTTGTCACAGCCACTGATGGCAAAAATAATAAACGCTAGTCTAGTTGTCTGCCGGATGTCCAGGTTTTCAGAAACCCACTCAGTCACCTGCACATCAGTTTTTTGCCTCTTCAGGGAGGGCAAAATAATGGCTGGACTCGTATTTGTCGATTGCGTTCCTTCATTAATTGCCTCTTCACGTCGCCTTCTCATTCTGCTTGTCAGGAACGTCATTCCTCCCTCTCATCACTCATGTCTGTTTGAAGTTTTCGAGATAACTGTCATCTCATTTCTGCTGTTGTTAACATCTCTCTTCAGTATGAATTGCATTCAACGTCTTTGTTTCCCTCCGAATAGGGAAAACAATTATACATTTGATCTTATTTACACTGAAGAGTGTTTAACTTCCTATCAGTCAAAAGACAGAAATAGTGATTTAGCCATCTTTCAGATCTAGAAACACACACACACACACACACACACACACACACACACACATATATATACATATACATATATACATATATGACGACTACTTTTATTGAACATCATTCTGATTTGTGAATAAATGATTCAGATGGATTTCGTGAACTGAATCAAACAATTATTTAAATAGGCTAGATTTCACTCCAAGCATGATTCATTTACTAATCAATAATTATTTTCTTTCATAAACTTTTTTGAAGGAAGGATCAAGGCTTGGAAGTCCATAATAATTCAGTAAAAAAAATTAATTAAAATAAGACATAATAATATATTTTATGTTTTGATATATTTGTAATAATTAAAAATGTATCAAAAGTGACAGTAAAAACTTACATTATTAAAGAAAAATGTGCTTCTCCAGCATACATGAATTTATTTTTTTTGTTTTTTTATTAGCATAGTAATTATACACAGTGATTCTGTAAATGTGCACTTGCAGCAATATTTAATAGATTTATGTCTCTTAAACGGATGTGTAAATAACATCCGACTCTTGACTGTAATGCATATTGTATACAGTCAGGTCATTTCACTTAGAAGAGGCCCTGATACTAGCGGCATCTTAGTGTACTTAATTGCTTTCATGCCTGATTGATGAGACAAGCTCTTAGTTCTGAGGTTTTATAGCATTAATAATCTTCTGTCTTGAATGGTTATTCTTTTATTTATCATACAGCGTCTGAATCATCACAGTGCATTCATATAGGAAGAACCGATGCAATTCACATAAAGCCCTGTGATTTAAAACCCAAAAAATGACAAATGACTTAAATGGCAGTCTGTTCCTCAGACAAAGCTATCGTATGGCTTCAGAAGATAGAAGGTAACTACTTTCATGGTACTTTTTCGGTCCAGAAAGGAAGAAAAAAATTAAGTAATACAAGTTTATAATAACATGAGGGTGAGAATGACAGCATGTTTTTAATTTTAGCTTGAACTGTTTCTTTTAATCCTTTGTGTGAGGCAGCAATGAACCATTTAGGGCTCACCAGTCCTAAATAAGTCCTGACAGGAAACAATCAATATCTGCCACTCACCAACCACCTTAAGACTCATGCAACCTCTGTATCAGAATTAGAAGAAGAGGCAGAAGAGAAAAAAGGAATGAACTGAATGGTCAAATCCAGTCTAGCTTTGTGGCTATAGAATATGAGGCCATAGACTAATCATGTGCAGATTAGTGTATGATCATAAGAAATATAGTAAGTAATAAATTATTTCACAATCTAAAAGAAATTTAGGGCTGGGCGATATATCTAACGATATGATCATGCGTATCTAGTCAGTAAAGCCGGTTCCCTGATTAGCGCTAAATCGGCATCACCTAGTTTCAAATGGAGCGGCATTTAATAGACAGAGCTGTAGATCACTGACAAGGTACGCAATATCGCGTTCATTATCGAAGGCGATTCATCTGCGATAATGAACGTGATATTGCGTACCTTGTCAGTGAACTATGGCTCTGTCTATTAAATGCCGCTCCATTTGAAAGCAGGTGATGCCGATTTAGCGCTAATCAGGGAACCGGCTTTACTGACTAGATACGCATGATCATATCGTTCGATATATCGCCCAGCCCTGAAGAAATTGTCTACATTTTGTAAAAGATATACCCTTTTCTTACCAAGAAGCTACCTATTGCTACCAAGTGCACTGAATTGCCTTAAAAGGGACATTTCTTCTACTCAAAGTCAATCAAATTTCATTGCTGCACATGTGGAAAATCAAACAGTTGCTGGTCCCCATAGCAGGGAAATTATTACTCTAGAAGTCAATATGGACAATAAAGAGTTTGGTTACCAACATTCTTTAAAAAATATCTTCCTTTGAAAGAAATTCATATTGTTATTTTTGGGGGTATCTGTCCCTTTGTATTTGCTTGTGGATTTAATATAACCATCCCATTCTCTTCTGCTGAAAGAAAAATGATGGGTTGGAAACTGTCGACACTGTAGGAATGACTTTAAACACTTTTTAATGTGTCCCAGAGACTACTAAATTGAAAATGTATTGTTTTAACACTTAAATTTGCCATGATTAGTGTTTTTATAGCATTGTCATTGCTCTACTTAAGATGTTCAAACTTTTTTTCACCTCACCAAAAACAGTCAGAACCACTTTTCAAACCTAAGAATTATTATAATAATTATTTATTTTTGGCTACTGTACCCTTAAGACATATGTAAATGACCCTGGTTTTGATTGGTTAACATCTTTGCATGTTAAAACTTATAGCATCATTTGGAATGCCCTTCATAAGGTTGAGCTGAAAACCAAATAGATGGTAATAAATGAATGGAGTGTGGTCATATGTTAATATGCATATGGTAGTTTTGTCATAACTTGCAAATTTCTGAATGACTCATTACGACCAAGTTTCAATAAATTGTCTAGGTGGACAGTAAAGGGAAGCACTGTTATGTGAACAAGACTATGTCTACATGGTACAATGAATCCTTTTTCAAAAGAGCAAGAAAAATCCATTAGGTGTCCTTTAAGACACAACAGAAAAATGTTTTTCATGTTCTTTGTCTGTTCCAGACTTTTGTCCTGACATTACACCTCGAATGCAACAAGAAAATGAACAAAACTCCAAATGATGCTGGAATTTTTGCCACAATGAGAAAGAGAAGCAAAAAAAGTCTCACATCAGTTCCAGTGTGAGGTCAGATGTGTGAAGGTTAGCTCATTACTTCATAACTCTCCACATTGTAGCTGAAGCGTTAGCTGATTAGGTATTCCAGGAGAGTTTGCGCTGTGCATTATGGGAAACAAACAACACAGGGTCTCATCAAGCATATTTCTTTCTCTCTTTCAATCTCACTCTCATGCTATATGGCTGTTCTGCACCTTCCGAGAACATCACTTCTCAACAGTCTTGGTTTAAGGGCTCTCATCAAGTGCTTACTTGTATACGCAGTTAACTTGAATAAGTTTCCAAGGTTTTTTTTTTATGGCAGAATACTGTTACAGTGGCTGAATTTTAAAAAAAAATATAATAAATAAATAAAAATAAGAAGAATGATGTTCTGAAGTGAACTTTATGCAACTGAATATACATGACACTCAAATCCATTACATACTGTAACTGCTTTTGTTTAATAGTGACAAAACATACCAAGTTAGTCAAGTTCAATTAAAAAAGTTGCATTAGTAGAATTAGGAGTCAGAATGAAATCACACTTTAATTTCTTGAAGGGATATTCCACCCCAAAATTAAAATTCAGTCATCATTGATGTAGTTTTTCATTGTGTGGACCTCAAAAGATTATATTTTTTATAGAATTTTCAACCATTTTTGTGAAATTAAAGTCAGTGGGGTCCAAAACACTTTCAATGACTTTTACTGTATTGTAAATACATAAATCAATTAATCAAACTTGACAGAAGAAAATTATAACAGGTTTAGACCAACACAAAGGTGAGTAAAGGACCATTTATATTTTAGTTGAACTTAACTGTAACATGTCTTTCTAATAAAGCATTCAGTTCATAGCTATGCTGAACACCGCAGTACAGAGATGTTACATTATACAGAGTAAATCTCTCCAGAGAAGCTCAAACAACTCCACTAACCCACACTGGCCCATCTCCTAAAGCCTGGATCAAACCACACTCTGATCTGAACTTACATGAAACCCAAAGAGCTCCATCTTGTTGGCACGTCTCTACTTTTTGAAGTGAAATACACATTAATGACCTCTGTCTGGCATCACTCGCTTGTCATTCTAAAGCATCATCCACCAGACTCACGGGGGAGCACCCTCCGCCTGCTAAATGATACATCAAGACAGTTCATCCGTCAGCATTGATTAGAAATTGATTAATCAAGAGATGATTAGAGGCAGAAGAAGGGAGGTCATTCGATTCATCATCCTAGACTGCCAGAAATTAAGTATAATTAAGTAACATTGTATTTAGTACTTTAAAATCGCACACAAGGAAAAGGAGTATAGTTCCAATTAGCGTGATCTAAAGATAACTGACCATGCTGATTTTCAAAATATTTTGTTCATATAAAATCAACCATATTAATGGTTAAATCATGGACAAAAAAGTGTATTTTAATGATAGATGTACCTTGTGCATATAGCAGTGGATATGAAATTATGACTGACGTTATAATCATTTTCTTTCAAGGGAAGCAATAAGAAAGACCTGAAGTGTTCTGTTGAATACAAAACAGTTAAGTGTGTAAAAGGCTGACAAACATTCACAACTAAGATCAACCAACGGTATCAAGAAATATGCGTTGAGTATTTTCAATAGTGCGCATTGCATTTTAACATCCCTGCGCTAACTGAAGCTGCTCAGCAGTTCACATTTGTTATTGCAGTGCCTTTAAACATGAAACTGCCACACATCAAGGTTTCAAGCAATAGAACAAGCAGCACCAAAAGATTAAAAATAATAAAAATAACGTGCAAAGATGAGAATGTCTTGGGATACAATTCACAGCAGGTTTTTCACCTGTGCCCATCATATACTGTCAGTTTGGGCTTCAATTAAGACAAATCAAGGAGATTTGGGTTAGGGCACATAATCATGAAGTACCTCAAATGTATGACTAGTAGATGCAGTGCATTTACAAGGAGTCCTCTTAGACTCAAAAACTCGTGACTAGTAATAAAGACTGGAGTCAAAAAAAGTGAAATGCAAGCAATCAAATGACTCAGCTCGTCTTATCCGTGTAGCTCATCTCATTTAATTTCATCAAATAAGCAGCCTTGACACATTCCCCAGCTGCAGTTCAGTTGCCAGCTTATATTGTGATCTTCTTGTGCCACGACGCAAGCTATGATGGAGCATTATGTTCTTGTCCTAACGCTTCTGCCAGTGTTCCAGAATGAGCCTGCCAATTCAAGAATACCCCGACTGGTGTTCCAAATACTAATTTCCCAGGGCATTGTGGGCTCAACTCCGAATCTGTTCAACCAACCGAAACCCTCCCAGATCCGGCAACCTGGGTAGCTGCTGATGTAATTGATCCATTTGTTTAGCAAAGAAAGAAAAACAATTTAACCCCGCTATCTCTGCCAAGCCAAGGGCTGTCAGTCATTTTCTTTGTGGAGCAAAAGAGGAGACAGTCACTTCAGTTGGCAAGTTAAAGTGAGAGCGCAAAAAAAGTGGAAAAAACGTGGAAAACATCGAGGATCGATTTAATAGCAGTTTAATTGGACTCAGTGGCTTGCTTCACTGGCTTTTGTTCACAGTCGCCATTCTTGAATCCCCGCTATCACCAACACCAACTCATCCCCCCAACTCACCTGCACAAATGCGTACTACATCAGGAGTACCACAATAACTTTCAGAGGAATAAATGAATGTCTGAAGAACAGATCAATAGAGCAAAGGTTTGGATCCAGTGGGAAACAGAAAGATGAGACAGTCAATGGCACACACAAACACACAGAAGGTCAACACTCGCAGTGAAAGACTAGTTCCTTAAAAAACACACATGCTCACACACAGCTGAAGAGAAGAAACTAGAAAAAACTTTGACTTGGTTTGTGACTGACTCTCTGGCCTTTGCAGGACTGACAAAGAGCAATCCCACAATGGTCTCTCAGGACACATTGATTGAGTTGGATTCAAGTGGCCTCTTTTTTCCTCCCCTTCCCTGGCTTTGAGTTTGCCTTCTCCTCCTCTGTCCCTTTTGGTTCTCCACAGCAGATAGAGAAAGTAACTACCTTTAGATAGCTGCCAAGGTATAATATGTAGTTATTGCTGTTCCTCGCTTTTGTAGGAGTGGTGTAGAGTAGTCGGACAAGTGATCAGAAGTGTAGCCGGAATGAAGTATAAGGGTGGGTTTTTTCCAAGACCTTTTGAAGTCTTAAAGGTCAAGAGAAGCATTGGCCTTCATTCTTAACAGCTGGTGACTGGATTGTAAGGTCCATCATTAGCTGTAAAGTGGACTTCAAAATCAAAGGAACATTGATGATTTGCTGGTACAAAGGTTGTGCTTCCCTCTCATTGCATTTGTTCGGAAGGTTGGGTGCTGCAAATGGACTCCGGCCATCTGAGACCGAGAGTTCAAGACAGCAATAGTTTGGTGTGAAAGCCTTGCTGTCTTGGATACTGAATGGAGTTGGCTTTGGTTAGACTTGTATTAACCCTAGAGTTCAAACATCACCAGTAAGGTTGAAGGGTTCTGGCACACAAGGTTACAATCCTGTAAGTCCAAACTTGCAAACATGTGAACAGAGATCGGACCGTCGCAAATCTATTTTCATAACAACACAAGCCAGGATTGGTGCACAGCCAGGAGTTACCAGAGGTTTTTGTGGAGGTGTTTTTTCTTGTATGTGTGAAGGGTGGAGAGAAAACGAGGGAGGGAGAAAAGACAAAGAGAAACAGAGACAATGACGGATAGAGAATCAGACAGGAAGTTAAAAGGAAGTGGAAAGTGAATGAGCATGCATTTCTGATTGTGTGCGCGCATTGCAAGGAATAGTTCACCCAAAAATGCCAAATCCATCACCATTTACATCCTGTTTGGTCATTCCAAACTTGTATAACTTGGAATGACATGACAATTCCAATCAAATGCCAATGATTTTCATTTTGGGGTGACATGATGCTTTAAGTGTAGTACACGTTCAGTGTGTGTGTGCTTTCCAGTTAAGTCATCTCCAACCTGAATTCTTTGTTCCATCTCTGGCCACACCAGAAATAGACTTGTTACAGCCTTCGGATCTCTAGGGAATCACTGTCCCCCGCTGGTCTATGGGTCTCCAAATCAAACGCCTGTTCAGATTTGTTCTGTTCTAACACCTCGAGAGACAAAGAAGGAGGCCGTCACAGTTATGGACACTCCATTTCCTTCCTTTTTCTTGATCCCTAATTCACTGGTTGTATTTATCAGTTGCTTCTGCCATCAGTTATTCATTACTGGTGCTTCGGACACTATCAAGATAATTGCCCCACTCAGATCAACAGCCAACAGGGGGGCTGTGCAATATACAGAGCCTCATCTTCAATGAGCCTCAGCTGTGCTGTTTAGTCTAAGCAATGCAAGAAGGTGATGAGCAGTAGATGAAGGCTGTCGCTTGAGGTGCTGAGTGTCGTCCCTCAAATCTGACAACTTGGTGATCTTTTCATACACAAACCCACAAACTCTAGACACATTTCCAGTCCTCGACCGGTAGAATGGATGGGTTCAAAAATGGCTTTTTTTGCCATCATGGGGGTGCAAGGCAATAAATACATTGGAGTGGAAGTGCTTGACATCCACATGCCATCTGCTCAGCCATGGGCCCTGCCAGAAAGGGAATAGGGTGGCATTTCTCAAGTTGACATGCATGCCAGTGTTTTGAAGAAGCGGCGAGGGAGCTGGAGGAGGGTATAAAAAGGAATAAAGAATAAAAAGAAAGAGAGAGAGAGAGAGAGAGAGAGAGAGAGAGAAGGAGGTGGGGGGAACTGTACTGTACCTAAGACATCTGTGATTAATTCCATCTTAAAGTGAGCGTGGACTCATGAGGAGTAAATATCATTATTCTTTGTGTGGCTTGTGGCTTTGCTGTCAAGCGCTATTTGCAAAGCTGCTAATAAAAAAGTGAAGAAAGAAACCAGTTTAAGTCAAGAATTTGTTCTGTTCTTAATACTGTAATGTACTTAAGATAACAGTTTATGCAAGACATATTTAGGTGAATAAAATATAAATCTATCAATTCCCTGAGAAAAATAATTTGTTATCAATTTTAAACAGGCCAAATGCACAAAACCAAAACCAAGGTTAATTTATAATAAGTACAGTGTGTTGCAAGAGAGTTAGTACACATGCTCTAGAGGTGCCAAGTTTGTGTCTGGTCTATAACATCATTAATATTCAATGTAATATGAATGTAATAATCAGTAATATTCTTCTCAAAAGTTACTCTTTGCTTTCTGTAAATAAACGTACACATACACACACACACACTCACACAAGAAAAGAAAAAAATATATTGTATAAATTACGGCTGAAGTATAGTAAAAAACAAAAAAACAAATGCATGCACAATTATTCATGAACTTCATAAATGTTGCAAATGTAGCTTACTATCCAAAACCAAATGCATGTCAACTTGAGTCGGTGAAATTCAGAATTACATGAACATGCAGCAGTTTAAACAAATAGAAACATGTTTGTGGATACAGATGTTTTCTTTTGTATTAGTGTATCAGAAGGAAGATGTGCATTTGTACACGACATCACACATTAGAAATGCAAACATGCAAAAATCATGATACTTTAATACAAAACATAACATTTGTATTCAGAAATGTGTCTCAATTTAAAATGCAATTTATTCATTTGATGGCAAAGTTGAATTATCAACAGCCATTACTCCAGTCTTTAATGTCACATGATCCTTCTAAAATGCTGATTTGGTCCTCAAGAAACATTTCTTATTATCAATATTGAAAATCTCTAAATTTTATTCAGGATTCTTTGATGAATAGAAAGTTCAAAAGAATAGCCTTTATTTTGAAACAGAAATCTCTTCTAACAATATAAACATCTTTACCTGCACTTTTGATCAATTTTATCTATAGTTGCTGGGAAAAAAAAAGCAATTTCTTTTTTAAAATAAAACTTCTGAATGGTAGTGTACATTGTGTATATAATATATTGAAGTTTCTCATTCAGTCTTGCCTTCACCCAGCCGAAAATCTCTAAAAAGATAAGCAGTTGCTTCAGGAAGATGCAATTTAAACGTCTGCGAGTAGAAAAAGGATGATGTTTATTGGCTTCTGAATCTCTGCAGTATTCTTCCTGGAGCTGTGCTTTGCTCAGCATTATGGGGAGTGGACAGGCAGAAAATGCACATTAACTTGATTCAGATTGACATTAAAACACTTCACAGTCCAAAAGTTGACAGCTTTGGTTTGGAAATGCCTTGATGAATGTGACAAGTTACATTTGTGTTGTAATCTGAACATTGCACCATATTAACAACATTATTCAAGAATGCATACTTGCTGCATATTTATCTTGTGGTTTACAGCCATACCACAATGGCCTCATCCGGAGAATTAAACAGGAATTGGCTGGTTAATCTCATCCTGTCCTACACAAATGAGTCAAACTTTGGAGAGAGATATCCAAGCCATTTGGGAATCTCCAGAGGGCAGTGCCATGAAAGTGATGGCCCTGTTCCATTAAGAACAGATATAAAGATGCTAAGACGTCTTGGCCTGGAGCTGACACTGGAATAAACCCAGCACTATAGAGATGTTCAAGTTCTGTCACAAACACAACATGCCACTTTTATCTTGCTTCTTTATTCTGTTTAGAATTCAGCAGGCAATTAATGAACATCCTGATGAATGATTAAGCAAGTTTTTGTTGACAGCTCCAAAGTAAGAAACAAATGGTCTCTGAAAGGCATTTCTAAACAGGCAAAATTTGGGTCTGTTATTGGTTGGTTACCTCTGTGCAACAGAGCATGGTAAATTCAGAGGACTGTGATTAAATATATACTTCAAAAATTGTGTTGCATCTTAACGTGAGTGGGAAAATGTCCATAACAATACACCTATTATTCAGTTTAACTCTCTAAGGAGCTTCAGTTTCTGTTTACAAAGTTTTGGTTATGAATTCCATATGTTAGCTTTAAAAAAAAAAAAACTGTATAAATTGTCACTATGGTGCCATCATTTATAAGCTACAATCCAAAGTATAAAATTTAAGCAAACACAAACATGTCAATCTGCAGCAGAAATAACTTGAGAATTAATTACAGTTGAAATAAATAATACTACTTGAAATCAAGACTGCAATGCTCTGCTGTATTCCAATGGAGATTTTGTGACATTTACTTTATCCTATTTACTCATGTTTTCATCACCACATGATGTCACATACTGAAATTCTTCAGCTGTTGTTCACTAGTCAAGACCACTTTCATTTTCAAAGATTAGAAATTGTGGTGGCTTACGATCCATTTGCTCAAACTTGTTGTCATTCTTATCTGACATTTCAAATGACTTCCACAGCCCATGTTACACTCCGCATTTGATCCCCATGTAAGACACACTGTGTTATTTTGTGTCATATTGTTAGTATGGGTGAGAATCACCAGGGGCCTCATGACAACACAATAAAATATGGTATAAATTTTAAGCATTTTATGACAGCATGCAATACATTGCACTGTTTGTGAAATTAAACTTTGGCAAAAAATTCAAATTAATGATTTGATCTGTTTTCCTGCATTAGTTGTTTGGGTGAAGCCCTCAGGAATTAGTAAAAGTATGCACAAAACCCACAATCCTGTGCCAAAATTTAAACCCTGATAGAAGATTGATACTTGGCATATTTGCCTTGTTGTCCATAAAAATAAAATTAAATAAAATAAATATCAATGCAATACTATGATGTATCGATTTACCTCCACCACTAATTGTTAGCTAAATCTCTAGAAAAGTTATACTAGGATATTACAGTATTTGTTTAATGACAACATTTTTGTTAAATGTAAGAATAAGGCAATATTCAGAAAGGATTTGTTTTGTTTGACATTTGAGTTATTAACATGACTGATTTCACATGAAGAATTCATGATGATTCTGACAGGATTGGGATCTCTTAGGCAGTATAAGAAGAAACCCACTGAAATAAACTAGACTTAAAGGTCTAAAACAATAATAAAAATTGCCCCAGTTGCTCCAACAATGTCAAAATACACTAGTAATAAATAATACACAGCAATCACGGACATTCCTCTTCGAATAGGATTATATTCACTGAGGACCCTGAAGTTAACCAGAAACATTTATTTACATCAAATGGAAATAAAAATCACAATGTACTTCTGTTAGAAAAGTTTACTTTTGCTACTGCCAAACATCCACAGACATGCTGCTGTGAGCATGTGGGAAATATTATATACTGTATCATATATGAAACAATCCCCTTATATAACATACATGAAATTACCCTGTAGCAGATCTATACAGGTGAAACTGGGGGAGGTGGAGGGATCTGAAGCACACTGCAACTGCTACAGCAAGCACTGAATATTTCAGACTGAGTAAATTTCATGAAAGAACCTGTATTTAATCTATCTCTATACATACACACAAACACACAACACCCTACATTTCCCATTGCTCTTAGCCAAGTTTCATCCATAGGGATGAAAATAAAGGGTTGATGGTTACACTTATAATCTAAACTGATACCCCTGTGTAGGATTTCAAAGCACTTTTAATCAAACAAAACCTTAAACTAAGATTTGAATAGGGGTGTGCTTTCAGATAATAAGGTTTAATGGCACAGTATGCAGATTTCTCTATTATGCCACCTCAGCAAAAAAAAAAAAGCACAGACAGAAAAAGAAGCTAAATGCAAGAGATCATTGGGTCATTCAGGCTTTACTTTTCTTACAGGTCCTAAGTGACATTTAAAGCCAAATTAGCAGAAATTTCAGCATTAAAATGCCATGGGAATCAATTTATCCAACACAGCATAGATGACCTACAAATGAAGTTTGAATAATCAGATATCAAAATGTTTGGGGCCCATTTACACCTATGGAGTGTTGTGAACTTGTGATAAGACTACGCAAGACAGATGTACACAGACTCTCAGACTGACGTCTTTTCACATCTCTTTGTCTTTCTTGCTAAAGAAGGGAAAGCAACAGTTGGAGCAACAGATGGCTCAAGGAGCGAAAACTAAAGACCTCTCTGCTGGTGACGCAGTAAGGAAACTTGAGAGTGAAAAACATCCATGTGTACTGTACAGTCATTCATCCTTATGATGTCTTCTAGTTTACTTTAAGCCCAAGATGTACGTACTGATGTTTACATTGGTAGTAGCTAACTAGCTCAGGTTTTTGAATGTCAATTTACACAACTTCACAAAGTCAATTCAAAAGCTCATCTGGCCCAAAGACAAGTCCATCAACAAATCAACCCTTGTAAAAACTCAATTAATCCAACAAACAAATACAACATGTTATATATGGAGAGATACACACAATGCAGTGGCAGTCATGAGAGATTTGGCTTCATCATACATCCAGCACATACATGTAAGGGCCTTCCCCAAATCCCAAAAGCACCCAGGTGGACATGAAAAATTCAATCAAACCCATTCCTGAAGACATGTACAGTACTTTGGGGGGTTTCTTGTACTATATAAAATCCATCTGACAGAGATTTTTGTTTGTAGGTCACACTGTTTGACTGTGTGTTTGATTGGCAGGGCCTCTTAAAGGGAAAGTGCCAACATTTCTGTCTTAAAGGGCCAGTGCATATTTATGCCAGATCGCCACAATTAAAGGGTAGAATGGTCATGATCTACACAAAAGTCATTAGTAACTGAAGATTATATTGCATTTATCATATGTAAGAGTTAAAATGGTTACTTCACACTTTTAGAAATCAATAAATATTGTATTTATTGTATTGTATTATGTGTTTTTTTTTTCACCACTGGACAAAAGTTTGGAATATTTTATATGGATGTTATGGAAGAAGTCTCTTATGCTCATCAAGGCTGTATTTTGTCCATCAAAATATAATAAAAACAGTAATTCTGAGATATATAATTACTGTACAATTTAAAATAACTTTTTTTCCTAGTTGAATATATTTTAAAATGTAATTTATTCCTGTGATGACAAAGCTGAATTTTCAGCATCATTAAATATAATAATGAATTCTGAAGGATGATTTTACACTGAAAACTGGAGTAATTCATCTTTGCCATCACATAAATAAATGACATTTTAAATTTTATTAAAATAAATAAAAGGACATTTTAAATTGTAATAACATTTTACAATATTACTGTTTTGCTTTTTAATTTTTGATCAAATAAATGAAGCTTTGGTCAGCATAAGAGATGTCTTTTAAAACATAAAAAAACTGTCTTTTAAAACATAAAAAAACTGTCTTTTAAAAAAGTTTTCTTTAAAATATTTAAAATAATATATCAAATAGGTTTTTTGTTGTAATTTTACAGTTGATTTTTATTAATATTATTTTGTTTTTACTAAGCATTTTTATTAAATATATTATTTATTTGTTACTGTCAAATTTTGTGGCAATCAAAAAGGTGTTTGTGAATGTGAAAGAGAGATTGTGTGTGTGAAGAACAATTGCATAAGTATGCTACTGAGTCAGAAAGTGAAGCATTGTGACTCAACCTTTGTAAGATCCATTTCCCTCTGTCTGTTTCTCACCCTCTCTGAGTAACAGCGTGTGTGTGGCCTCAGCGTGGGCGAAGGGATACACTCCCGCTTTATTACATTTTTCCCTGTTCCTCACACTCACCGAACAAAAGAATACAATCTAAAGCAGAAAGCAGTCACACTGCTACAAACCTGCAGCCGAGTCGTTGTCTCCGCAGTGACAGAAAGAGCAAAGTGTGAATAAATTACACCTCAGAGGGAATGGCATTTTAGATTTAGCTTTTGAAACAAACAGTGAATGAATTAAATCATAGCAGGGTGGGATCAGAGTGGTGGTCACTTAATGGTCAAACACACAAGAGCTGTTGGCATTTTCCCAAGGAACTGGAGAGTTACTGAATTGATTTCTGCTCACTGTTCTGGCTTTGAGATACACATATCCTGTAGTCAATGTAGTGTAAAACACTCTGGTTGAAGACTGTTTGCTTCAAGCCAATTAACAACAATTAACAATACATTAGTCATTCTATGAACTGGTTGCCTCTTCCAGTTAGCTGAGGTGTTTTTAATTTTATTAATTCTGTTCTTATATATAATTATGTTTTTGGAAGTTGGTGGTAACATAGTTGACAGAATGTCATGAAAATACAATATGCTTTTTAGAAAAAAAAAAATTAAAGTAGATACTTCATTATATATAATTATGTTTTTGGAAGTTGGTGATATATATATATGTAGATACTTCAAAAAAAAAAAATACTTTTACATAATTACACTATTTTTATTTTATTTTAAATATACAAATTGTATAAATAATTATGAACCTTGTTTTTCAAAAACAAAAGAATATACACTAAGCAGCATAACCATTTTCAACATTGATGATAACATTGATCATATTATCAAATGTTCCTTTCACACCAAATCAAAATTTTATATTGATTTCTGAAATATCATGTGACTGGAGTAATGATGAGGAATAAATTACATTATAAAATACATTTGAATAGAAAATAGTATTTTAAACTTTTCAAATATTTCACAAAATTACTACTTTATATGTTTAATCAAATAAATGCAGCTTTTTTATTTCAATACCACAAATAATTATCCCTAATTATCATCAAAAGTGAAAAATATGTCTAAATATCTGTGTAAAATGATTCTTCTGAGTGCATAATACATGGCTGATATAAAAGAATCATGCATCTGTAACAGAAAATTCAAGCTCATAATTTCCACCCTGGACAAAACAATGCTGGACAACACAAAAACAAATTTCAAAAGGATATCCAAGAAATTCCATAAAGAATTGTCAGTATATTTATATACTGTATGTTTACCAATGGCATTTGACTATATGAAGACTTCCACAGGCATCTGCATTCATAAAAAAAAAAAAAAAAAAAAAAACACCAGTGATTCAGCACACGGTTCGTTAATGCCAACTATGTGTCAACCAATGGGGAAACTCAATTCCTGTGAGGAAACAAAATGACAGAATGAGCCTCATATGATGGCGTGTTTGGGTTTTTTTGCTTCTGTTGTTGTGTGCCAAATGGCACTGAGTTGCACTCTGTCTAATGTTAAGGGTGAAATATCATCATGTTCCTCATTCGGGCCAATTCATCAATGTCAAGAATCCATTTTAGGGTACCCACAGGGACAATTTAGTTTTCTACTAGCAGAGCTCATGTCTTTTAACCAACCAGACAAACCTTTTAAAACCCCACTGCCATTCTCAGGAGGCTGATGGGTGTGTCCTGGATGACTCCAACAAGGCTGGTAGAACATCTGCTGGTAATGGAGAAGATGGACCTCCACAAAGTGGGGTCAAAGGATGAAGATTACAAGCCGGGAGACAACAGCTCTCTGTGGGCCATGACGGCGGGCTCTTTGGGTTCTTTTTCTGCCATACTGCAGATCGAAGAGAATGGTGAAGGTCTTGGTTCTGCTGACCTGCAATCGGTGTATAAAATGCGCACATATATACAGCTTGAGTTTCAGTTCACAATGCCAGAAAATCTGTCTTGTCTACATATGTCAAATTTACTATTTCACCTGCCAAATAAAATGGCAGTTGCAAAGAAATACACACACACAGACAGACAGACACACAGACAGACAGACACACACACACACACACACACACACACACACACACACACACACATATATATATATATATGTATATATATATGTATATATATATATGTATATACAAGAACCACTCTGATTTACATTCAAAATTTTATTTTTAGGTCTGACATTATTCTTAATTACATAAATGCATGCATGATTGTTTTTCAGTGCTAAAGTGAATACAAAGCATCTTGATCTTATTTCTTCCAGAAGAGCAAAATTGACCTCTTAAAAGGAAACACAGAAATGGGACTGTATGGGACTGATTGTATTTTCATTGAAAATAATTTTATATGAAAATATGAATAGAACAAATGATGAAAACACTAGTGCATTCGACATCTTTGTTTTTCATATTGAAAACAATAATCAACTCCTACTGAAAAACACCCTTCTAACATTAGGCTCCTTTTTATCACTTTTATTTCTTGTCTATACAGTAACGTTCATGCTTTTTTATTGATTTGCCTTTTCTTTTGCATCCCAAGCATTTGAAGTTAGATGTGTGAGAGTGGGCGAACAATATTTTCATTAAACTGCTTTCTTTCGAACCTATTTTAAGAAAAAGACTTCAGAAATGGTGCATTGTTTCAAGCTATGAATACATGTATAGCATTATTTAACATTATTATTAATGTGCATGTTCCTTTGTTCATTAAATAAAATGTTCTAGTTCAGGGAATTACATTAATCAAAATAAGCCAGGCGAAGTCAACCCAAAGTCATAGTCTTTTATATAATAATGTAAAAGATAATTTAAGCATAGGAAATTGAAATGCAGTGCCCTGATACTGTAGCTGTTACTGAATCAAATATGAAAATAGGGGAGATCATCTGAGAAAATTGAAATCATAAATATAACTGGCATCTTATTTTTTCAATTGCTGTCTCCAAACTTAATGTACCTATTTTTATTTCGCCCAAATAATAAGTACATGACAAGCTCTTATATGCACATAGAGCAAAAGAGTTGTAAAATAATTTTCTTTTTTTATTATTTAATGACAGAAAAGGGTTTATCATATTAAAATAAATAATGAAATTATAAATCCCAAAGAAGACTTCTTATGGTAATTGCATGCTGGGGATTGTCTTAAGAGAAGCTTAAAATATGATTAATTTAAAGTGTAACATTTAATCCTATTTAAGCCACAAAAACATTAAAAACCAGCAAGTGGGGCCCATTGCTCAGTGGTCTGTGACAAACCCAAACCATGTTAAGCATTAATGATAAAGAAAACATTAATGTGTCCCAAAGACTGCTAGTGAAAATCCTATTCTGCATTTATTTAATACAATTTATTTCATTATAAATTATATTATCAGAATAACAGAATGTATTTGGTTTGTCCCAATTTTGCTTTAAAGAAGTTCACCCAAAAATGAATATCTGTCAAAAATTTACTCATCCTCAGACGCTGATGAATTTGTTTCTTTATTTGGAGAAATTTAGCATTACTTGCTCAGCAATAGATCCATATGCAGTGTATAGGTGCCGTCAGAATGAGAATCCAAACAGCTGATGAAAACATCACACAAGAAATCCACTAGACTCCAGTCTCCATCAATTAACATCTTGTGAAGTGAAAAGCTGCTTGTTTGCAATAAATAAATCATTCATTAAGAAGTTTTTAAATTCAAACTTTTGCTTTTGGCTAAAATAAGAGTCTATTATTTATAATATTGCTTTATCCACTGAAAAAGTAATCGCGTCGGAATCATGAGAGAAATATGAGTACAAAGTACAGTACAAGAGTACAGAGTACAAAGCAGTTTTAAGCAAACATGTTGGTGGATTTTGATGTGGGAGGACAACAGGGAATGGGCTTTTTCACTTAAGGAAAGCATTATTATGGCTTATGTACTCATGCTAAATTTCTCCAAATCTGTTCTTCAAACTCATCTTGGATGGCCTGCAGGGTGAGTGCATTTTCAATATATATATATATATATTCTAATAAAATCAGTGCTCGAGATTCACAAAACCCAAATAAATATATATTGGTGGATTTTGATGTGACAGGACAACAGGACAACAGAGAACTTTTTCACTGGAGGAAGCATGAGTAATGGACTCTTTTTGGACAGCTGTTTGGACTCTCATTCTGACGGCACCCATTCACTGCAGAGGATCCATAATGTAATGCAAAATTTTTCCAAATCTGTTTTGATCAAGAAACAACCTCATCTACATCTAGGATGGCAAACATCTTAAGCAAATTTTCATTTTTGTGTGAACTATTCCTTTGAAAAAGTTATATGCACTTATATGCGTTTTTAGCGGTGTGTGCTGTTGCCGAATAAAATTAAACCACAAATGCGTGGGTGTTATCACTGAGGAGCCCTGCAAATGTTCCTTTACAGATGTCACCCTGAAAAACAATTATTATTTGAATTGTGAGTGCATTTTGCTTATATTTATGTCAAACACAGTGTTTTCTTCTTGTATTTTTGGTGCAAATGTTTCTGTAACAGAAACATTACAGCCCGAGTGATGCGGTTATTAGATCAGACCACATACTAACTGTCAGTGCATCTCCATTTGCTGCCATTAGTTGCAGGAGGGAATGTTTTAGCTGGGGGACGTGGCAGAGGATGTGGTCTCTGTTGTGGCCTGAGATGATTCACTTCGGCTAGGTCATAAAGCCCCATAATTGCCGGGCCTTTCTGTTTTATTGCTATTCATTGCAGGGAGTACGAAGCAACTCAGAGGCCAAATGTGGGACCCTGCGAGCCCTTTAATGGACATCTTTGCCCATTTTGGGCTCCGCTATGATTCAAGATAGAAAGAAATAATTGAATAGGGCACGGATAAATGACTTTGGTTTGGGCAAAGGCAGATGCTTAATGTTCAATAGATAAGGCCAGGCAACACTGTGCCGAGTCTCTGGTTGTCATTGGTTAATGGTTGGTGATGCTTCAGGCTAAAGGGAGGAATGCGATCTTAGAGGTCAAAAGAGCTGTGTGTTTCTCCTTTAAAATGTTGGAAAAGTGCTTGGCTTGGTTCAAATCTGTGATTAAAAATAGATTTTTGTAAATAAATAAAGAGAAACAACCGTTTTCAATTTTGCCAAAAAGAAAATTTTGTCAAAAATGCACTCACCCTGCAGGCCAGCCAAGATGTAGATGAGTTTGTTTCTTCATTAGTACAGATTTGAAGAAATTTAGCATTACATCACTTGCTTACCAAAGGATCATCTGCATAAATGGGTGCCGTCAGAATGAGAGTCCAAACAGCTGTAAAAACCATCACAATGATCCAAACGTAATGACTCCCGTCCATCAATTAACATCTTGTGAAGTGAAAAGCTACGTAACAAATTCACCATTAAGGCGTTTTAACTTTAAACCATTGCTTCTGGATAAAATATGAGTCCATAATCCATAATAATGCTTCCTCCAGTAAAAAAAATCCTATCCTCTGTTGTCCTCTCACATCAAAATCCACACACATACAGAACCTGTTTTGTACTGTTTTCACTTGTAAACGGTGCTTTATCTTCGCATATTTCTCTCTGATTCAGATAAGACCACGTTTTCACTGGAGAAAGCACTATTATGAATAGGAGACTTGTATTTTAGACAGAAGCAATGGTTTAAGTTAAAAATACTGCAAGATGTTAACTAATGGACGGGAGTCATAACTTGTGGATTTTTAAAATGTTTTTATCAGCTGTTTGGACTCTTGTTGTGACGGCACCCATTCACTGCAGAGGATCCACTAGTAAGCAAATGATGCAATGCTTAATTTCTCCAAATATTTTTACAATGCAGAAACAAACTTTTTCTGTAAATTTACATTTTTGGGAGAACTATTCCTTTAATTTAACATATAATGCAAAAAAAAAAAACTAAAAAACTGTATTTGAAATTTTCATCTGGGTGCTGAGAAATAACACTGACATTTACGAAATCCAATGGCTAAGTTCACAAACTAACACATGTAAATACTTACAATACATCTGATCTCCCACATAAAACTATTATCCGAATCATGATATGCCATAATTGATTACAATGTGCATGCACATCGCCTTTGGCACGCACACACCACCTTCTAGGAGAGATAGAACTGCTGGGAATAGTGTGCTGCAGGCATTGTATTAAAAGGTCACTCACTCTCACACACACAAACACCAGCACAGGACTCAATTAGTGTAATGCACTGGCTGGAGCAAAGGTGTTCATTCAGGTAAAAATGAGATGTCTTACTCTCTCTGAAGTATTTACAGGCTCTCAGAGCCACGAGAATGAAGGATGGACTTTGGATAGAGGAGATGCTGCGCTGGCTATAGTCCAACTCAATTGCACTCATTAATTTCCATCCCCACCTTCCTCTTAAAGGATTACTTCTCCCAAAAAAGAAAATTCTGGCATCATTTACTTACCCTCATGTCATTACTAAACCGTATGACTTTATTTCTTCTATGGAACAGAAGAGGAGATGTTTAGTGGGAGAAAAATAAGCCTATTATTAGATCTTTTTTCCATAGAATTACAATGAATGGGGGCTCAAACTTAAAAAAAATAAATAAAATAAAATCCAAACGTCTCATAATAGTCTGAAACAACAATCTTTTGAATCCATACGAGCGAGAAATTTCATTATCTACTCCTCCAGTGAGCTGTTCGTTCAAGAGTGATCCGGTTCTTGAGTTAATGATCTGGTCAGCATTCAATGAGTTGAAAACAAGAACTGAATCAGACAGGAATGAATCATTCAGAGCTGTTTTTTGAACTGAATCAATTTACAGAAAAGTTTTCTTCTGGAAGTCTAATTAATATATGGGCCTGAAATCATATGACATTATTTTCTTTTTTAGGTGAACTATTCCTTGAAGGTGTGTTTAGCAAATGTCTCCAAAACTCTTCAAGGAATCACTAATAAGCCTTCAGAATTATTCACCGTAACCGCGCCCTGTGCTGCACAAGATGTTGTCAACGGTTTTGTTTTGTTGCATTATCGTTCAAAAGTGGCAAAAGTCCCCAGTGTCTCCCGTGGTTTTTAAGTGTGGCGGTCCTGAGGGAACTGCGATGTCTGATCTGAGATGGGTTGATTTAGCGCTAAGCTGATAAAGAATGATAAAGCCTATAGGGAATGATAAGTACACTTTCTTCTTGTTGACGTAAGACTGAGGTCATTTTTTAATCTGATTTTATTCTATTATCAGCTTTGATAGTGAGAGCTGATATGACAAAGAGAGAGGCAAAACCTAAAAGGCGATTTATGCATTGTTCATTGTTATTTTACCATTTATTGAACTATTTCCTTCGGATTTACAGTTTGCATTGCCTTTATCAATATAATAAACATTTTAGGCACAAAATTAAAAAAAAACTACAAAAAATACTTTCTCAATTTTAAAAACTCCCTTATGACTGTCCACGGTTTCATTTCTGAATAATTCATTATTTTGAACAAATTGCTTAAGTGAATGATTTAAAGTCTCACTCATAAAAATAATCACTTGTTTTGTTCATGAATGAATCTATGTTTTGAACGAATCAGTTCAATTAATGATTCAATGAGTCACTCAGAAACACAGTCGCTTGTCGTCCCCTACTGGCATAACTATGTACACCTAAATGAATCAAATTTGAATATTAGATGTATTTGCATTTATTGACTAGCAGAATTTTTTATCCATAACACCTTACAAATCAGAATAATATAAACTAAGAATTTAATCAAAAACATAAATAAATAAATAAATACTTTAAGACAAGTAGTGCTGCCATACCAAAATCTCAACAACCTATTAGAATAATAGCCTATACACATTTCACATTCCAGGCCAACACACAGCCATGTCATATGGTCCGACATGACTGGCCCCGCTGGGGTCATTCAACCATGGCAGATAATCCGTTTTTGCAACAGACAGACATTAAGGAACAAAACACACTCCACAGTGTCCAGTCCTGGGATCTGGACCTCTACATCCAAACGCAGCAAAAAAAAAAAATTCACAGAGCTCATCAACAGACACTACACCACTGTAGCTCCCACTGCTTATATGTTCAGCATGGAGAGAGAGCGGGAGGGCCTTAGGGTCAAAAACGCCAGTGTGTTAGCAGTACGGACACAGCTGGCAGGTCGCAGCACTACAGAAGGAAGAGATATGGAGTGTGTCCACAGCCGTGGGTCAGTCTGATGGAGGAAGCATGGATGAGATCTTCTCTCTTTTCATCAGCTGTGTTCACTCCAGCAGAGCATGCTGGACCATGTCCCCATGATAGTTTCGCCTTTCAGACCCAGCGCACGTAGATAGTGCCAATAGGGTGAGTGAGCAAAGAGGACTACAAAATAAAACTCTTCTTAAAGAAACAGTGATAATAGGGTGAGTGAGCAAAGAGGACTACAATAATATATAATACATATTCTATAAATATATATAACATCTATTCACCCAAATTATATATATATATATATACATATATATATATATATATATATATATATATATATATATATATATATATATATATATATATATATATATATATATATATATATATATATTATATATATATATATATATGCACACACATACACACTTTCTTTTTTTAAATAAATAATTTTTCATATAAAACTGTCTTTGGCTTGGAATATAGCACACAAAGGTCAATTTTATTGTGATTCTTTCTAACAAACATGGTTAGTAAGAACTGTTGTTGTATTGAAGAATTTACAAGTGAAATAATTTTTTAAAAACCTTTAATATCACATATAATAAATAAATACATACATACTTTAATACATAACAAGTTTTGGAACGATTTGATTAAAATGCTATATTATAATATTTATTATTTTAATATATATTTTATAATTCTAAAATATTATAACTTTTTATAATTTTAACCCTTGTGCTGTGCTAAACATGCTTTACCAATTTTCGTTTTCCCAGTCAAAAATGACCAGTCTACAAAACATGGCTTGTTAGGCTATATTATTAAAGAATATTAGGTTCAATAATTTTTATCAACTGGTTTTCTTTCATTTAACTTATGCACCTCAGTTTTTGAGTAAAAAAAAAAATCATTATTTGTGGATAATTTTGGCAAAGTTCACTCAAAAACAGGCGCATAAGCTCAGATCAATGAGGCCTACAATCAATCAGATTAAAAATGAAATACTAAAAATCTTTGCTAAATGAAAGAAAACAAGCTGACTGAATCAATATTTGGTAACAGCATAACAAGACATTTTTGTAGGCTAGTCATTTTTGACCGGGAACACCACAAATGTAACAAGCTGGGGCAAAAGTATTCAAATCCATTATGTTTTAGTCCAATGTGATAACATTAACAGGCTTGGATGGGCCACTACAGCTTTAAACTAGAACTAGTCAGCTCTAAGTGATTAACGCCTTTGAGGTATGAGACACTTGTAGGACAAACAAACCTCCTTTGGCTAGGAAAGCTTACTTTTGTGTAAGGTCCTGACTTCTGATTTGGGTTTACATTGTGTGGAATGGTTAAATACACAAAGCGTTATTATATTTACATTTTCAAAATTGCAAGTTGCTTACGAAAAAGTTCCAAATGAAGCCACATCAGAATTAACTGTCCCACATCTCCGATAAGTGAATAAGTCAGTGTTTTTGAACAACTGGGTTGAGTGAATGATTCAGTGTTTCATGTAAGCAGTGTCTTGTTTAGTTCATGAATTAATCAGTAGTGTTCAATGAATCATTTGAAGATATGACTAATGAGCTGACTCATTTAGACAGCCACATACTCAGTTCCTGAGTTAATCAGTGGTTCTGACAAAATCGAATAAAGGAATCAATGACTCACTCATGAAGACAGTTCTTGTCGCCCTCTACTGGTGTGTTTATGCAACCTAAAGAAACTGTTAGTGAAAATCCCCAACATTAAGGTGGATTCTTTCACAATAATTTTAGCGAAGTCCATTTTCACAGTTCTACAGTACATTGGGTTCATTAGTCATAAGCGAATAATGTTTACCATCACTTGTTTTCAATTCAATTACAATGGAACTAAAGCTTCAATCACCATAAAACATAGGCAACATTTAAAGTATTTTGACATTTAAGTGAATAGATTTTTTTACTCACTGATAATTTTCCTCTTCAGTGAGCTATGACCAAATCAGTGAGTGACTGAATCGATTTGATTGATTCATGAACAAATCATTCAGAATGTATATATATATATATATATATATATATATATATATATATATATATATATATATATATATATATATATATATATATATACCATTTAACTATATAACACTCGTCCAGGCACTATAAAATTCTGGCTAATGCTTTGCAAACCTTCAGAAACCATCTTGGTTCATATCCATTATCAATAACATACCATACGCACTTAGGATAAATACTGTGCTTTTCAGCATTTTATTTTAAAGGTAATCCACTGTCCATTTCTCAGCAGGTTCCTCAATAATTGTACACCAATATGGCACTTTAAGGTAGTTTACTGCAAAAGAAAAAAGAAAAGAAAAAAAGAAAAGGCACTTTTTTGCCAGCTATGCAAACTTGGTAGACTTCAGAGAACTTGATACATTATAAATTGAGCTCACTAGTTTTATTTTTGAGTGGGAAGCTCCATTAGAGGCATATGGTTCTTATTTGTCTGAAGTTAATGCTTGTTGGTTTTCCACAGCATATTTTCATTTTTGCTGTAAGTTTCTAAATCCAACTGTGTAAGCAGAGGTGATTAATGGGATGATTATTATGGGATGAAATGAACTCTGTATTGCATTCCGAACATGAATAAAAAACAAATGGCCCAGACTTTATGGAGACACATACATACAAATACTTGCACAATTTCTTAAAGGACTGGATAATGGAATCATTTTATCTTGAACTTTTTGGAGGCCTAATAGTTAGGCTTTTTTGTTTTGTTTTGTTTTGTTTTGTTTTGTTTTGTTTTGTTTTGTTTTGTTTTGTTTTGTTTTGTTTTGTTTTGTTTTGTTTTGTTTTGTTTTGTTTTGTTTTGGAAAAACAAATCCAGTAATATTCTGTAACCCCAATGGAAACCATTAAAGCCAACATTAAAACCATTTACAATCCAATTTATTTTCATAATATGGCATATTTACAAGTGAAACAGGATGTTTATCAACAATAAAGGAGGACAGGACTTCATTTTTGGCTTCAGAAATAGTTTAAATCATGAAAACTGAAGGTTGCACACCAGAATGGAGCCAGTCAACTGGAGTCAAGGGGGTTTAAAATGTTAGTGGGACATCAGCCAAACAAGAAAGTTATTATATTTTCATAAAAATATATTGTGATGTATTATGTATTATGCATTATAATTTTTATATATAATTTTTAATTTCTAAATGATTTTAAAGATCTTTTTTAAGTGGAAATACATACAATATGACAAAAAAGTACATTGGGTTGATATTAATATTTTCAGTGCCAACTTGTAAGTTATTATGCAAGTAAGGACTCTTAAGAATCACACTGGTTAACTGATTAACAAAACAACACTAATAAATTCAGATCAAATCATTAATACAAATTAAACTCTCGTGAAAATCAAAAGTCGAAAGTACCCATGTATGCAAACAATTGTACGCAAAAACGTGACCTTAAGTGCTGAAATTAAACATTAGCAATAACATATTAATATTAATAACAGCGTTCACATGAAACTGAGCCAAACCGGTGTTACACACCACATTAAAACAGCAACACGTAAATGCATGAGCTTATCGTTATTAATCCTGCGGCTGTTCGTGTAAACGCTGTCTCCCTTGTCCCACCTATTAGAGTCAATTAGATCCCACAATGCAGAAGGGCTCCTGTTCATTGCTCATTAATAATGCACACAGCAAAAAAGAGAAAAGAAAGTACCTATCACATCAACGGGCTGCTGTCTGTGTGTTTAATTAATAGAATCTGCTAAGAGCCATTAACTATCCCTGTAATGGGCATTATGAGTTTCCTCTGGCCCCCTGGATAGGTCGCTAAACAGAAAGCATCTTCCATTTAGGAGCGTGTTATGACCCACCAGTGTTCACGCTCGATAAATTGTGCTAGAACTAGTCCCTCGGGTTGTTTAATGTTAAAACCAAAGGTTTACAGGGAGAAAACATCACCACATGTCCACAAAGAGCAGTTGTCTGAAGAAAGCAAAAGGCCTGAGAGGAAGATTTACTTCAGTATCTATATGATATATAGAACAACAGATAGGATAGATAGAATTTTTTTGAACAACAGAATGTGGTTATTTGGAAATAGTCCGAGTCATTTTTTTAAAAACCTCTATGAAGTATAAAACTCAGGTGAAAATTCACTCTATAATCTGTGTTTCCTACCCACTTGTCTTTGCCTCCCTCTAAACCAACAGCGTGTGACATAATGCATGGGAGGCGAACAGCAGTTGGGCCTTTTTCTGCACTAAAAACAGGTATTAAACACTCCAACTGCTGTTTTCTGCAAGTGGCTCTATTTACTTTAACTGTTGACTTGACGGCTCAGGGCACTGAGAGCTTTTTCCATCATCTTTACCTCCCCGTTGAGTGACAGCGCAGCATGGCGGCTATAAAGATGGGGAACTCTGGTTGAATACTTTTTCAGCACGCCTAGGTGCTTGCTGTCAATATTTTAAGTACTTTAGTACATTTTGATTCAAGTTTCATTTTGATAGGAAAGTAGTCTTAAGGCTTGTGCACACTGGGACAGTTATGGAGCGTAATTATTGCCGACGTTTAACGCCTCATGACTAAAGGGCGCCAATATGAGTGTGCAAAACGGCAGGGGTAAAAGAGTAATTTGAAAAAAAGAAAATGCCTCGGGCTCGTTTTTGGTTTGACACCCCTTGTTAAAAACTGGCCGACCAATGAGAGAGATAGATAGATAGATAGATAGATAGATAGATAGATAGATAGATAGATAGATAGATAGATAGATAGATAGATAGATAGATAGACAGACAGACAGACAGACAGACAGACAGACAGACATATAGATAGATAGACAGACAGACAGACAGACTGACTGATTGATTGATTGATTGATTGACAGACAGACAGACATACATACATACATACATACATACAGATAGATAGATAGATAGATAGACAGACAGACAGACAGACAAAACAACAGGAAGAATGATAGATAGACAAAACAACAGAACAACTGATAGAATGATAGGCCTGTACGTTTTTGAAATGAAGTATTCAGTGGAGACCCCCATCTCTTTGCGCAGTGCTATGGGGTTCTTCTTGGAGATCCAGCACTGGTCAGCAGGCTGCCTGAAGTCCTGCATGGATTCACCTCATGGACAGCGAAGCCTGCTGACTTACCATTCAGACACATCACAATCACTTTCTTACAGGCCAAGTGTTAGAGATGATCACCCACTGCTCCTGGTAGGTGGTGCCCAGCAGGGAAATCCTGTTGTTGTTTCAATCTTTGCTAACAAATTCACTCTATTCTTCAGTCTTTTTTTATTGAGGCTTTCTCTTTTTCCTTATCGCTGCATAAGGGGCTTTCTGTAAGGCTCTAGGCTTGATAGCATTCACCAAGAAATTCACTGAAATGCCAGAGCAGTTTTTTTTTTTTTTTTTTTTTTTTTTTTACTGTACTTTTCTCTTGATGTTCTTATCTTTGCAGACACTTTTATCCAAAGAGACTTAAGTTGCATGCAAGGTACCCATTTTATCAATTCATGCATTCCCTGGGAATCAAACCCATCATGCTCTGCTGTTTGAGCTATAGGACAGCTTACAGCCCTGAGGAAGGTCTTATGGCCCAAACAGTACCGCAACACCCAGAAGGGAAAGGAAAAGATGGAAAGGATAATGAAAATACGTTGGCAAAATAAAGGAAATTTGGGACTATTTATAAGCCAGCTACTATATTCACCAAACTTCATGATGTACAGTATAATCTCCAGACCAATTCAGGGCAAAGATATTTACATTGATTTTTCAGAAAGCATGCGGCCAGGAAAACAACATACTGATTAGTTCTAAGATATCATGGTTTGGCTAAGTTATAGCTTCAGCAGTTAGCTGGTAAATATCTGAAACCACACCATTAGATTGGCCAGGAAGGTAGCACCATAAATGTTATACAAAATAATATAAAATATTTGTTAAAAATTAAAGAGAATAAAATATAACAAAATGAAATAAAATGCATAAAACAAAATCGGAGAAAAATAAAATGCATGGTATAAAACAGTTCTTTCTGGTTCTCAAATTTGATTGGCTGAGAGCTTTTTCCTGCAGTGTGATATTAGTGATAACAGAACTCCAACCATTTCACCGTTTGTATCACTCTGCTTCCAGCATTTCTCACAGCGAGTGTGGTGGACACCTTAATCTACTATAATTTTATTAATAATACTGTTTTTGTGTCACGGAATGTAGTTTTAAGAGTAAACTTGTTTAGACTTCAAATATGTACTTCTTATGCTCACTAAGGCTGCATTTCTTTGATCAAAAATACAGTAAAACACTAATATTGTGAAATATTATTACAATTTAAGACAACTGTTTTCTATTTGAATATATTTTAAAATGTAATTAATTTCTGCGATGGCAAAGCAGAATTTTCAGCATCACTATTCCAGACTTCAGTGTCACATGATCCTTCAGAAATCATTCTAATATGCTGATTTGCTGCTCAATAATCATTTCTTATTATCAATGTAGAAAACCGTTGTGCTGCTTAATATTTTTTTGTGGAAACTATTGTTTCAGGATTCTTTTGGTGAATAGACAGTTCAAAAGAACAGCATAAATAGATTTTTTTGTAAAACTGTATACATTTTTTTTTTATCAATTTAATGTGTGCGTCCTGAATAAAAGTATTTATTTCTTTATAATTCTTCTATTTCTAATCCTACTGACCCCAAACTTTTGATTGTACATGGTTCAGGTGGTTGACTGAAAAGAAAACAATATGCCCTTGAAGCAAAGATGGCATGATCCTAGTCGTGTACCTCCAGGGCTAATGTGCCAGTCGAAGTAGATGTTAATGCTAGCAGACAGCCATCTCCAGGTATATTAGACATCCTCAGGGTGTTTCCTTCCTTCATTGCCCACAGCTTACGCCCAACAGTCTGTCCAGCTCACAAGCCACTAAAAGAAAAGAAATAAAACAACAGATTCCAGACAAACACATGAATAACAGAGCTGACAACATATTACACCCAGGTTCTCTGATAGCCAAAGACTGTACATTAGATTTCCCTTAAGAAATCTAAAGTTGGGCTTTAAGATCCCAATAATGGAAGCTGAATAAATAAAACCAGTACAACACCCAAAGACAGAGACAGTCTGCACCGAGAACACATCAATTATCGATTACGTGTGCTCTGAAGACTCGCCACAATTGCCTCCCTGCACTATAGATTTCGTCAAAATGCGTTGGGATGGGTAACCTTAGGAGCCAAACAGTATTTTATCTGCTGACCCATCAGTAACACATTTTTAATGGAATTACGCCGCATCCTTCGCTATTAATTCATACTTGGGCTGAGTTATCCTGCTCGGCTAATGCCTTTTTACCACTAAATTCCCTGAGCATCAGCACCTTGGGCCTAATCAGCCCATTATCTTGTTCTTCTGATGACTTCACTGGATACTTTCACGGCCCTCGGGCTGCTTTTCCAGGGTGCCGGTGGTTTCAAATGTTCCTGGGCTTAGCATTCTGTGCATTTGTGGTTGTTTTATGGCTTTTCTCTGAGACGGAGGCTCCATGGGAGATGTTTTGGGAGGTGGCTTCGGAGCGCTGCTGTCTGGGTGCTAATGTTCCTGTGTGGGCAGTTACAAAATGGCCATGTTTCCCCTGTCACAGAAACAATTAGGGCTGTATTTATGGCGGGTGAATGGGGTGGGTTTGTAATGGACCGCTCCTGCAGAGGAAGCTCTGTATAAATCACCCGCTTGTCCAGGAACCGCTTTGTGCTCTTCAATAAACCAAGTTCAAAGCCGCTACACCAAATGCTGCAATGCTTATTGTGAATAAGAGTTACGAGTGATTGATATCCATCATGCTTGTGCATTGAAATTAACGGTAATGTGACTGACAGGGTCAAAGAGATAGTATTCAGAAGCTTTCTTAACTGCCCTGCGGGTTTGTATTTCATGTACACTGCAATGTTTAATTAGAAAAAAACTATTAACTATTTAAATTAGAGTTGTTAATTTATTAAAAATGTTAATTGAAATAACTGCATGATATTCTGGATAATTAATATTGCATGTATAATTTGTTTTATTTTCCTGTCATTGAACATAAGATTATTATTGGCAGTGTCCTCGTAAATATAATGTAAAATATGAACTGATTAAAATATTCATTAACATTAACATTCATTAAGTTTTTTTATTATTATTAATTTGTTTAATTACACTACTTTTCATAAGTTTGGGGTCAGTAAGATTTCTTTACATTTTTAAAAGAAGTCTCTTATTCTCAGCAAGGGTGCATTCATTACCAAAAATACAGTAAGAAAATGTAAAAATAAAAAATAAAATCTGATATTATTCTGATATGCTGATTTGGTGCTCTAGAAACATTTATCTTCATAATCAGTGTTGAAAACAGTTGTGCTGCTTAATATTTTTGTCCAAACTGTTTTTTTGTTTGTTTGTTTGTTTGTTTGTTTGTTTGTTTGTTTGTTTGTTTGTTTGTTTGTGATTTTATGATCAAATTTTTTTAAAAGAACAGCACTTGTATGAAACAGAAATCTTTTGTAACATTATAAACCATCACTTTTGATCAATTTAATCCATCCTTTCTGAATAAAAGTATTAATTTCCTAAAAAAAAAAAAAAAAATTTAAACGATCCCACTAAAATGATCATTTTGCTAAAATTAGAAGTCATTTTTTATTATATATTATAAATTCATTATTCAGAATTAATAAATGACATCACAAAGTACTGAATAAATTTAAAGTATTTTATAATGAAAAAAACTGACCAAAGACCAAAAAAGAAAAGGAAGAAAAGATTAAAAAAACTCCAAATATCAACTTCAAAAAAATGTTTTAAGTTAGTTCATACAAATACGATTGTTCAATGTTAGCTCAAATCCATTAGATTAAAACTTAATAATAACTTAAGTTTCAAAATTGTATAACGAGGATTACATACTACATAAAGCACACATCTCTAAAAACATCAATGCAATTTTTTCAAAATAGACATTATAAAAGACATTATTATACTTTTATATTATACTTTATTAACAAACTGCATATTTGAAGTCTAAACAAGTATATTCTTGTTTAAAAACCATTAAAACGACATTCCGTGACACAAAACCAGTATTATTTATAAAATTATAGTGGATTTAGGCGTCTGCTGTGACACTCCCTGAAAGAAATCCCGCAAGCGGAGCAAACAATGAAAGAGTTGGAGTTCTGTTATAACTAGAATATCACACTCCTATCAGCCAATCAGATTCGAGGACCAAAAAGAACTGCTGAGTATGAAGATATCACATGTCACTGGCATTAGTGCAGTCACTGCTCATAGTCAGTGTATTTACATGAATGTAGCTCATGTGCATTTGATAAGTAACACCTTGATCTTTGCCGTATACAATGTCATAAAGACACCGCAGGTGTGTGTTGCCAGGTAACACTGCTTCCACAGTTAGTTCAATACTGTGATTAGTGACAGTAAATGTTCATTGGTGGAAGAAAGAAAAAAAAGCAGCAGGCTCTTTTCTGTGAAGTTATGTTGCTTATGACTGAAATATCATGTGATACTATTTATATTTAATTAAATAAATAAATAAAACAAGATTAAAATGCCTCATTTCAAATTTAAATCTATGTACAACGGTTTTTATTTATTTTCCTGAAACAACATAATGTACTATGGCGAGCCTTCAGAAATTAATTTCTTGCTACAAATCATAATTAGCAGATTGGAATGAGAATATTTCATGCAAATTACGAACAAAACCATCAGCCGATGTCAAACAAGCACGAGCTGAGCCTAGTTCCCTCAGCACAATGCCTGTTAAATAATTCTCACAAATATTTAGCTTGTTTATTTGTTAATTTTGCTTACCCAAATTATTATTATTATTATTTATTTTTTTAGCATACATGCATGCAGCTGAAATGGAAATCATTCTGTTCCATATTAATAGAGTGAAGAGGAAAGCAAAGAGCACTTCTTATCTTATGGGGCAACCCTTAAATATAATCATCACACACACACTTGTATTTCATCAGCTATGTAATATACTTTCAATTTCACCAGCACACTCACTTCCAGCCTGACATGACAAACACACACACACACACACACACACACACACACACACACACACACAAACACACACAAACAAGTGTGTGCTGTTTCCAGTCATGTACTACAGCCGCAGTATCACCTCCTTAGCAAGCCCGATCTCTCCATCCAGGTGAAAAGGGAAGAAAAAATAAACAGCACACCTCTTCCCCTCTGAATGCAGGTTATTACTGACTGCTTCAGACTGGTAATGAGATCACATCTGTCTGTGCTGTAGATCAACTGGACCATATTTTAGATGGTTTTCGAGGTTCCCGGGATGCATTTCACATGCTGGTGTCAGAGCTGCCATATCTTTTCCGTTCTATCATGCTTGTTTGCGCAGTGTGTCAGAAGCTAAAGAGAAACAGGCCTGCAGTTTGTCAGTCACAACAACCATAATGACTGTAGCTTCAGCTAACTGCACATCTACACCTTTTTGGATATATTTTTGGTATAATTCCATAACTTTATTAACATTAGGCATCATTAATTAATTACGAACAATTGTTTTAAAGCATTAATCTAGTTTGTGTGTGTGTGTGTGTGTGTGTGTGTGTGTGTGTGTGTGTGTATATTTTTGTTTTTGTTCCCTTTCATATTTAGTATTTATTAGGCATTTATATATAAACAATTAGAAATAATTATTTACATATAATTGATTGTACTGTATAATAAAACGGTTTATAAAGCCTGTAAAGGTACTGTTTATAAGTTCATAATTCTTAATGCATTAATAATGAAACTATAGGGTGTTTCAAATTGTTGTAAAATTTGATGTAATTTTATATATATTAAATTATTTGATATGTTAAATTAGAATATGTACAAATTAACATAAAAGCTGTAAAAAGTATTGTTCATTGTTTGTTCGTGATACTTAATGTATTAAATAATGCAACTGTAAAGTGTTAAAATTTTATAATAAAATATTACATTTACAAAATAATTAGATATAATTATATGCATACAGTATAAAATGGATTAGATTATGTAAAAAAATTAACAAATAATAAAGGCTGTAAAAGCATTGTTTATTGTCAGTTTATGATAGATATTAATGTGTATTTGTTGCTTTTAAAGATTTGTTTTTTGTAAGTTTATGATTTATTTTAAATGTATTTGATATTAAATGTTTAAAGTGTATTTTATGTACAAATTAACATAATTAACAATTGCTTTAAAAAATAATTGATTGCTGTTCATGATACTAAATGCATTAGATGATAAAATATGATGTATAACAATTATTTTAATAAGAGTCTGCCAGTAGAATATCTTGATAGGTTGTCTGTGGATAATGTTATCATCCACAATAAATTGCTTGAAGCGATGTTTAAAAAAACATAGCAACATATATAGAAAACATTAGAAATACGCTTTTAGAATGGTTAGCTATTTTATGACAGTTCTCACCAAATCCAAGCTATGGCAGTTACAATAACTGTATTTTGCAGAAACTAGTTTGGGTGTAAAAACCACTTCAAAAACCAGCAGTACAGTGACATAAACAGTTGTTTGCAGGCATCAGTCGTCGCAAATAGGATCATACTGAGGGTCTGTACAGTGAGGTTTGTTCTAATCTGGTCTTAAGAGGCATACAAAAGCCTGCACACATATATCATGTTGCGTGGGGCTGCAAGAGGTAAATAATTTATCTGGAGATTTATATGGAAAGGTGAAGAAATGTCCCTCTAATGGGTTTAATATAGCTGGCTCCAGGCTTCATCCATCACTATGGGGCTGTGCTGATGCCGCGCTGATTTCTCTTTCTTTCCACTTTCTCCCTCTCTCTCCTCTTCTTTTACGGCCTCCATGATGGCCACTGTTTAACCCTGATCCAGGCAGTGCGCCGCACATCCTTTGTCTTAATTACTGTCTCCAGGGGCCTATATTTCTCCTTTCCTACTCTTCCATCCGTAACCCGTTCCATCGCATGTGTATCTGTTGGTTATTTTCCAAGGTTGTTTTTCTCCCTCTTCGAGCCTAGATCTCATCTTTCGTGGTCTGCATGTGATTAATCTACTGTTGGAGGTGCAGGAGGTCAGGAAGGTTTGTTGCCTCGCTAGTCGACTCGTTATCAGTGAACACGCTCTGAATTACTCAAACAATACACGAAAATACAGAAAACCACAGGGACAGAGAGAGAGAGAGAATAGAAATTATACATAACAATTAGAACTATAATCTTATATGTATTATATGATATATAGTATTAAAATATATCAAATAAATATAATTAATAAATTATATATAACAAATAGAACTATAATCTTATATGTATTATTTTTTTTATTGTATTAGACCTGAAATATGTAAAAGCATGAACACTCACAGATAGATAGATGACAGACAGAATGACAGAACAGTAGAACGATAGATAGATTGAACGACAGACAGACAAAACAAAATGTAGACAGAATGATAGAAAGAACATTAAATAGATAAAATGATAGACAGAACAATAGATAGACAGAAAGGAAAAGACAGAACAATAGAAAGATAGAACAATAGATAAAATGACAGACAGACAGACAGACAGATAGATAGATAGATAGATAGATAGATAGATAGATAGATAGATAGATAGATAGATAGATAGGTTAGATAGATAGAGAAGAATATGAATTGCAAAAAGAATAGAATACACACCAGTAGCGCTCACAGATTTCCAGATAATAATTATATTAAAATTACATATAATTTATATTTAAAAATGAGTAATAATGTTTTTTTACATAAGTAAAATAAGTAAATAAGTCTTCTTGTATATGGTTTTGGGTCAGTATGATTTGAGATTTTAAGAATTTAATATTTTTGTTCCGCAAGAATACATTGATCAGAAGTGACAGTAAACACTTTTACATCTTTTAAAAAAAATTAAAAAAAAAAAAAATAGGTTTAGGTTTTGATATTTTTTTTTTTTCTCAACTTTCTATTCATCAAAGAATCCTCAGGGGGAAAAAATCTCTCACGGATTCCACAAAGATATAACCCAGAACAACTGTTTTCAACATTGTCAATAATAAGAAATGTTTCTTGATCCCGAAATCAGCATAAAATAATTTCTGAAGGATCATGACGCTGTAATACAGCTGAAAATTCAGTTTGGCATCACAGGAATAAAGTAAATAGAAAACAATTATTGTAAATGCAATAATATTTCACAATATTACTATTTTTACAGTATTATTTTATCAAACAAATGCCACCCTGGTGAGCATATAAAACAAAATCTAGCCAATTTTACCAATATAAACAGCTGTTCATAGGGCCAATATTGATTTCATATTGATTTAAACAGGAAAAACAGGCGAGCCATCATGACAGCATTGTTCGAGAATCTTGTGTATAGAAAATATGACAGTGTCAAGCTTGATAGCAGCGCTTCACTCTCTTGGAGATGAAACTGTCAGTGTACCTCTGTGTAATTGCTGTGATTATGCTGTTACTGCCTCATGTAAAATTATACATCTGCAATAGGGTACATCTAGAATTTGCTGACAGTTTTCAGGTGACTGAACGACTGAAGTCATTATGCACTCACTCAAGCTGAAGGAATATATTACACACATTTAGTTATTCCCCAACACTTCTGAATGACAGTTGTAATGGATTCGGGGCAATGGATCGTCTAAGCGAAATTTGACATTGAATGTCATACAATAATTCAGTGTTTTCATCTTCGTCTCCGAACAGACGACGATGACTGTAACTGCAGAAAGCGACTGCTTGACGGGTCTCAAAAAGTGAAATGTGAAAACTGCGTCTGCGCATTAGGGTTTATCAAATCATAAGACATTTGGCGGGGGCGAAATAATACGGGGCATGAGGGAAAATGAATCACTGCCCTAGCTCGGTTTACTCCCAGCAGATAACGTATCGCCATCATGGGCATCAACTGTGATTCACCATCTGCGAAGGTACAACAGGTCATGACCAAGGAGTCATGGAGCCACCAGAAGGATGGATAGACTGCGATGGGAGAGCAGTCTGTCTTTTATTACAGGCCATCGATATTGTCAGGTCTGAGTGAGACTTCAACTCAAGCTGATATCATTTTACTATAATTATAATGGGAGATTTATTTCATTACTCATACGTCATGACGCAGTTTCAAGTTGTTTTTAGTTCTTTAATTTCATTTTTGTATATATTATGGGAATAATTTAATAATATATATTATGTATATAGAGTGAGTGGTTTTTTTGTTTTTTTTATATAAGTAAATCTAAATTTCACATCAGAGGTTTTTTAAAAAAATTGCAAAAATAAATAGCATTTTTTTGGGGAATTGTAAAAAAAATTGCAAAAATAAATAGCATTTTTTTGGGGAACACATTTATATATCTAGGTTTATGTATGTGTGTGTGTATATATATATATAGTAATTTTGTTGCACGCATTTAATTTTTCTGTTGTGTTTAGGTTTTCATGTCTATATACTGTAGCTTTTATTATTTATTATTATTTATTATTTATTATTAATTTCATTTAGTTTTAGTTATTGTAGTATTTTAAGTTCAACTAAATAAAAAATGAGAACAATAAAATTATTTTTTTAGTGAATATTTATTTTAAGTAATGAAAGTGTAGTTTTAGTTAACTAAAGAGAAAACAATAATAACATAATAAAAGAAAAGATTTTGAAAGATGAAAATACAAAACCTTATCACAACAGACTCTTGAGCATTTTTTATATGGTTTTTATTTATTTTTATTTATTTTTTTTTATATTAGATTTAATTTTATATTAAGTTTTAGATTTTGTTTTTATATTTTGTTTTAAATTTTTTTTGTTTTTTTATTTTATTTATTTTTATTTTTTTAATTTATTTTTAGATTAAAATTTGTTTGTTTTTATATACTTTTTTATTTATGTGATTTCAGTTAACTGCCTCATTTCAAAATTATACATCTGCTAGGGTCTAATCTAGAAATTTAACAGACAGTTTTCAGGTGACTGAACGACTGAGCCTAGTAATTATGAACTTTGAAAAGAATGAAATAGAAAATATTATCACACATCTTGATAAATTCCCCAACAGTTTGAATAACAGTTGTAATGGGAGGGGGCAATGGATCCACTGAGCCAAAAAGCAGCAAGATTGTCCCTTTTTTCTGTGTATTATTCATTCTGCTCTGCCTGCACCGTCTTCCTAATGAGGTGTCAGCAGGTCTTCAGAAAGCGATTCTGTGATTCAAAATTAAAATGACCGGTTTGAAAGGCAGATTTTATAATGCCCCCAACTGAAAGCCCCTGCCCTCCCGCATGGCCACGCTTCCTTTAAGGGTTCATCAGCCTTCAAAGACTCCACTGAAATCAACGATCCATACTTTGCCTCCATAGCTTGAGGAGCAGTGTGACGCTATTACCATCTCCCGAAGGTACTGCCTGCTCGACCAATGGTTGAGCACATTGGAGCCACCATAAGGATGGAGGAGACCTAACTTAATTCAAGCTGATTGAGAGCATCTCTGTCTGGTTTTATGTTACAGGCCAATCGATAATGTCACTCTGATGACTTCAACTCAAGATATCATTTTACTGTAATATAATGGGAGATTTATCACAACACTTCATCTTTGATGGATGTCAGAGAGAAAGAAATCACTCCTTTTGTAAACTGTTCTTGGTGCAATTTTGCAAGGTAAACATATTTTTTTGACATACAGTACACTGTAAGAGCCCTAACTTTACAAAAGTATTTTACTTGGTTCATGAAAAAACTTTAGTATGTTTTAAATAATTTGTCAAAAAAAAACGTGCAAAAACCAAATGGTTGATTTTTCACTTTATGGTAAACGTAGAAAAGCTAATCTATGGTTTCAGATAATCCATTTGTGTGCTGTCAGAATGTACTATTTGCTGAGAAATATAACTTTCTGATATATACAGCATATAATATGAATATGACACACGCTATTTAATTTTTCTTAATGAATATTAGGAGATAATGTCTTATATATGTATTTTTTTGCCACTTTTGGATATTTTTGAAATAAATATAAATTTAATTAATATTTAGTTTTAGTTATTGTAGTATGTGGAAAATGGTACAAGAACACCACCTCTTTTTTTTGTTTTAGTTTTTTTAGTTTTTGTAGTATTTTAAGTTCAACTAAATAAAAAATGAGAGTTATGAAAGTGTATTTTTTTCTACAATTATTAGATGGAAAACAATAATTTCTATGGTAAAAGAACAAGCACTCTTTGGCCCTTGAAAATAGAAAACCCCCTTACTCTGATGCTGATCTCAGTGATGTTTTTGATCCAATAGAGGATCCGGATTATCACCCTGTTTAGGTAGCTGGTGACATTTCTTTTGAATCCCTGGATGAATTTGATGCTCCCATCAACAAGCACATCCTCTAAAAAGCTTCCATGTAAGAAAAGAAATTTTGAAAATACACTCTAAAAAACTTTATTTCCATTTATTTCAAGCTAGAAAATAGAAAATGGCTCAAGTTATTTTAGGGCCCATCAAGTGGCAAAAGAAAATAAAAAAGAACTTTTTTATTTATTTGATTTCAGTTAACATTCATTTCAAGTAATGCAATTTAGCTATCTCTAATAACCACAGAAAATCTAAACAGAATAAAATAATAATATAATAAAAGGAAAGATTTGATTTAGCTATCTCTAATAACCACAGAAAATCTAAACAGAATAAAATAATAATATAATAAAAGGAAAGATTTGAAAAGAGGGATCCAATTGAAGAGATTGAAGATTTTCTTTCCATGCTACTCTTAATGGGTGTTTTCAAATTTCCATCACTGAAATTTATTGTTAAAAGAAAACATGTAATTTCCTGTGTTAAAATGAAAACCTGAAATATTTTACGGCATACTTCAATAATAAAGAAGATTCATATACAAAACTATTTTATTTTGATTATATTTTTAAAAAATGATTAGTTTTATAGTTCAGATTTTCTGATTTCCATAGTATGTGTATGAATTCCGGTACTTTTTGCCTTAAAGTGACATATCAACGCTTCCTTTAAGGGTTCATATTTTAAAAATTATGGGATGTGTTTGAAAAAAAATACATTGAGTGTGGTAACTAATGACATAAGGAGATAAAAAAATGCAAACAAAAAAAATTTCAAATGCTTTTTTTTCTTGAGGAGCAGTGTGACGCTATTAAATATTAAGCCATTCATACAAAGATGGTACAGCTTTTCACCTCATTATATGAAGCACTATATGACAAAAAAGCACACTGCATTTTGACAATTATGTAAAGCCACGTCAGTCAAATAAGGGTTTCTCCATAAATGCATGGATTTTTTCATTTGTGAACAGTCGAAATAGATTATGAATTTTTGATGGGTGTAAAAATACTGTCAGAATAGATAATCAAGCTGATAAAAACAGCTTTTATAAATCTGCTATGATATCTAAATCATCTTTAAATTACAAGAAAGAAAGAAAAAACATATTTGTATTTTTCTTCAGACATCATTTTCCTGTGGTACCACAACAAATGGTCAAAATGATATTTTAAAAATTCTATAAATCTCTATATAATTAACAATATGATATAATATTAATATAAAATAATATTTTATTATTAGAATTATATTTTAGATAATTGCATTGCTACTGGCATATATAATGATTGCAAGTCATTCATTTTTTATAATTCTACTTTATATAATATTTTAAATAACAGTGTATGGATTATTATTATAATAAACCAACATGCTGTTAATTAAAAATTAGTGCTGTCAAATGATTAATCGCGATAAATCGCATCCAATAAGTTTTTGTTTACATAATATATGTGTGTACTGTGTATATTTATTATGTATATATAAACACATAAACAGTATATATTTTGAAAATATTTACCTGTATTTACATATATATTTTTCATATATATATATATAATAGTGCTGTCAAATGATATAAATATTTTTTTTTTTTATGTATATGTCAAATGATATATTAATATATTAATATATTTACCTGTATTTACATATATATTTTTCATATATATATTTTTGGTTGTGCTGTAAAATGATTAATAATTATTTTTTTTTTTTATATTTATATTACTGATTTTAGTATAGTGTTACAAAACAACTGCACTGTGTTAGATGGGGTAAATAATAAGTTTCGTAACATAAATAATTTATTATCATTATTTTCATAAACATTTAAGGGAGATGCTTACAAAGACAATCGGACCTAATTATAGATTAAATAAACACCTGAACATTACAAAACAAGTCAAAAGTCCGAAACTGCATAACTTATTCATACAGAAGTGCATGCTGGGAAACAGAGCTCTGGCATACAGTTTTAACATTAACATGATACTGACAAATACAGAGAAAAGTACAGAAAAATATATGCGTGTAACAAAATCTCATCGATGTTCACAATGTTTGAAAAAGATCTCAAACGGTTACTGGCGGCTTCTCACTGAACATTTACTATTGATGATAGCAACTGTTCCCTGTAGAAATGAGCAAATACAATCCTCATGAATATTTCAAAACTATATATCAGGCATCCATTGCTACCTTTCAGACCATTAATCTATGTGGTCAAAAGCTGGGTTTATGTTCCTACTGTATATTCAAGAGGATACAATCCACACCGGGGTTTAGAATCCAGGAAAACAGCCACGGCTAATATACAACACTGTCTGGACTCAAGTGAATAACAACATTTATGCAATCATACACCATCTATAAACTGCAGCTATTACTTGAAACGTGTAATTTTTACCTCTACCTACTACATTTGTGGACTGTGTGCAAATAGAATTAGTTACAGAGTACTAGTTAGCACTGCTTGTCGATTGGCTGTTGCGTAATCATTCTTATTATTCCTCATATTAGAGTTTAGGATTTCAACAACCCTTTTTTTCTTGAGCTGTCATATGGAAAATCCAACAAAAGAGTCCGATGAATGAATTTAATGAATAAATTAAAATAAGTATTAATTGCTAGGCACTCTATACGGCTGTAATTATTCATGACATCTTTACGTTCTGACATTATCACGTCAGCATTATGTTGATGCAATAATTGATAGCTGACAGATCTATGAACATTTTTAGAAAAGCATGATGGAAATTTGGCGACAAACTCAAGTAGGAAGGAGCATCACAAAAGAGGCATTTTCTTTCTACACATTTTATGCATGTCTCTAATAGTAATAATAATGAAGGAATCAAGGAGGGACTCCAGCCAAGAAAAGGTTCTCAGCCCAGAAGGCAGTGTGCCATGAAATGGAGGAGCGAGTGCACATCATTCACGCCGGTAGGGGAACATATGCTTAAGCTCAAAAATATTATTTACTTTGAAGTGTAATGACCCAAGGAGGGTCCACACGCTGAGGAACGAGAGGGCTCTTCTTAATTTAAGTGAGGGGGGGGAGAAGGATACATCACATCTTATTTATCTACGCTCGGCTGGTTTGGGCTTAATGATGTGATGGCACAATGACAACACCTCCAGATGAGAGACCGTATGCACTCGGTAACAACAAAGCCATTTTTGACGCTTGTTTTTGACATGTTAATACATTAAAACTCAAGAAAATCAGTAGAGAGAAAGAAACCTATTATAAAATACTCATATTGTGGGTGCTAGCCATATATAGAAAAATGTTTATCAATTTCCGGATATATTTTTTTTGTTCTTCTTACTGTGAGCAAACAAAATAAAGCTCTTAATCCTTTATGGAGTAGCCATATGACAACACAACATGTTTTAGGAATTCGGAAAAACTATTTCAAAAACTGCATTGCTGAATTAAAAAGGGCACAAAATAACCAAATAGTATTATAAAATATTAACCATTTTTGTTAAGCTAATTAGATGTACAGATCAACTTTATCAAATAGTTTCACAGAAAACATGAATGTTGTCATAAGAAAATAAGTGCCATAATAGAATTGCAATAATGCATTTTATGAATTAGGATTTCTATGTTATGTGTTCTGAAGAAACATTTTAAAGAAATATTTAAAAGTTTGGTGTCAGTAAAATTTTTTTTTTTTTTTTTTTTTTTTTTTTTTGGGGGTGGGTTTTTTTTTTTTGTTTGGATGCATTAAATTCACAGTAAAGACATTTATAATATTAGAACAGATTTCTATTTTTAAAAAATACTGTTCATCTGAACCTTCTATTCATCAAGGAATCCTGAAAAAATAGGTTTTGGCAATATTTTTCACAAAAATATTAAGCAACACAACTGTTTTCAACATTAATGATAAAAGGAAAAGCACCAAATCTGCATATTAGAATGATTTCTGAAGGATCATGTGACACTGAAAACTGGAGTAATGATGCTAAAAAATTCACCTTTGCATCACAGGAATATATTACATTTTTAAAAAATCTATTTAAAAAAAAAAAATAGAATAAAAAAATTGTAATAGTATTTCACAATATTGATCAAATGCAGCCTTGTTGAGAATTCTTTCAAAAACATTTTGAATGAACTAGTGTCTTAATACTGGCTGTATCCCAAATATATTTCATAATTTATACTTCTTTCAGTTGTGGTACAAACATTTCCCAAGGTGTTTTCCACCTTGTCTTGTTTTGGCTGTTGTTACAACATAATGCATAGTGTATTGAGGGTTATAATAATTTTTGTCCAAAAAGTAGTATACTATCTTATTCAGTTTGCATCTGGATCTGGTCTTCCATCTAGATCTACGTCACAACTACAGTATATGGTACAACAGAACAGCAACTGTTGGATAGAGCAAGTAATATGTATGTGCGAATTCATTTAATAGCAGCTCTGCTTTCTCTACATCGAACGTCTGCATACACAGCACACACAAACCTTGAGATGTTTTGAAGCACCATTTACTGTACAATTTAGCCACCTGAGATTTGCTAGCGTTTGAACTAATCTGTTGCCTTTTATTTCATGGAGCCCCGAGGCAACAAATCATCGTCACTAGCTTGAAATCCACCGAAGCCCACAGCAAGCACATATAAGCCTGTGTGCTGTTCCGGATCCAGCTGGACTTTTGTTTATTTAGCCGCAGGGCCGTTAGCTTGGACGTAATGCTATTTAGCTACGAGCAAAGATGTTTCACTTTAAAAGACTTCAGGCTCAATCCGAGGAGTCATTACAGTGAAGGCAACGGTTTGAATTCCACCCGTGGCCCGTCCTGTTACTTATGCATCAAATGTCTGAAGTCGGAGTCTCTCTCTGAAGACTGATGAGGTCAAATGCTGCAGACATCAATATTCAAGTTGACTGCAAATCAAAAAGTGATTCAAAGGGCATTGCTCATTCATCTAAAAGTTCAGATTGAACTTAGAAATTGCAAGTTTCAACTTTGTTATTTATTTAATTCTTCAGATTGTGTGTAACTCCTTAATCTGAATGTGCAACTTCAATTCAAACTTCTTCAATTAATCATTTATTCAGATCTTCAGGGCTGTCTGGTATCTTCAGGGAGCTTCTCTAAGCTAGTATAGGCTATGAAGATGTGTTCATGTTCTGTTAACATTGTTCTGCTTAAGAAGCCTGTTTCCCCATGGAGGGATAGTAATGTGTGATGCAATGCATATGCCGTTGAATGATGCAACTCAGGCTAGGAAATATTAATATGCTTGAAAAACTGACCAGTATTAGAATCCTTAATAGTTCCGTGTGGCGATTTGAAAAATAAAACACAGCTATGCATGGCGTCATCCTTAAGCAATCACTAAAATAAGTGGTCTAAATGTATTAGTATGTATTAATATATCATCTGTGGAAGCCATAGGACCATAAAATGCTTGTCCAATCATATCCCTTGGTCCGAGGGCTTGTTATAGGATGTCCTACCTGCTTGTTAACTTACTG